>NC_136491.1:160560436-160750436 GCF_053919585.1 Euprymna scolopes | reverse complement strand
GTATCAAAAATTCCCTCAAAATTCTGATACACTTACACATTTGCTTCCAACTACGAGTATTCTTGTATACTGCCAGTAAACTCGTAGTAACGAAATTCTTTTTCAAAGCGCGCTTGACATCTACGATAACTGTCCTTGACTTGAACTGGCATCTAAAAATAACACATATTGAATAGTATGTTTACGAGTTATCGGCCCTGCATTATTTTTTTTTCTAGCGATACGTATAAAAGTTATAAGTTGAATGATTCACAATAAATAAAAGCTGATTTTAGTTATTTAATAAAAATATACAAACTGATAAAAAATAGCAATTTTTTTAAGTAAAAGTGTTTCGTGATAATTCCTTTAAAAATAAATACAAATTTAATACATATTCCATATTATATTCATATTTAACTTTTTGGAAATTGCAGAAAAATAGCTTGGCAATGACAATAAATTTAATAAATCTTGTAGCAGAAACAAACTGTTTTCTTTTCGTGAATCAATGCCTCTCCCCTGTGTTATTTGGCCACATACTGACCAATCAGGGGTGTGGCGCATTGATCCTTTCTCTCCCCGGAAGGAACTCAGACAGCTTTCGGTTTGAAGAAAAAAAACTCCTTCTTACCAAGAGAGACGCCAAGCAGATCGGACCCTTTTCCTCATTCTCTCTCCACCCCTGTCCTCACCATCGGATATCAACTTACAACAAATGGCCTTAGACCAGCCAAGTCTGGATACTTTGGATCCGTCATCACCTGAATTTGTAATTTGCAAATTCGCATACCTGCTCGTGCCTACCTTGGACACGCAGATCATTTGTGACACTTCAACAGATTCACCTCAATCATTTGTTCCATTGACTCATTGTAGAGTTGTTTTTGACACCCTACACAATCTGGCACACTCCGGATGCAAAGCCACAGTGAAGCTGATTACAGCTAGATTTTTCTGGACAAATATAAGGTGTGATATCACTGCCTAGACACGTTCTGTGTATCCTGCCAAAAGTCAAAGGTGCACATGCATATCCGTGTACCCCTTGGAATAGTCACCACCTCAGACGCTTGGCTTAGTCATGTTCACATCGACCTGGTTGGACCTTGGCCGGTCAGTTAGGGATTTACTTATCTCCTGACCTGTATAAACCGTTTCACACAGTGGCCTGAAGCCATTCTCCTCACAGACATTTCGGCTGAGTCCATAGCGCGAGCCTTATATCAGGCTGGATAGCGCGTTATGGAGTTCCTACCACCATCACCACCGATCATGGCGTACAGTTTTAATCCCACCTCTTCCAGAAACTTTCCAGGATTCTAGGGATCCAATGTATTCATACTACAAGTTATCACCCTGCTTCTAAAGGGATGATAGAACGCTTCCATCGCCAACTGAAAGCAGCATTACGAATATGTACCAGTTGTCCTTCTTAGCTGTCGTGCTGCTATCAAAAAGGACCTGGGATACTCTCCAGCCGAACTTGTCTATGGAGTACCTCTATCATTGGCAGGCCAAATGCTGAACTCGATAGAGTTAACAACAACTGATTCAGCTCTGTATGTCAACAGACTGCGAGTTTATTTTAGTAAGCTCCCACCGATGCACACTAAGAAACAGACCATAAGATCTTCAGTCCCAAAGGACATTTCATCTTGGGCTCATGTTTTACTTAGAAAGGACGCCGCGAAAGCCCCCCACCTAAATTTACCTTATACTGGCCCTTATCGTGTGCTTTCACATGCTGATAAACTTTTCACCTTAGATATCAGTGGTAAAAGAGAAACTGTCTCTATTAATAGAGTAAAAAAAGCATTTCCTGTACACAAAACACACGAGCCACACATCCTCCTACTTACACACAGCATCAAAATATGCATACACCTGAAGTTAATGCTCCAAGTGAAGACAATTATGTCACCACTACACATCGTGGTCGACGGGTACATTGGCCGAAGAGATTGTGTAAAACTTTGTATTTCTGTTAAAAAAAAAAAAAAAATGTTTTTACTTGTTTTCCTTATTTACAAAAAAAAAAAAAAAGAAAGAACGCTTTATTACAAAAAAAAAAGATGCAAATATTCCCCAACTTTTCACAGAAAAGTAAGAACATCTTTTTCTTTCGTAAAAATAAATAAAATAAACTGACATTCTTATTTTTCACTATTTGTTATGCTACCTTTTTCTCTGTGGGCTTTCACCCTAAGCAGGGGGTTATGTAGCAGAAACAAATCAAACTTTTTTCTTTCGCGAATCAATGTCTCCCCCTGTGCTATTTGGTCACATATTGACCAATCAGGGGTACGGCGCATTGATCCTTTTTATCTAAGGAACTCGGACAGCTTCTTGTTTGAAGGAAAAAAACTCCTTCTTACCGAGAGAGAGACGCCAAGCAGATCAGACCCTTTTCCTCGCTCTCTCTCCACCTCTGTGTTATTTCATCCGGTACCGACGATTCCCACTGGGAATAACTACCGTGACTTCACCAGGTGGCCAAAGTCGGGTTTGACCAGGAATATATCTGTGAACATTCTCCTGAATAAACCTTTCCTTTGTTACATTTATTGAAGTTGTTGTGTTCGTTGTTTCAGAAGCCTGTGTTGAATTATTTATTTTCCTAAAAGCACAAACCCTAAAATCTATAGATGGCAGCGAATTTGTTCAGGTTGTTATCCCTACCTTGCTTGTTGGGATAAAATACAGAATAGTTAACAGTCGAAAAATCGTAAACAAAAAAATGAAACTAACAAATAATTTATAGCAAACGCAGTAGAATTAAATTCAACTCCTCACAATCCCCTGTTAGTCACAATCACAAATAGTAGCCCAAATTTACGTTCCAAATGACAAGATGGCTTGTGGTGTTAAAGAGTAAAACACAATATCTCTAATGACCTTTAATTCAGAACTTGAAGATAAGAATATATATATATATATATATATATATATATATATATATATATATATATATATATATATATATATATCTTATTAGATGTTGACATCATCAGATTAAAAGTATGACGACGATTAGGATGTGTTTAATTACATCATGAAGTCAACTTGAGATGAATTATATTTTTTTTTTAATTCTGTGCTTGGAGATTAACGTGTAGAAACTGTTTATAAAATGTTTCATTTCAGAACTTTATTTCAATCTTTTAAGTGATTTGATGCTGAAAGAAAAGTATACAGAAGACACACATTTACTGAGATAAGATCGTGAAGACAAGCAAGCTTTACTTCTAAATCTATTCCTTACCACTCGAGGAGTGTGTGAATAATGTCTATAGTCCACTCGGAAATGCAAACAACCTAGTGGTATCAGTAGGCATAACCTCTGAATCCCAACCCCAAGGTGAGAAGCCGTTGTTCAAAATGACAAGGTACTGCAAAAGGGCTGACTGGGAAGCCAACACATCATAGATGCTCCACGGACTAATATATCTTCTCTTCCTGCTGAACAGTGTGTCAATGGGACAACTGAATGCTGCAAAGTGGGCATTGAAGCACATGTCCTGCATGGAAGTATTATAGCAAGCTCCATTCTCCCCAATAGTTCACTTTAAATTATTCAGCTACCACTGCACAAAGGCAGTATACATTCATATGTCATAAGTCAAATACAAATAGGCAAAACATGTTTAGATGCTAGAAATCATTGTAAGAGTGAAATAGCCACAGCCAGACCAAGGTATCCTGAAATAACCAGGAAATAGAATTGCAGAAGATAGGACATGTCGTGATTTCCAGAAAATAGTGTAGCAGCTAAAGAACAATCCGTAATTGCCCATTCAACAACCCGAATGTTGCATGCATGGCAACTGAGAAGGCCAAACTATACTAATTAAGAAATGCTCAGTTGAGCTAACCCCAATACTTTTAAAACTCTACACCAAATGCTTTGCTGAGCCTTACTTCCCAAATAGCTGGAAAATAGCCAGGGTACAATAATTCTGGTGAAAGAACTTTTTTTTTAAATTATATTTTCACCCCAAACAAGGCACATTGCAACTTTGGTGTAGGGGGCTACTATCAGGGTCAGCAACTACTGGGGCACTATGTAGGGATTTGGGCAGCAAGATGTCGGTTCACGTTGCACTTGAACTTCTGCATGTCAGTACAGTAAGGGAAGCAGGATCCTTGAATGGAATTCCAGAGTCTAGCGGTTCTGGGGAAGAAACTACTGGAGTAGAAAGATCTTTTACATCTAGGGATCTCTACTGTGTACGGGTGGGATTTAGCTGCCTGTCCGGCGTGTCAAGGGTGTCTGCGTCGTGGGGGCACAAGTGTCTGCAGTTCGTCAGAGCATTCACCATTAAGATACTTGTAGAACAAGCAGAGGGATGCAACGTTTCGTCGATGGGAGAGAGGCTGAAGCTTAGATGCCAGTTCAGGGCCTATCAGATTGGCAACTCTTTTTTTAACCTTGTCTAGGAGCGAGAGACTAGTAGTAGATGCACCAGCCCAGATGTGAAAACAATACTCCATACATGGGCGAATGGTGGCCTTATAGAGATACAGGATACTTTCAGGTGTCAGTAGTTTTCTAGCACAGTAGAGAGAGCCTACCTTTTTTGCAGCAGCCCTGGCAATGTTTTCAATATAATTGTTCCAGCTAATGTTTCCTGTGAACGTTAGGCCAAGCAGTTTGAAAGATGTACTCTCAGATAAAGAGTCACTGGTCATTGCTATTGGTGGCAGAGAAGGTTTCTTGTAGTTATTGAAGGAAACCAGTTTAGTCTTGGCAGCATTGAATGTGACCATCCATTTATGTCCCCATTCCACTACAGATTGGAGGTCATCCTCTAGTGTTTTGCCATTTCTTTAGATATGTGTTCATTTGTTTTCCTGTCATGCCTTTTATAGAGTGTAGTGTCATCAGCATATATACCCATCTCAGAGGCAGTTTTGTCGAGGAGGTCATTAATAAATATCAGGAACAATAGAGGTCCAAGAATAGACCTCTGAGGCACTCCCGCATTTATATCACACTGTTTAGATATTCAACCGTCGAGGACAACCTGGATTTTTCTCTTATCTAAGAAGGATTTAAATATGCTAAGTATTCTACCAGTGATACCGTATGATTTAATTTTCCTGAGGAGACCCTTGTGCCATACCCTGTCAAAAGCCTTAGATATATCTAGAGCTACCGCTCTGCCCTCCCCCGCTTTGTCCAGTGAATGGTATATACGTTCAGAGATTACAGTGAGGATGTCAGCTGTGGAACGGGCTTGTCTAAATCCATATTGTTTGTTAGTCAGAAGTTTAGCATCTGTAAGGTGCCGGATTAGAGCATGGTTAATTATGGTCTCAAATATTTTTCCGAAAAGTGGGAGGAGGCTAATGGGGCGATATTTGATGGGTCAGTTCTTTCGCCAGAATTCTTGAATATTGGTACCACAGAAGCGGTTTTCTAACAGCCCGGAAAGCATGATTCATTAAGGCATTTGTTGTAGAGTTTGGAGAGAACTGGAGCTACTTCGGCTGAGCACTTTTTTAATAGCACAGCTGGGATGAGATCAGGTCCACATGCTTTTGAAGTGTCAAGATTTTTTATGATAGCATGTACCTGAGCAGGGGTGATTTTTAGATCGTCTAGCATCGCGTCTGTCTGCAAAGGAAAGTCAAGCAGGGGCTGGTTGGAAGGGTCCAGTGTGAAGTTCGAGGCAAACCGGCTGGCAAGCATATTAGCTTTGTCGGTTGCTGAGCAAACAACCTCGTGATTGTTGGTTAGTGGGGGAATTGTTGATTGCCCATTATTTACTACACTGTTGTAGATTTTCCAGAAGTCACGATTTCCTGATTTTTGTGCTTCGATGCGTTTTTTAGTGGTTTCAGTAAATTCTCTCTTGGCTGTCGCTATTTCTTTCTTAACATTATTTCTAGCTTCTATGTACTTCAGTCTGTTTGAACTGGACTTATGTCGGTTAAACCTGCAGTATGCATGCTGCCTTTGAGCAATGGCAGTTGCGCAAGTCGAAGTAAATCATTGGGGAAAGTGGGGCTTGCTATAAAATTTCCGCATGGGAACATGTGCTTCCATTGTTGTTTTGAACTATTCAGTGGTCTCATTTGCACACTGTTCAGCAGGAAGAGAAAAATATTTCCCCATGGGGCATCTCTGATAAGATCTCTGATGGCTTCCCAGTCAGCCTTTTTATAACATCTCGTTGTTTTGAGCACTGGCTCTTCAGTCTTGGGTCTAGAATTTAGGACGATTTCTACCATTATCACTGCATGGTCAGCGTTCCCGAGTGGGCTGTCAGCATTTGTTGTACAATCCTCGGGAACTGTAGTCAGAAACAGATCTAGAAGTGATGCTTGTTGTTCTTGCTGGTCAGGGAAACGGGTTGGAAACATAACTATTTGTGATAGGGAGTGAGATATAGCAAAACTATGTGTTGTGCTGCCCGCTGCATCTGTGTGAGTAGAGAATTCAAGCCAGTTTTTGTGGTGAACATTAAAGTCACCAAATACATGGACTTGGGCGCTAGTGTCGAGGGAGAGTGCTGTGTCTATACTGTCAGAGACTTTGTTTATTATGGTGCAGTCCTGGGTCGAGGGAGAGTGGTAGATAAAATAAAAGTAGCTAATGTTGTGTTGTATGTTTAGTCTAAAGCACATTCCTCTAAAATCTTTGACTCATTAATCAACCACTCGTCCACTACCTTGCAAACGTTAATCTTCTTTCTGACCAATAGTATAGATTTAGACAATACCTTTTTACTGCAGATATTTTAACGGCCATGTGTTAGATAAGGCAAGGAAAGCCATGGCTGAAGCCCTTGATATATCCAAAGCCTTTGACAAAGTCTGACATGAAGGCTTCCTAAAGAAAATTAAATAATACGGTGTAACCGGACGAATACAAAACATAATTAGATCCTTTTTAGACAAGAGGAACATCCAGATTGCCCTGATAGACGTACATCTTAACAACATAATATTAATGCAGGAGTGCCTTGACGTCCATCTTTGGATCACTATTATTCCTGATATTCATAAATGACTTCCCTGATAACATTGTGTCTGAGATGGTATATTTGCCGATGATACAACGTTCTATAACAAGCACAAGGGAAAAACGGATTTACACATGTCTAAGTCAATGGCAGGATTTTTAGAAAACGACATTCAAACCATAGTGGAATAGAAAACGACATTCAAACCATAGTGGAATAGAAAACGTAAATGGATGGCAACATTTAATGCTGTTTACTACTTGCCTTTAATAATTACAAGAAACCTTCCAAACTACTGATATCCATGACTAATAACACTTCATGGGAGTTCTTCCTGCAAACTCCTTGGCTTAACATTCACAGGAAATATGAATTGGAACAAATACATTGAAGATATTGCAAAGGCTGCTGCAAAGAAGGGGGTTCCCGCTATCATGCTAGAAGATTACTCACAATTAAGAGTATTCTGTACATCTACAAAGACACCATTCGCATATGCATAGAGTATTTTTGACACATTTGTGCTGGTGCATTTACCACTAGTCTCTTTCTCCCTCTCTCTCTCGGACATAGTCCAAAAAAGTCTCCAATAAGTCCCACACAGTTAACTAAGCTCCAACCTCTGTTCCATCACTGCAATATAATATACCTGTGTCTATTTTACAAGTATTTTAATGGAATGTGCTCTGATAAACTCATCGCACTTGCGCTCCCCCTCTTTAACAACAAAATCACACCTCTTCACTATGGAGGTCTCTAAATACTGGAAAGCCTTCTACTTTAATAGTTTCTTCATTCGGACAGCTACACTTTGGAATTTCCTTCTTGTTACCCGCTTCCCTGATTGTACTGACATGCAGAAGTTAAAAGCTAATGTAAACCGAAATCTCGCTCATCTCCTCTGAACATGGTTCTAAATAATATCCCTTTACATCCAAGTTGTTGGAATTTATCTTGTTTCCAGATAAACTCGACGCTAAAGTAACTGAAAAAAAAGCATGAAACAAAAGAGGGGGAGGGGGTAAAGAATAAAATATAAATGTCTTGCTTTGAAACGAAGAAGAAACTTTATTTAAAATAAGTTGCAAATTTTTCCCTTTGCGGGCATTAAACTTAAAAAACGCCAACGTAACATGTAATGAAAAAAATAACAACACTGGTTCTTATAAAGAAGTTGTGTGTATCCATAAACGAATACAAGAATGTACAAAATAGTAGTATCTCCTAATCACACTCGCATATGAAATTAATTTTAGGAGCGTATTCACAATTGAAAGCCAGTCAGGCACGTGCCTTTTTCTTTTTTTTTTTGTTTAAAGTTCTTTTAGAATTTTCCTTCCCTCCATGTTGCATGCAAACCGTAGAGACACATATGTATTACAGGAACAAGACCTCGTCGCTTGTCCGAATAGGAAATTCCAAAATTCCTTGTCACGTAAAAAGGTATTTTCTTTAAATTCCACTCCTTGTAAAATATGCGCAAAACCGCAGCCACGTAGTTAATTTTCAGAAGTCTGTCTTGTCACAGCCGGGTATTAATTTCTTGCCAGGTTTACTTCGTTGAAGGAGGCTCTTCAAAATTCCATATAAAAATAATTATATATAAACTAGAAGATTACTCATCTGAAAATGGTTAAAATCAGTTCTCTAAACAGGACGTTTTTTGTACCATTTTTATCGCCGATACAAAGATTATAATCAAGATATAATCATATTAAACCTTATGTTTAGAATACTTTTAACATTTTAAATTCAAAGACTCTAGGTAGTTTGGGTTCAGAGTCAATCTTGCACTTCACAACACCTTATGTCTGGCATCCTTCAATTTTTATAAAAAAAAAAAATTAAATAATTTGGATTCTGGAAAATGGCTAAAATTTAAAGCTTTAAATGAAAGGACCACGTCAGCAGAATTTCAAAAGAGGACGAAATACGCGCTGGGCTCGTGACATCACCACAGAACTAGCATTTCCCTTTTCTCCAAATTAAAGGGTATTTCATACAAACTATATACGAAACTAAAAATCAGAATGGATACAAAATACAAAAAATCATATATAAGAACCAGATAAACAATAATAAATGTAAACAGGGGGGATGCACCATTATTGGTACAAAAAAATCCAACAAAGTAGCGATATGCCTTATTTGGGATGAACATGAATAAAAAAAAACGGATGATGTATGTATTAAATTATTAACTTAATAATAAAAAAAACTTGCAAACCTAATTCTGTTTGTGGTTTTAGAAATCCAACTATAATAAAACAAGTTCTTTTACATCCAAGAAAATAGCTATCTGGTAATCACATTCAAATGAAGGAGGAAAGGTTCCCTTACTTGTTCATTGGACAGCATATCATTCAAAAAGGAGGAAGTATAAGGGCTTTTCATATCCAGCCGAACAAAATTGGGTATCCGCTGATTAGTTAAGAAGAATCGTCTTGATCAATCAGTTCTTTTTAAGAATAGGAAGGGTGGCCAAGAAGAGAATTATTTATAGGTGAAGGAGAAGTAAACGCTTATTTTTTTAGCTTGTATGTCATTAAGTCACAGAAAAAACATGATGGCCGAGATTCTCATTCAACTTTATTAAACTTGGGCGATTTTAGTGTGGCTTTCTCACGGCTTTTATTCGGGGCGGGGTGCCTATATTTCGGATTTAGGGTTAGTGGTGGGTAAGTATTTTTACTATTTTTTCAGCATGGAATTAACTGATGTTAAACCAGAATTTAGGAAAACTCGTCCCGGGAAAACTCATCTCCGGAAAACTCGTCTCCGGAAAACTCGACCCCGGAAAACTCGACCCCGGAAAACTCGTCCCCTTTCGCTAGGTAGGAAAACTGGTTCCTTATTGAATAAATATCGATTGAAAACACATTTTATGATCGTTCTTGAAGGAGATATTGTTTTTTAAAATAGACTATAGCCTCCCCCCCCATAATATTTAAAAAAAATATTTTTACTTGTTTAATGTTTTTTTGTTTTGTTTTTTTTAAAATAAAATCGATTTTCTAAGTGTCTGCTTTCTACCTAACTGGCTTAGTTCTTAGTGGTTTCACTTATTTTAAAGCGTTTATTATGTTCATAAACGAGACCGCATATATTTTTTTTTATATTAATATAAAAAGAATTGACTTATATACTGTTGTTTATAAAAGGGTAAAATCGATTTTTCTACTTCGCCGACTATGTTGTTTGTTGTTTAATTTATTTTGAATCGTTTATTCGGTAAAGAAAAAAAAACACAGAAAACAAACAAAAAAACATGTCGAGTGTTACGTGAGAACGAGAAATAATGTCCGGTATATCACATCTTAGGGGTCTTAATAATCGCTAAAAAATAGAAAATTAAAGAAATTACTGAGGGAGATTTGGGTTTAAAAAGAAAATAATAAATTTTAATATTTTTTTAAAACATAATTTAGAGAGAGGGGGGGGGGGTAAAAACTATATCTCCCTCCGAAAAACAACCAAAAAAAAATGAAATTAAAAAGATTCTTGATAAACGATAGCGGAGTTTTCAATAAAATTGATTAATAAATTTATTTAGTGATTACTTTTTCTCTTAATGATTGATTTTAGAATTTTGAAGTAAAAATTAAAAAAATTAAAAATGAGTTAACGAGAGATTGTTAGCACATAGCATCTCTCGCGCCAAAAAAATATTTCGCTTTTAATTTTTGCAGAATTTGACAGGACGACAATAAATGTTGATAATTGATAAAATTATAATTCTAAATAACGCATGAGTGCATTTGGTATGAGAGAAAACAAAAACATAACAACAACAAAAACTATCATAATTAAAAAACCAAAACAAAAAAAGTAACGAAGAATCGAATCGCTCCCTGTTTTTTAATTTTTTTGTTTTGTTTTTTATTATTGATTTATGACTCCAAAAAAACATCGTTAAAATAAGAACAAAAAAAATTGTAATTAACTTTGTATGAACATAATAAACGCTTTAAAATAAGTGAAACCACTAAGACCTTAGCCAGTTAGGTAGAAAACGGACACTTAGAAAATCGATTTTATTAAAAAAAAAAAAATTAAACAAGTAAAAATATTTTTTTAAAAATATTAGCGGGGGGGGGGGGCTATAGTCTATTTTAAAAAAAACAATATCTCCTTCAAGAACGATCATAAAATATGTTTTCAATCGATATTTATTCAATAAGGGACCAGTTTTCCTACCTAACGAAAGGGGACGAGTTTTCCGGGGTCAAGTTTTCCGGAGACGAGTTTTCCCGGGACGAGTTTTCCGGGCACCGTTAAACCATTAATTTGGTTGCAATTTTCGGTCTCATGTGTCAACAATTAAAATAAAATTCCGAAATAAAATATTTTGCAAAATTTCCATGTGTTAGAACTATACGAATTGTTAGAGAATTTAGTTTGTAGAATTCTAAAAATTTCAAACTAGAGCCATCATTTAAGGCGCCTTTAATCTTTTTAGACTCAATCAACTTCGTTTCGTTATTTTCCCTTTTGCATTATTTCTTCTTAATTTTGTTTTTAATTCTACAGAACATTTTTAACGCTTTCATAATTTGTACAAGTTTAAGAATTTCAAACTAGACCCCTTATTTAATCCACCTTCATCCTAAGCAGACTGCCCTCATTCCGAGTTGTTTAATTTTTGTAGCAGTTTTTTTGGTTCTTAACTTTACTTCGCCAGGGATTGAACTCACAATGTAACAGTCGCTTGATGATGTGTCGATAACTTGCTTATTTTTTTTTAATTTTAATAACAATTCAATGTGAACAGTATAAACGAAACATGCTATCCCATAATTCAATGTAACTCATTTGCGAGGGAGTGAGAGAGAGGAAGAGAAAGAGAAGTAGTGTGTTTGTGATATGTGTGTGTGAAAAGTATTAACTTTTACAAGATATCTTTAACTCTTTTATAGTTTGTACAGTTCTAGGAGAAAGAGAGAGAGAGAGAGAGAGAGAAGAGAGAGAGAGGAAGAGAGATAAAGATATATATATATATATATATATATATATATATATATATATATATATATATATAGAGAGAGAGAGAGAGAGAGAGAGAGAGAGACTGTGTGTGTGCTGTGAATAATAAATAGTATTAACTTTGTAGAGTAGTTTTGTCGTAAAACAGACGTCATACTCGTCGTCGTCGTCATCCTCCTCCTCCTCCTAATCATCATCATCATCACCGCCACCATCACCACCACCACCACCACCACCATCATTATCATGATCATCGGTTTAACATCTACTTTACATGCTGACATGTGTTTGACAGCTTTAAGAAATTGATTTCCAAACTAATTTTTCTTCTGACCAGGTCTTCATTTATCGCTTTTTCTCTCAGATCTATTTTACCACATCCTTCCGTTTCCGGTGACCTTTCTCTGTATACTGGACCTGTCAAATGAACTGAACACATTCGTTGTACCATTTCCCCCATGCAACGCATGTCCTCCACCCACAGTAACTAGATTTCATTTCCATACATCACCACTCTGTCCATACATGCCTTATAGACTCTGCTCTTCGTCGACAAACTAAATGCAACAATTGTTTTGTTTGCAGTTAACAACTTTATTCAATAAATACATAATTAAACATTAGATAATTATTTACAACAGGTATTGTTCTAAACCGCTTCCCCCGAGATAGTTGAGATGTAAAGTGGACGAAATCCATCTTAAACTCATGCAAATCTTCTGCAATGGAAACCAATAATCGGCCAAATGGAATGCGGATGTTTATTTCAAACTGGAAATATTTTAGATTGTTTGTGGAAAAAATTAAGCCAAACTAATCAGTCAAATACTCCTCATCATTCCAACGATCTTTTCTTATTTGCATTCCTGTAAAATATCTATGGAAATATTTGGTCTCTAATTTTGAAGTGCGATAATTACTACCCCTATTTATTAGCTTTCCCACGAGGACAGAGAAAGACACAAATAGACACTTCTCCTACAATGACTAAGGACAGCAGATTTTTGCAGTTGCTAAAAAATAAGAGATAAGGTGATAGAGAGAGGTTGATAGAGAAGAAGGGAAGGATGAGGGAAAAAGGAGAGGGAGTGAGGAGGATATAGATAGATAGATAGATAGATAAATAGGTAGATAGATAGAGAGGGTGTAGAGAGAACTAAAGATAAGTTTTTAAAGAAAGATATTACTCACACCTTATACCGATTTTGATGTCTATCCCCTGGGGTAATGCCGAGTAATCATGCTAGTCTATAATATGGAACTAGTATTTCTTAACAAAAGAAAGAGATTGGAGAATTATTAAATTGAAATTTCTATACCAAATTTTATACAATTAGGTTGACACCTATAAAAGTTTATTTTTATTATTAGCAGTAAAAGTATTAATAGTATTAGTAATACTATCAGTAATAGTGGTAATAGTAGTAGTATTAGTAGTAATAGCAATGACCCTATTGCAGAATTTACTTGACAACTCAAGATTGATCAATGCAAAATTTATTCCAATTCTATCAAGAGAACTTGTCCAGTGTTTTATCATGATCACCATCGCCGCTATCGTCGCTGCCAACGTCGTCGTTGTCGTCGTCATCATCATCATCATCATCATCATCATCATCATCATCATAGCGGTAGCAGCATCAGCAGCAGCAGCAGCAGCAGAATATCAACATCACCATCATTATAATTATTATCATGAATAATTGTTACAAGATATTTCATATAATAAAGGGGGGTATGATTGAAGAAAGTTGGAAAGTTCTATTTATAGACACTGGTGATATGAACTCAAGTCAATATCAATTTGCTACTATTACAAATCGTTACTAATATGTTACTGTTAAAATCGTTACTAATATGTTACTGTTAAAAGTGAATACAAATACGTTACCATAAGTGTCTTTTAAAGTTTGCGACATTTGTAATTCTTACAATTTTCAAGATTTTTAAAATGTAAAAACTACTCCGTCGTTGCTATTGGCCACAGTGGCACCAGCGAAAGCATATGCAAAAATAGTGTTACACGTATTTAATTTTTAAATTGGTGTGAAAAAAAATGCGTCTTTGCCATGATACTTTTGAAAAAGTAAAAGTACTGTAATTTCTGTTTAAAAATCCAAAATGAAATTAATCATTCTCACATCTGTTAATAAGTTATCCTTTTAGTTTATTTATTTAGCTGTTATTAATTTTATATATACGGGGCTAATGTAGACAGGGCCAGACGACCTCCCCTTTTAGAGTCATGCGGACGACATCCCTCCCCTCCTCGCCTCTGTCCGCCCAAGGACTGAAAGCCATAAATAAGTTTCTTATCCATCTTTTTAACACACCCTCTATCCCATTCTTGCGTTCTACCTCTCTCCTCCCCAAAGGTAAACAGAAAAGGAAGGGATTAGGAAGCGAAATAATTGAAAAGAAACAATATTGGCGCGAATCGAGCCACGTATGCCGAACCGACTCTCAGAGTTTCATTCTATGCACTAGATAAAGTTCGGAAGAGATGTTAAAAGCCTTGTGTTTCGTTAATCGAGCTACGACATTAATCCACGGTATATAAACCACCCAACTCCGTGCGCCCACGGCTCAAATCCATTCACCTGGAGACGACTGAAAAAGAGATGAAGATGATTACAAACGTTCTGTATAGTGGAGGAGTGAAGAAAGATTTTGGAAAACATGCTTTGTTTCACACACACACACCCACACACACACACACACCCACACACACACACACACACATATTAAATACTTTGCAAGCAAAATCCGATTCCGCATTTTGCTAATTCCTACCCTCTGATGAGAAGGAAAGTATTTCTTTCGACACTCTGCGGATTAAGGACAATCCATTTAATTTGTGTCTACTTTTTGGAAATTAAATATGTTTTCAACTCTTCTTAAAGTGTTTTTTAATATGTTTTATCAATTCATTGTGCTTATATATATATATATATATATATATATATATATATATATATATATATATATATATATATATATATATATATATATATATGTGTGTGTGTGTGTGTGTGTGTGTGTGTGTGTGTGTGTGTGTTGCCCCCCCCCCTCAAAAAAAAAAAACGACAAGAAGGAATAACTTCATATTTGTATTTTTCGGATCTTACAATTGTTTCAACAAAAACCAAACAAAACTTTTATATTATTTAAAAATTTTAGTAGTTACACCTCATCAGCTTTGTTTGGAAAAAAAAGTTTGTACGTATTTTGACACATTTTCATTCTGTTAAAACTACATCGGGCAGTAAATAAAACCTCCTCGTGCTTTTAAGATATCAACCATCTGTGTTGAGGCAATTTATATATATATATATATATATATATATATATATATATATATATATATTCCAGGTTGAAAAATATTCAAAAGATTAGAATCATTGAATTCCAACAAGGGTCGTAGATAGTGCTCAATCAAAGATCAAAGAAAGCGAATTATATATTTTTTTTATTTTCTTTATGTAAATATAGTCATATCTTGTTACGATGCGCAGACCGTTTCGGTCATTATTGATCTCATCAGGCAAGAAAAAAATTAAAATTAACAAAGTTTATAAACTTTTTTAACTTTTGAGGAGAAGAATATTTTACTATGTCTAACGTGAGGCATAGTTTAATGTTCTTATTTTTTTATTTCTATTTTTTATTGTCTTGAATATTTACACTCTTTCTTTAAAAGATCAGATGTACCTTCTTTAGGGGTCAAATTACACTTCATTTTTTATGTACTTTCTAGTTATATCAAATCATTTTTTTTAAATTTGTATCGTAATAAGTTTATATATTTATGAAGGTTATCATTGAGTATTTATTTATAATTTTTAACTTGTTTAGATACATGCATATACAGTGCCACGCAAAAGTATTGGATACATTACATTTTTCTTCATAACTTTAATTAGGGTTTAAGATTTTACCTAAAATTTGGTCAGTATATTCCTATTACTATTCTAAATTATATTTGGGATAGTAATTACAAAATCAAAGTTTAGAAAGTTTATATTTAAGGAAAACCATGAATTAACAAGCGCAAAAGTATTGGATACACTTTTAAAAAATATTTTTTCTGAAATAAATTTAAATGACTTTTGCTTAGTATGTTACAATAATGCAAATGAGTTATCACTGATCAATTAGAAAGCTTTATATTAAAATAATTTTATAAAATTCTTCCAGTTTGGGCTCACGCATTCAAAGTCAACCAGTTCATTTATAAAAATGCCTAAAACTGAAGAGTTGTCAAAAGACATTCGTCCAAAAAATCATTGATAAGCACAAAAAAGGAAAAAGGTATCGAGTTATCTCAAGGGAACTTAATCTACAACTTAGTACAGTTGAAAACGTTATTAGAAAGTTTAAAACCCTGGTGAAGTTCTTGCAAATCTTCCAAGATGTGGTCGGCCAAGGAAATTAAACGACAAATATCAAGGTGGGCAAGCAGAAAGGTAAAACAAAAACCTTTTCTTACCCGTGGTGGAATTCAAACCGACCTCAGAGAAGCTGGGATTAATGTGAGCAAGGATACGATCAGTAGAGTTCTAAATCGTGCAGGTTTTGTATCAAGGTTCTCAAGAAAAGTTCCATTATTGAAGCTTAAACATGTTCACGTTTGAATTATGTTCAAACATATGGGAAACAACCCCAAGAATTTTGGAACAAGGTAATCTGGTCAGACGAAACGAAAATCGAAATCTTTGGAAGAAACACAGCAACATATGTATGGCGTAAAAATGGCACCGCCTATAACAAAAAGAATACCATTGCTACGGTAAAGTTTGACGGTGGTTCGATTATAGTATGGGGGTGTTTTTCATCCAAAGGTACTGGTGAACTAGAAATCATCAATGGTAGAATGAATGGACGTATGTACAGGGAGATTTTGGAGAAAAACATCCAGAAATCTGCTGATTTGTTGGGACATAACAACAATTTTCTGTTTCAGCAGGACAATGATCCCAAGCATACTACCAAACTAACCAAAGAATGGCGTAGAAATAACAGAATTGACGTTCTTATTTGGCCCAGTCAGTCTCCAGACCTCAACCCAATTGAAAATTTGTGGAAAATATTGAAGATCAATGTTCACAAGAGGAATCCACAAAATATTTAACAACTAGAACAGTTCTGCAAAGAAGAATGGCGCAAAATAGCTGCATGTCTTTGCAAAAAACATGTGTGCAACTATAGAAAGCGATTGGAAGCTTTTGAACGCAATAAAGGCTATGCAACCAAATATTAAATCAATATATCCAATACTTTTGTATATGTATTTTTAGTGTATTTATATTTTTCCTTTAATATAAACTTTCTAAACTGTAATGTTGTAATTACTACTCAAAATATTAGTTAGAATAGTAATAGAAATATACTGACCAAATTTTAGGTAAAATCTTGAACCCTAATTAAAGTTATGAAGAAAAATGTAATGTATCCAATACTTCTGCATAGCACTGAATATACAAATATACATACATATAAATAAGCATATATACACATATATGTTGTGTTTTAAATTTTTATTTATTTATGTATTTGTTTTATTTTTATCTTTTATTATTTTTTATTTACTTATTTATTTTATTTTATTTTATTAAATTTATTGAATTATTTATTTATTTATTTATTTTTTATATATAAAAGAGGATCTAGATCCTTTTCTAGTGGTTCTCCAAAGAGTTTTTCAAAATTTCACCTAAGATCACTTGTAATCTCTTCAGTTTGGTAGTCTTCTTTGAATAAAATTCTATAGTGTTTTAATTTTTGAAACCTAATTTATCTTTATGAAAATACGCCATTATTTCCGTAATGCTTTGAATATATTTGAAAGAATTATTTATTAAATTATGATATATATTGTTGGGGATCTTTAGGTAGTTAAATATTTTCGCCATCTCTTTTTTTTTACAGAGACGCTACCACTTATCACGGCCGATAGGCCACTCAAGGATAAGGGTTAAAGAGTGTACAGTAGTCAAAAGGACAATATAGTAATCGATAGTAATGGAAGTTCGGTAAATTTGTTAACTTAAGTGGAATGGCTCATCAGAAACTTGTTCATGTTGGACTTGAAGACAACAATATCATAGACAGCTGGAAAGCAGGAAAACGGAAGACAATTCCACAGGCGTGCAGTTCTAAGAAAGATGCTTTGTTAATGGAATCTACATTTAGGTGTAGGCACAGATAAAGAGTGGAGGGGAATTATTGATAGTGTTTTCAGCTAGACGAGTGTTTCTTGTGAAAGTTTGGCGAGGGGGGACCATAGATTGAAGCTCAGTCGAAAATAACGATAAAGCAAAGACAAACTCGTAACATCTCTTCTGTGAGAAAGAGGTTGCAGCGAAGAGAAAAGGACATATCCCATCAGGCCACAAAGTCTATTTGTAACCTTATCAAGGGAGGATAAGTTCTTTCTAGCAGCTCCTGCCCAGATGTGGCAACAGTATTCCATCCTTGGACGTACCTGGCTCTTATATAGATAGAGAATTGTATCAGCAGTGAGATATATACTGGATCGATAGAAAGATCCGACCATTTTTCCAGCGGCCTTGGCAACAGATTTGATGTACGTATTCCATTTAAGATCAGGAGCAAAGGTCAAACCCAGAAGCTTGTCAAAACTTGAGGCCTCCCCAAGACGAGAGCCATTCATCTTAATTGATGCCAGATGTGGATCAGAATGTTGATGATGTAAAGAGAGAAGCTTGGTTTTAGATGCATTAAAAGTAACCAGCCACTCCTTTCCCCATTGTACAACGTGATCAAGATCAGAGGAGAGAGAATCGGATAGAACTTGGTCGTTTACTGTCTTAGATGTGCTACCATAGATGGTAGTGTCATCAGCAAAAATGTCTACGAATGATGTAAGGGAATAAGAATAGTCAACTATTTAAGTCAAAATATTAGGTACCATTAATCGCGACAATAAATCTACTTTCAGACGAAAAAGATTTGGTAATTGTGCATAAAGGAGGAGCCTAACTTTAAAACACAACTGCAAGTGGCATCTGAGTCTGTAAATTGAGGCATGGAAGAACAAAGTGGACACAACATGGGCACAATTTTCAAATGTATTTTATGTTTATTTTTTTCACCCACTTGTTATTAAAATACATAAAAATGTGTGAAATTTTTATCAATTTTTTTCATCAAATATCTTTTCAAATAACTATATTTAGTTTAACGCGTTTTGTTAATATATGTTTTCATACATATTAATTTTTTTTGTATTTTTAAATATAATTACATTTTTTAATGTACTTTATTTAAATATATTTTATTCAAATATACTTTAGCCAAGTATACTTTATTTAAATATACTTTATTGAAATATACATTATTCAAATATACTTTATTCAAATATACTTTATTTAAATATACTTTATTTAAATATACATTATTCAAATATACTTTATTCAAATATACTTTATTTAAATATACTTTATTCCAATATACTTTATTTAAATATACTTTATTCAAATATACTTTATTCAGTTATACTTTATTTAATTATACTTTATTCAAATATACTTTATTCAAATATGCTTTAATCAAATATTCTTTTTTTAAATATACTTTATTTAAATATACTTTATGTAAATATACTTTATTCAAATATACTTTATTTAAATATATTAATTAAAATATACGTTATTCAAATATACTTTATTTAAATATACTTTATTCGAATATACTTTATTTAAATATACTTTATTCAAATATACTTTATTTAAATATACTTTATAAAGTATATTTTATTCAAATATACTTTATTTAAATATACTTTATTAAAATATATTTTTTTCAAATATACTTATTTTAAATACACTTTATGTAAATATACTTTATTAAAATATACTTTATTTAAATATACTTTATGTAAATATACTTTATTCAAATATACTTTATTTAAATATACTTTATTCAAATATACTTTATTCAAATATACTTTATTTACATATACTTTATTCAAATATACTTTATTAAAATATACTTTATTCAAATATACTTTATTAAAATATACTTTATGTAAATATATTTATTCAAATATACTTAATTTAAATATACTTTATTCAAATATACTTTATGCAAATATACTTTATTCAAATATACTTTATTTAAATATACTTTATTCAAATATACTTTATTTACATATACTTTATCTAAATATACTTTATTTAAATATACTTTATTGAAGTATATTTTATTTAAATATACTTTATTTAAATATACTTTATTCAAATATATTTTATTTTAATATACTTTATTCAAATATACTTTATTCAAATATACGTTATTCAAATATACTTTATTTAAATATACTTTATTCAAATATGCTTTAATCAAATATACTTTTTTTAATATACTTTATTTAAATATACTTTATTTAAATATACTGTATTCAAATATACTTTATTCAAATATGCTTTATTTAAATATACTTTATTCAAATATACTTTATTTTAATATACTTTATTTAAATACAATTTATTCAAATATATTTTATTCAAATATATTTTATTTAAATATACTTTATTTAAATATACTTTATTTAAATATACTTTATTCAAATATACTTTATTCAAATATATTTTATTTAAATATACTTTATTTAAATATAATTTATTCAAATATACTTTATTCAATTATGCTTTATTTAAATATACTTTATTTAAATATACTTTATTCAAATATACTTTATTTTAATATACTTTACTTAAATATACTTTATGTAAATATACTTTATTTAAATATACTTTATTTAATTATACTTTATTCAAATATACATCATTCAAATATACTTTATTTTTATGTACTTTGTTTAAATATACCTTATTTAAATATACTTTATTTGAATCTACTTTATTTAAATATATTTTATTTAAATATACTTTATTTAAATATATTTATTTAAACATACTTTATTTAAATATAGTTTATTTAAATATAATTTATTCAAATATACTTTATTCAAATATATTTTGTTTAAATATACTTTATTTAAATATACTTTATTTAAATATACTTTATTTTAATATACTTTATTTAAATATACCTTATTCAAATATACTTTATTCAAATATACTTTATTCAGTATACTTTGTTTACATATACCTTATTTAAATATAGTATATTTAAATATATTTTATTTGAATATACTTTATTTAAATATACATTATTCAAATATACCTTATTTAAATATACTTTATTTAAATATACTTTATTCAAATATACTTTATTTAAATATATTTTATTTTATCATCTAATGGATTCGTACTTATTATGTTGTTTTTAATTTAATGTATTTTCACATATGGTAAATATTCACATTTTAAAACTGTTAAACTATTTTCTGTTGCACATTCACAGTTTTTAAACTACTAAAACTGTAAAAATTGTGAAGCATTGTTGTTTTATATTTTTAAAATATCTAAATAGTTTGACTCAATAGATAACATATTAACTTAAATAATAGTTATTTGAAAAGATATGCGATTAAAAAATAAAAAAGAAATCGATAAAAAAGTGTACGTATTTTTATATATTTTTATTATAAAAGGTGAAAAAATCATTTGAAAATTGTATCTATTTTATGCTTCCATACATCAATTAAGAGACGCAGATATCAGCTTCAAGTGTGTTTGAAAGTTAGTCTCTCCCTTTATGCACAATTACCAAAGATTTTAATCGGAGACAAAAGCAATTTCTGGTCTTAGTTGAGGCACGACCTTTTATGAAAATGACCAAATATGAGAAAAGAAAGAAAAAGCCAAATAGAAGATACAAAAAGACAGCAATTTGTCAGGCTTGTTTTCAAAACTCTTATATTGTGAATTTAGACACGTGTGTTAATGTTAAGAAAGGGGACGGTGATTTAATCAATAGTTACAAATTCAATGACAGTATCTTCTGTTATCTCAATTAGGTCTGACTGAATGAATTCACTAATGAAAAAGGGGACAAGGCGTATTCTAGCTGTTTTGTTTCCATGGTGACGAATATATATGCTATGGGTATTTTTCTTTTTTAATAATCGTAGTTAAAATTTTGGAGAAAAAGCATGCTTTGAATTAAAACTTAAGTTAAGGAATTAATTTTAATATCCATTTAAATTAGGCACCCTGTGCCAGAATTATATGCAAATCGATATTTTTGTTCTAACTCCGATAGTTTTCAATGAAAATTCGTGAAACTTCGCACGTTATACAGCAACACTAATGCATGCGCAGATATAAAATTTTAAGCTGATCTGTGCAATAGCGAGCAAACGGCAGCCATTTTGGTGACTTGCAGTTTTTTTCAGTGTGCCAATTTTATATGCAAGATGGGTCATAAAGATGCTTTAAGTCAAGCTGAGAAGACTAAAATTGTTCAAAGGCTCCATAATGAGATTTCCACCTTAGAAATTGCCAAAGAATTACACCGTGATCATCGTACAATCAAAAAGTGTTGTACTAACCCTCAACTTTGCAACGGACGTTCTGACAAAGAGAAAATTCGTGAGAAATCATATCTGTCACGTCGAACAATGAGCAAGATTAAGAGAGAAGTTCGCCGTAACCCACTTGAAACTAGCAAACAAGTTTTTAAAAAAGCCAGCATTCCTGATGTGCCAAAATCAACTCGTTGCTGAATCCTGTGGACGATTGCAAAATTTGGAAAGCCAGAGGTCAACCCTCAATTGAAGGATATCCACGAGAAAAAGAGGATGGAGTGGGCAAGAGATCACATGAAGATGAATTCAAACTGTTTTGTTCATCGATGAGTGTCGAGCGACCCTTGGTGGACCCGATGGGTGGAGGGGAGGATGGTACCATAATGAGGGTCTACAACCCCAAAGGATCAGACGTCAACAAGGAGGTGGTGGTGTGATGTTCTGGGCTGCAATCATTGGCAATGAGCTGGTAGGACCATTCATAATCGCAGATGAAGTGAAAATTACCGCCAAACTCTACATTGACTTCATTAAGGAAATCTCGGAACACTGACACAAGAAAAAAAAATTTAAAAAAAGAAGAAGAATTCGGCATTCCGGAAAAAGATGGTACTCATGCATGATAATGCACCGTCTCATTCTGCAAGGATAGCAACTGATTATTTGGAGAGAGTTTTTGCCAGACTGGGAAAATAGTGCGATGGCCAGCCTGCTCTCCAGATTTAAATCCCATCGAAAATCTGTGGAACATCTTGAAACAAAATATTTACTCCGGAGGAAGGCAGTATAAGTCCAAGGATGACCTCTGGAATGCTATTCTGACTGCTGCGAAAGACATTTCATCGGATGACATCTTCAATGCACCAAAGGCTTTTTGCTCTTGTCAATAAAAATGGCAATTATATAAGATATTGATTGTACTATGAAACCATATTGAAGTTGTTTGTTCTTTATTATTGTTGTTCTCAATTTACAAATTCCTAGAATAATCAATGTTTCCATGATCTTTTAGCACGTCACCATATTTTAGCATTGGTTTGCGTATAAAGTTGGCACACTGAAAAAAAATACAAATCAACAAAATGGCTGCCAATTGTTTATTTTTGTGCAGATTAGCTTAAAATTTTAGATCTGCGCTTGTGTTAGAGTTGCCATATAACGTGCTAAATTTCACAAATTTTCATTGAAAACTATCGGAGTTAGAACAAAATTATCGATTTGCATATAATTCTGGCACGGGGTGTATACTACGGTAATCTAAAAGAGAATGTCAATAATCCTGCCTGGTTTGTTCGTTTAATTCTAGGATTGATAAAAAATTGTTAGATTAAGATAATATATTAAGGCTTGAGGTGTATATTATTACAATTTCATTAAACAAGTGTCAGTTGTACATACTTATAATAGTATGAAAAATGACATCTTCAATTTCAGTTGATGAAATATTTGGTTAGGTTGATGTTAGATTTCCAATCCAGTATCGACCGCTCTAGTTATCCATGCATGAAGATTGGTGTGTAGATCCGCTCTCCTACCAAACGAAACCCTATGCGGAAAATCTTCAAATGGTGCCGAGTTGGATATGAACTAAAATGCTTATATCCCTGTGGAGCCTCTATATGTACATTTTGCTATCTATCAATTAAAGAAAGAAGTAAGATTGCCAGGTTATTTTGGAAGATTAGTAAAAAGCATAAAGGTCCCACAAACGCAAAAATGGAAGCACAAATTTGGAGAATTAAATTTTATATTTTGTTTGGTTTGTTTTGTATATTACGACATAATATAAAACTCAAATCGTCAGGCTCTGGCATTGAAATCGTTCATTCGGTTTGCAGCTTCCAGTTTGAAAAATTCTGCGCATGTGCAAATAAATAAAAACAAAGCCACGAAGGCCTTCTTTTTTTTTAATCGGCAATTTACGGATTGTGTTCTTTTTTATTTTATTTATTTTTAAATAGATATATACATTTTAGTTTTCTAACATAAACAAAATGAATATATATAAATAAAATCGAAAATAATATTTAAAAAATTAGCTAACGTAATAAATAAGTAAAAATCGCGAAATGAAAAAAAAGTAAAACACTTTTTTTTTCATTTCAAATAAGAAAATACACAAATAATCTATCGGCATTTTACGAATGATTTTTTGGGGGCACTACTGCACGTTAGTGACGAGTTATCGACCCCTGTTTTTCGATAGAGAACTGGCGTCTAGCGGCAATTTTGTGAACCTACGATAACACAAAAATATATAATAAAATAAATAACACAAAAATATGAAAATCGAAATATTTATTGTATAAAAATGTATCAAAATATAATTTTAATGTATGAAAATTATTTCTTTTCAATGAGTGATTCATAACTGAAAATAAAATAATAAATATGACAAATACACGAAACATTTATAGATTGTTTTAGAATTATTATTTTTTATGGTAAGGTTTTATCAAAATGTATCAAAATATGATTTAAATATGAATTTTTTTAATTTTGACATGATTCATTTCTGCTTATTTCTTTACTCTCGGTGATCATTACATAAGGGGACTTCCTTTCATTTCCACTGCACCTTCAGAAGTGATTTCTCTCACTCGTGCCGGGTCTCAGCGCGAGCCTCTACTCAGGCATTAAACAAAAAGGGTTAATTTAATTGGCCAAGTTTGATTGCCTGACTTAAAGTTCTCACAGGTTCCATCTGTTTATGTGACGAAGCAAAATAAGGTAATGGCGACCTCTGATTGCAAGGTGATCTGGTGGCGCCTGGCATTAGGAAAATCACCATCGATCTACAACTTTTTAAATCATTGGTAAATTGTAATAAGTGTTAAATCACGTTTACGTTTTGTAAAATATATTAATATGCCGTTGAAGGGACAGTATTATTTAAGAAATAAAAGAAGATTCTATCTATAAACTCTCGTCTACAAAAGCATACGGAACTATATATGTATCCAAATACGTATCTCGATACCAAGCGCATATAACAGTTAAATTTGTGAACACAAATGAGATGAGTTAAGACGGTTAGTACTGTTCATATTTGAGACGAATTGAAGTTGATAGCTGATAATTAAGTAAAAAATATTGATATTAAGATTATGTTATGAAATAAATTATACTTTTAGTTTGCAACATAATGTTTAGATTGCTGAGAAGGTGTTTTTATAACGCCTACAATTTAATAAGATTTCTTGTTTTTTTTTATTGAGCAACTTGTCCATATCTTTAAATCTTGTAATATATCATTTTTCAGCAAGACATAAGCAACAAGGTGAATTAAGGAACATGTTTTTACGTTTTTCATTTCACAGTTGGAGTTATTTTTTTTTCAGTTGGTTTATATATAGAAAATGATGTTTTTCTTTTATTGTTTGGATTTCCTTGAAAGTGTTGCCAGCGATGCCAATATAAAATTTATTGATATTTCAGTTCTCTTTGGTAGATAGCTACTGATTAAATCACCGGCCCCCTCTCTTAAGAATAACACACGTGACTTAATTCACAATAAAGGAATTTTGAAAAAACACCTTACAAATTGCTTTCATTTTGTTTCTTTTTTTCATTTTCATTAAAGGTTTTGCCTCGACTAAGATCAGAAGCTATTTTTTTTCCTGATAACGTCTTTTTAGACTGTAACAGTAGATTTATTGTCGCGACTAATGGTAAATTTGCTTACTAAATTGAATAAAATAATATCTTGCTCTTTTTATTGAGCTTTATCGATAACCTTGTGAAATTCAATGGTTTTTACTATTGGATATTTTTTAAACCTTGGACAAATATTTATATATATATATATATATATATATATATATATATATATATATATATATATGTGTGTGTGTGTGTGTGTGTGTGTGTGTGTGTGTGTGTGTGTGTGTGTGTGTGTGTGTGTGTGTGTGTAATATTAATAACATTTCAATTCATGTATTATATTTTATTTTTATTCATAGCTGACTTTGCAAAGAAAGGAGATGCAATATGGGATAAAAGTTACGAACGACCAAATAAAACAACAGGTAATATTAATAACTCTCTCTCTCTCTCTCTCTCTCTCTCTCTCTCTCTCTCTCTCTCTCGACAATTTTGGGATGTGATCGGTTTTTGGCCAGAAATTTGGAGAACTCTACGAAACTCCTCCGACAATTTTGAGTCTACGCACTTGAAATTTTAGATATAGGTTCCTTGGACATGGATCTAACTTAATAACTGGACTTGAGCCAAAAACAATAAATTTTAAGAGGTCATATGAGGGGTCAAAGTAAAAAAAAATTGACCTCTGCAGTCTCTTCCAAATTACTCAGACAATTTCTGGTCTAAATATTTGAAATTTTACATAAAGGGTATTCAGAGATAGGGCAAGCTTTTTCATCAGTTTGGGTCGAAAATTTTTAGTTACCAATATATAAATGTATGTATGTATGTCTGTTTGCGTGTCTGTCTTAAACTTTCAATAGAGGCGACGGATTTTACCAAGACCAGTATCGTTTTAAAGTTCGATCTTTCATACGACAAATATGGAAAAATTGGCTAAAACATTAATATCTTCCCCTTCAACTAGGCACTTTTCTACAAGGAGGGGGGTCACTTTTTCGCCGATATTTTTTAAAGTTATCCTCTTCTTTAGATTATCTAGCCTTAATTTTAAAAAGTGTCGCTTCCAGTTTGGCGGTGGCCGTAACAGCATAAACGTTAGGTTTTACCCCGTTTTTTTCCTCCTTGCGGTACGGGTTCGAGCCTGCCTTCCTACTACCACTTTTTTTTTTTTGCTCAACATACACATCCAAACACCCGGGCAATGCCGGGCGCCTATGCTAGTATATAGATATATTCTCTGTATGTCTTTCTATTTGTCTGTCTGCTTGTGCAATTTAGAACAACCTCTGCATAAATGAGAACAAAACCCTAAACTAGGATCAAACAATTTTCTCAATGAATCCAATGATGATATTAATAACAGTCTTTAAAATAATATCGTGTTTTCTGCATCAGTGCCGAACATCCATAAATAGCAAAGACGTTTTATTAAATTGGATTTATAACTTATAATTATAGAAATTTAAAAGATAGTAAAATTGGAAGTAGCGCTGAGAGCATCAAGGCGGCCCGACGCTGCCTGGGATTGAATGAGAATCTACGAAGATTCAACACTTTCAATACAATGATTGTCATCAAAGTCAGTTAAATCGCCTTTTTGTCAATAAAATCGATTGATTGTATGCTCCAGTTATGAACCCACTGTGATGCACTGGAAGGAAGTTCACATACCTTCCTGCAATGGCTTCGTCCATAATACATTGTAGTCTATATTGCACTGTAGAGAACCTACCGTTGATTTTATAAAATTATTTGTTTATTTCCATGAAGTAAATTTTAAAATACAAAAGTTAAGTATCATGGTTGAATTGTACTCTAAACAAAAACATTCGTTTTGAACATGCTCCTGTTCTACAAAATAACATGCTGTTGATTTTATATGCCGGAACCTTTTGGTTGTGCGATGATAAAATTTCTCAAATACTCTTGTGATGTATGTTGGATTTAGTCAAAATTGGACTCTTCCTTATATAATGGAATTTTTGGATTATCGATACTTATCGAGTTTACTCTGATATGAAATTTATCTAAGATACTCCCAAACATATAAAGTACATTTGTAAGAAATTTCAAAATATTTCCCCTGTCGTTTTGGAGTCCATAAGAAATGAACTTACACACACATACATACAAAGTGCCTTATAGTAGTGAGAAGCCTTGATGTCGTTTGGGTGGTCAGGTTTCGGTCCTGGCTTGAGGTAGTTGCCTGTCTAGCCGAACTGATGAGCTGTGATACAGTGAAACAGTACTGTATATGGATGACTATATATACATACATATATATACACACACACACACACACATATATATATATATATATATATATATATATATATATATATATATATATATATATGCTTTTCAAATTCTAAAAATTTCTGTTGCAAAAATAAAAATAGTATTTTAAAAATACTTATAAGTCTTATTAAAGAAAGTTATTTTCAAAAAGGAAACAAAATATTACTTCAAACTGTAGACATTCAAATGGATTTAGATTCTGCACCATTTTGAGCAAATCTTTATTTACATAGACTGGAGTATATATATATATATATATATATATAGAACATATAATTATCATGGTTGTAGAAGATTTCATGAGGACCTTATATCTATAAACGATAACGAGAAATTTGAAAAAAATAAACATCTTATATATCCAAAGGAGTTAGAATTAAATTATGAATATAAAGGAACACAAGCCCTTTCAAACAGTTCATATGCCGCATAAAAATAGTACCTGCCCTATATGTTGTTCATCCAACAAAGAAGACGATCCGATCATTCTATTGGGTGGGATGATAGGAGTTATCATTTGTGAGTGCGGAGATGGCTGATAAGCCCAATCTTTGCTTGGAAAGTTCTGCTGCAGTGAGAACAGGGAATGGTAGCAGATGTTGAGGGCTTCAAAACTTTGTCCTTCCTGTTCTTTTCTGTGCTTCTCTGCAGCAACTTTTTGGTTACTTTCATGTTTGCAGGCACCGTCATGAACAGCAGCCCCTACTTGGCTCTATCTAAAGCTGTCTGCTTCCATGATGACGGAACAACGTTGAAGGCCTTCAGTGATGCTTTCAGAATGTCTTTAAATCGTTTTCTCTGGCCGCCATGGGAGCGCTTGCCATGTTGGAGCTCAGTAAACAGAAACTTCTTGGGTAGTCTGTAATCTGGCATGCAGACTACATGATTAGCCCAACGAAGTTGAACCTTCAACAGGGTAGTGGCGATGCTTGGGAGTCCAGCACGAGTGAGGACTTCTATATCTTATATCCTTTCCTGCCAGCCTATGTCAAGCAGTTTCCTCACTCTGGTGATGTGGAAGTGATTTAATTTTCTAACATGCCGTTGGTAGACAGTTCACGACTCACACCCATAAAGTAAGGTGGTGAGTATGGCAGCTTTATAGACTTTGATCTTTGTCATGGAGGTGATGCCTCTTCTGTCCCATACATTCTTGTGGAGTCTTCCAAAGGCAGTGCTTGCTTTTTCGAGTCTGGTTTCGATATCACCCTCAATTACTACATTGCCGGAGAGCGTACTGTCAAGGTAGGTGAACTTGTCATTCACATTGATGGAAATATTGGGTTCTGCATGTGGTTTTCCTGGAGCAGGCTGATGCATCACCACAGTCTTCTTGGTATTTATTGTGAGACCAAATTTTCACAAACTAAGAATATGTTTACAATGTGTTGCATGCCTGCCTGAGAGGTAGAGTTAAGGGCACAATCATCAGCAAACAGAAAGTCATTTACAGTGTCTGTTGCAACCCTGGATTTTGCTTGTAGCCTCCTGAGGTTGAAAACTGATTCGTTAAATCTGTACCTGAATCCAATGCCAACATCAGCATCTCCGAAGGCATCCATGAGCATCACAGAGAACATGAGCCTGAACAAGGTGAGAGCCAAAACACACCCCTGTTTCATTCGATTTGTGACTTTAAAAGGATCAGAGGTCTCCCTGACGTTTTGCACTCTGGCCATCATTCCATCATGAAACTGACGTATGATGGCAATGAATTTTCTAGGACACCCATACTTTGTCATTATTCTCCAGAAGCCTTCCCTGCTTACATTGTCAAAGGCTTTAGTCAGATCAACATAGGTGGAATATAGGTCTGCATTTTGTTCTTGACATTTTACTATATCAGTAGTACCACAATCCTTATGGAATTCACATTGGCTCTCCGGCAAGAAGTTTTTTCCAAATGAACTATGAGCTTGTTCAGCATTACCCTGGCCAGAACCTTGTCTGCAATGCATAGCAGGTATATTCCCCGGTGATTATCGCAGGTCTGGTGGTTACCTTTGTGCTTGTATAGATGTATGATGGAGGCATCTTTGAAATTTTGGGGAAGTACCTCCTTCTGCCAGATGATGTGGAAAAGCTGATGGAGTTTTTCAGTCAGAGTCTTGCAACCCTTTTTATATATCTCAGCTGGGATAGAATCTGAGCCAGGCATCTTCTCAGTGGACAACAGGCAGATTGCTTTTTCAGTCTCTTTGAAGGTTGGGAGTTCATCCATTTCCTCATTTACGGCAATTTGAGCGAGGCGGTCAATAGCCTCATCACTCATGGTAGAGGGACGGTTTAGTACCCTTTTAAAATGCTCCACTCATCTTCTCAGGTCCCATCTTTGTCAGTGAGGAAAGTGGATCTGTCTGCACTGTGGAGAGCTGATGATTTGGATGGATTTGGACCATAAATTTCCTTGAGATCATCATAGAAGTTCTTCATATCGTTCCTATCTGTATAAATTTTAATTTCTCCTGATTTCTTGCTTAACCAAGAATCATGCATCTGTCTGAGCTTCAATTGAACGTTGCTATGCAAACTCTTCCATGTGTCCTTCTTTAGCATGGAGGATGGATCTTCAATGTGGGCTTTAAGTGCAGAATGCTTTTCCTCTAGCAACTGAGTAATCTTTGTGTTTCCTGGAGATTGGCCCTAGACACTACATGGTTGTGTTGTACACTGTCTCGCAGATTGTCTTCCACATCTCGGTTGTCTATTCCAGCAGGTTCAAGAAACAGAGTTTCAGAGAAAGATTTCTGGACAGTTTTTATTTTCAATTTGTTGATAGTCAGTGGTTTAGTTGCTACCATTCCTTGGGTCTTCGCTTTGGTTGTATGTGCTGATTGAGCTTAGCTACTATGAGACGGTGGTCTGTCAAGCACCTGACTCCACACATGGCTCCAGTGATACGTATGTCCTGTCTGTCCCGTTTCCTGATGATGATATAGTCAATTAGATGCCAGTGCTTTGAGCGAGGGTGCATCCATGACGTCTTTTTGCGAATAGTGTTTGTTATCAGCAGATCATGCCCAAAGTTAAATAAAGCATTTGTTCGTCATCCTGATGCTGTTGAATCATTTAAAACTAAACAGAATCTGTACTATTAATAAAATTCTAAATGTTTATTTATGTGTGTGTATATATATATATATATACCAATAAAACTTTCGAACGGATGCACCAAATTGAAAAATTCTTTTTTTCCCTGAAAGGTGTGAGTTCCTAGATTGTCCTCATTTATATATGGTTCATAACAAACAACGCCGAGTCACACAAAAATCCCGAAATAAGGGTTTTGAGGCCGTTTCGTAAACTTGTCGAAAAAGTTATCTATGCCAACAGAACTTAGCACTGTCTGTATACAGTCTCGGTAACATCGTTCAGCATATGGGCAGAGATTGTGGCACAGTGAATAACGTGTCTGATTACAAATCAGAAGATTCCAAGTTCGAATCCTGGCAAGTTTGTAATAATTTTAACCATCATTTTATCCAACATTTACTCATTATCCTTACTCTTACATTAGGGTATTTTTGTTTTTTCAGTGATTTTGTTTTGTGCATATGGGAATTTCCTATACTCCAAATTCACAGGGTAAGCGTTGATGGTAAGACGATATTGAGTGTACTCGATTTTGTGTTTGACTAGGCGTTGCTGCTAGTTTATTAATAAAGGAAATCAATAACTATATTAGTAATGTATAAAGTGTATAAAAAATGTATATATCTATAATATAAAGCTGAACGTCTGTGTGTGTGTGTCTGGTCACGAATAGGCTCCTATATGGTTGACTATTAAAAAAAAACTGATTACATATAATGATAGAAGATGTATCAAGGATCAGGAATGGGTATGTTTGATCTGGCAGAATGGTGGTTCATAAAAATTGTGGGGTCTGCGTTCGCGCCTGGCCCCCAAAGTATGGAAATAAAAAATGAAAAAAAAAAACGTTTACAAGGGTATTTGATATAGATGTACATAAGAATACTTTGATAAGTATGTTTTAACTTAAATAGAGATCGTATAATAAAATTGTGGGGTCTGCGTTCGCGCCTGGCCTCCATAGAATGGAAATAGGCACAAACTTTAATAAAGACTTTTCATATTTATCTGTGATAATTATGTTTCAGTTTGAAGAAATATGGTATAATAAAATTATGGGGTGTTCATTCGCGCCTGACCGCATAATGGAAATATGTCACAAAGTTTAAAACGGTTTTTTAATATAGATCCACAAAATATTGTGATAAGTGTTTCAGTGTGAACACGTATGGTATAATAAATTCTGGGGTTTATCTATTTTATTTATACTTTCATCATATTTTGCTTTGGTTTTGATACCCCCAAATTTGAAGCTATCTCTTTACATCCCTTCCTTTTCATAACCTATCATACTTTCATAAATCAGAGTCCATTTTCTGTAGGCTGTTTTTGAACCCAGTCAACGACGGGTACTTTTGCTAATATATATATATATAAACATTTTTAACTTTTATATATTTTAAATAAGTAAATAAAAATGCAAATATATAAATAAAGCAGTAACAAAAACAGGGAGTGATAAGTAGTATAATGGAAATTGAAAAAATATATTCATTTTGAATTTGGAGACAGGGACGAATCTCACAGATAATAAAGACGTTTTTTGATAGCATGGATAGGTTAACCAAATTAATCCGGAGTAGGAAACTAGATCCAATATCCAGAACAAAATCTTTTTTTGTTTCTCTGATTCAAGGAACTGGTGTTTGATTAACACTGCTAAAGAACCATGATTTAATATAGTTATATTTTAAATCCCCGAAACAGTGTTTCATGGTAAACAACTGATAGTCCCTGAAATAACATAAGGACTATTGTGAATTTGAAAAAGCAAGTTGATACAGCGATTGTAGGTGATTAAATGACTTACTGATTAAACGAATGATAATAAAATAAAAAAAATTAAATAAGTTTTTTTTATATAGTTTTAAAGTTTAACACTTCCAAGACTATACCCCCTATCTTGGGTTGAGCATATTGGGAAGTGATATACAAATTTCCATTAGCATATGAAGCGATACTCTTTGTGTAAACAAATTGAGCTTAGGTATTTGGAAAATGTTAAAACATTGTTAATTCGTTGCTCGCATAGCAGTAGCCGAATAGCGCAATGGTTAGAAGCTCCCACTGACCTTTGGGTGGTAGGATTTCGATTCTGGCTTGAGGTAGTTGTTTTTCTAACCGCACTGATGAGCTGCGAAACAGTACTGTATGTGGATTACTATATATATATATATATATATATATATATATATATATATATATATATTGTGTATTTAGGCAGCATGTTTTCATTTAGATAGACATTGCTGAACAGCACAGTGTTTTTGCTTAATCATCTTTGTTGTAATTTCTCAGGCAGTTTTTGATTACTGTTTCGTTTAAAATTTTGATGCTTTTATATGATTCAGTTCAAATTACATTCAAATAGTGAAGCATCTCGTGTCTAAAAATAAATATGTGTTTAATGCACAATGCTTTAAAAGTGTGAGTTACAAAGTGGAATGGAAGCTACAGTTCTTTTTTTATTAATTTATAAATTTACATTACAACACATATATAGATATAAATATGTAAATTGCGATAGATAACTTAAGGGGGAGCATTGTTAACTTGGTTATTTTTGGTTTAGTCTAGGTTTCTAACTGTTAGTTTAATTTGTTTATCGACTAAGAAATTGGGGAATTGGTTATTATTTTTTACACACGAGACGCTTCACTGTTTTAAGTAATTAAAATGCAATTTGAACTGAAGTATATGAAAGCATCAAGATATTAAGCGAAACTGTAATCAAAAACTTCCTGAAGTCGACTGAAGAAAGTCAGTTGACAGCACTTGCAAAAAAAAGCAGACGGACAAAAACGCCAGTTGGACTTTAACTCTCAGCCTAAGACCTTCCACATTCCTTTCAGGATTTTTTTTTCGAAAAATAAACTTGGACGGATTCATATTCGTTCACGACTGTATCAACTGCGGCGTTTGTCATCTCTTCTTTGCCTTTGTCATTGTCTTTTCTTGCCTGTGTCATCTTTTAGTTGTAGGGTCGATTGCCACCAACATTCGGCCCCACAACATATATATATATATATATATATATATATATATATATATATATATATATATATATCTCCAGGAAGTAAAAATTAAGTTTACAATCCAAAAAGCTTCTATACACTTCTGTAATCACAACCAAATAAAAAAACTCAATACAACCAAAACAGAAAATAGAGCTTGTTATTGAAAAACACAATTTAAGACTGTAAATTATATTTTACAAGAATCTATAATTTGACAGAATGCTCAAATAAATATTAAGTTTTATTTAATCCACGGTGTTTTAAAAAAATGCGTTCTTCTCATCTCTGACCCCCCCCCCTCGCCAAGGATGGAATACTGTTGTCATATCTGGGCAGGAGCTGCTAAAAACAGCCTATCCTGCCTTGACAGAGTACAAAATAGACTTCGTGGCTTAATGGGGGATGCCCTTTTCTCTACCCTGCAACCTCTCTCTCACAGAAGAGACGTTGCGAGCCTATCCTTGTTTTATCGTTATTTCCATGGCAGGTGCTCGTCTGAACTCCAATCTCTGGTCCCCCCTCGCCAATCCTTAATGAAAAACACCCGTCTAGCTGAATCCACTGTGCAAAAATTTCCCCCACTCTATATCTGTGCCTAAATCAAAACGCGGATTCCATGAACAAAGCTTCTTTCTTAGAACTGCACGCCTGTGGAACTCTGTTCCGTCTGCCTGCTTCCCTCCGGACTACAACTTGGATGTCTTCAAGTCCAATGTTAACAAATTCCTAATGAACCGCCCCCTTAAGTAAACACTTCATCAAATCTCCACACTAACGTAATGTACTTGCAATAACCCTTATCCCTGAGTGGCTTCCGGGCCTTAATAAGTGGTGATCACTGTGTAAAAAAAAAAAAAGAAGAAAGATATTAGCAAATAAATATTACTGTGAAGCTATGAATTTGCTGGTACTGGTATAAATTGAAACTGCATTATATGAAAACTAATCATATATGCAAAAAAAAAGTTTTAGTGGGAAGAGTTCATAAAATGGGGTTAAAAGGAAATGAAAAATGACAGATTAAAAAATAAATTAAAGATTAAAAATCCAGATGAAAGGGTATGGAGTGGCTAGGTACTTCCAAAGCGAAATGATCATAAGTGTCAATGTTCTCATGAGAAGAATTCGGATTTATAATGTTGACAAATAGATCCAAATTAAAATCCTTAATGTGTGTAATCCAAAATTATAGAAAGATCTCATTTGCAAGCAGTCGAGGATGAAAGATTATTTCGAATCGTTAAGGTTTTTTTTCACTTAGAAATAGCGTAACTGGCGTAAGAAATGCTTCCGTGATCAGTTAAAAATTTAGTAATGACGAAACACTTGAATTCAAAAATATAACCGTTGTTCCTTCTTTTTTTTCATCATCATCATCATCATCATCATCATCATCATCATCATCAGTTTAACCTCTTCCGCTTCACATAGTAGCATGTGTTGGTTATCTTTTAAAAAAATGACCTTAAAACTGACCCATCTTTATTTATCCCTTATTTCTCTTAAATCCATTCTTTTCACGTTCTGCTATATTTTTCTTGACCTTCCTCTTCAACATTTCATCCTTCCTTTTTCTCAACATGGCCATATCATCGAAGTATCCTGTCCAGACTAAACATTTCTATGATGTCTCACATTACATAACTATTATACTAATTTTCTCTATGCAACGTGTGTCTGCAAACCTCACTGGCCAGGATTCAGTGTTTTTCGTATAAGCTGTGAGAACAAGACGTCAAAACTCAATAGAAGACTTTAAAAATTGTCAGAGAATCTAATAATAACAATAATTAAATGAGTAAAAACATCAAATAAATACATCGATTTCAAACTTTACAACACCAATAACATTGGACGTATATTTTTCTCTTTTTTCGATAAAGAAGAAAAATAAAGAAAACGTTTTTTTTTTAAATGTGTCTTACACAAAAAATTTCAGGAAACATGATTTTATTCATTTAATGAAAAATATGTATCATTATTTGGTTTTCTAACATTCTTCATTAAACTACAGAAAAAAAGTTTCTAACATTTTCGAAGAGGATCGGTCCCTCGGGGTTAATACCACCAAAAAAATAAAGAAAAGAAAAAAAAAGCCAAAATTCTTCTTTGAAAAGAGTATTTTATATCGAAAGTTAAAAAAAGAGATTTTATTCATTTAATAAAAAAAATTATATAACATTATTTGGTTTTATAAAATTTGCAAACTAATTTTATGAAATATTGTTTTCAAAGATGTTATTATTTCCTTTAAAAACATTATTTGGAAAAAAATTATCCAACAAATCTGAGGAAAATTATTTCTAATGAATTTCGTCAATAAGTGCATGAATCGAGACGCTTTCTCTATCTTTGGTTAGTCTTCAATAATTCACTGAAGACTAAAAGTCGTTCTGAAGATTAAAGTAGTTTGAATAATTCATTGATCCTCATATAAATACTGAAACATAAGATTTTAATGCTTTGATTTTATTTTTTAGAGGGTTGCGGCATAGATATGAGATATTTTGGACCAGACAACCGATATTACTGCAACTGTAAAAAGATTTCGTCTTGTGATTTTGGAAAAAATGGTCAATGCCAACAGAAGGGGTGCGGATTTGGTTACAGAGGAGAATATTGTCAAATGAGTAAGTCAATTTGATACAAACTACAATGTTTCTTTATTTGTTCTTAAAATGTATTTCTATTGTCTTTTATGAATTAGCTAAATTCTATTTCCATTGTCTCCTCTAGGATCCTCCGACCACTCCGTCGTATCAGTTAAGATAAAAACGAAATGTAAGAAGCCCCCAGACGTACCCCTCCACCGTACTGTATACCGATACTCTATGGCTAACTGGGATAGCTTCCGTACATTCATATCTGATTTACCTCTGCACTCCATGTTTAAAAAGGATGTGTCCTCTATAGTATCAGATCTGACCGAATGGTTAATTGTAGGCATAGACCAATTCATACCATCCAAAATATTTCAACAAAAACCTAACAGCCAGCCATGGTTCTCCCCAGAATGTGCTGCTGCTATCGCTCACAGAAATCACTTTTTCCATAGCTACCAACGTAATAGATGCACTGAAACTAAAGCTGCTTTCAGGTCTGCCAGCAACCAATGTAAAAGAGTAATAAAAAATGCAAGAGAGCTATATGCCCAGTCTGTTAAATCCAAGGTAGCTGATCAGCGGCTTGGATCCCACCAGTTTTGGCAAATAACAAATAGGATCTTGAACAGAAGTGTGCGTTCTATACCAACCATTATCAATGGACCAGAGGTCACCTCGTCAGCGTCAAACAAGGCCAAACTATTTGCAAAGAACTTTGCAGCTAATTCTACCCTATGCGACGAAGGCCATCAACTCCCCATATTTCCTCCTATAACACAGAACAAGCTAGGTAGCATACACATATCCGTGCATGAGGTCGCCAAGCTAATCAAGAACCTAGATTCCAGTAAAGCAACTGGGCCTGATGGCATTCCAATTATAGTGTTAAAAAAGCTTCAAACAGAACTTGCTCCCATACTTACGAAACTATTTAAGCGCTGCCTTAAGGAGAAGTGCTTTCCGACTCCCTGGAAGACCTCTTCAGTTTGCCCTATATTTAAGAATTCAGGTGATAAGTCATCTCCCTCTCAATACAGACCTATAAGTCTCCTGTGTGTTATGAGTAAGTTGCTGGAATCCATATTAAATAGAGAAATAGTCAACCACCTCAGCAGGAATAACCTTCTTAGTGACACACAATATGGTTTCCGCTCTGCAAGATCTACCGCAGATGTGCTGACAGTTATATCCCACAGGGTAAGTAAATCTCTTGACAAAGGCTTTCTTTCTAGGGCAATTGCTCTTGATATATCAAAGGCCTTTGACAAGGTATGGCATAAGGGTCTACTTCACAAGATTTCCAGCTACGGTATAACGGGGAATGTTTTCTCAATCATTAAATCATTTCTCTCCGATAGGCTCATAAGAGTAGTGGTCGATGGACAAAAATCGGAGGCCTGCAATATAAATGCTGGAGTCCCCCAGGGGTCAATCCTGGGCCCAACTCTCTTCCTGATCTACATCAATGACCTCCCTAAACACATACTTAAATCATTCATTGACATCTATGCTGATGACACAACCATCTACGGCAACACATCAAAAGCTGTAAATGACAAAGTTCTCTCTGATTCTCTCTCCTCTGATCTCGAGCGCGTGGTTCAGTGGGGGAAGATGTGGCTGGTTACCTTTAATGCATCCAAAACCAAACTCCTATCCTTACATCATCAACGCTCTGATCCCCATCTGGCATCAATTGTGATGGATGGCTCTCGTCTGGGTGAGGCTCCGTGTTTTGACAAGCTTCTGGGTTTGACCTTTACTCCTGATCTTAAATGGAACACGTACATCAAGTCTGTTGCCAAGGTCGCTGGAAAGATGGTGGGATCCTTCTACCGCTCCAGAAGATATCTCACTACTGATGCAATTCTCTATCTATATAAAAGCCAAGTACGTCCAAGGATGGAATACTGTTGCCATATCTGGGCAGGAGCTGCTAAAAACAGCCTATCCTGCCTTGACAGAGTACAAAATAGACTTCGTGGCTTAGTGGGGGATGCACTTTTCTCTACCCTGCAACCTCTCTCCCACAGAAGAGACGTTGCGAGCCTATCCTTGTTTTATCGTTATTTCCATGGCAGATGCTCGTCTGAACTCCAATCCCTGGTGCCCCCTCGCCAATCTTTCACGAGAAACACCCATCTAGCTGAATCCACTGTGAAAAATTTCCCCCACTCTATATTGTGCCTAAATCAAAACGCGGATTCCATGAACAAAGCTTCTTTCTTAGAACTGCACGCCTGTGGAACTCTGTTCCGTCTGCCTGCTTCCCTCCGGACTACAATTTGGATGTCTTCAAGTCCAATGTTAACAAATTCCTAATGAACCGCCCCCTTAAGTAAACACTTCAGCAAATCTCCTCACTATCTTAATGTACTTGCAATAACCCTTATCCCTGAGTGGCTTCAGGGCCTTGATAAGTGGTGACCACTGTGTAAAAAAAAAAAAAAAAAAAAATTTTATAAATTCGTTTTATAAAACGAAAACTTTAATCTTCATAACACTTTTATTAACCAGCAAAATTATTATTTATTTTTTTTCAGAAATCAGCAAATTTCGTTTTTATTGCATTTTAGTAACCAGCAAAATTATTTTATTGAATTTTGTAAATCAGCAAAATTCGTTTTTATTACAATTTATCAATGAATAGAGCATTTTTATTACATAATATAAATCAGCAAAATTTATTTCATTGCATTGTATAAATCAGCAAGATTGATTTTTATTGCATTTTTATCGGTAAAATTCGTTTCTATCGAATTTTTAAAATTAGAAAAAATCGTATATCATAAATTTGCACAAGTATTTATTGCAAATATTTATTATAAATCAGCAAAATATGTTTGATTACTGCATTTTGAAATTTAGCAAAATTTGTTTTTATAGTATTTTATAAATTCCCCAAATTATGTGTTTGGATAATGAAATAATTTGCTTTCCAAATAAATCTATTTTTAAAAGGGTGTGTAATTTAAAGAAATTCCCAATTATTTGCAAATATTTGAAATAATAATAATAGGCAAATTAATTATTAACAATTTTTTCAAAATTAACTCTTCAGTTTAACATTCCTAGGCACCATGAATTGGAATAAATACATAGAAGATACTGCCAAATCTACTCCAAAAAAGTGGGATCCCTCTACCAGTCTAGAAACATTTGTATATGTGTCAGTATCTTATATCTCTACAAAAAAAACCACCCTTATTTCATAGCTAGAATATCGTTTCCAAATATGGGCGAATGCGCTAATACTATTCTCTCCCTTTTGTACAGTATATAAAAAAGAGTCGCTAACCTAACAGCTCCTGCACTGTCTATCAACCTTCAACCCCTGTTCCATCCCTGTGCTTGTTTACAAATGTTTCAACAGAATGTGCTTCAACAAACCTAATGTAAAGATATCGGATTTTTTAAAAATTCTAATAACGTTTTTTCATCAAACCGCTTGTCTTCGGAATTTCTGCATGCTAACATGAAGAAATTCCAATATAATGTGAACAGACGTCTTCTTACACATCTCCCCACTTAAGATGCCTCTATAAAGTAGTCCCCTAATCCACAGTAATCCATTACGCCTCAGTGGCAATATGCCTTGTTTGTGGATGAATATAAGTTAAAAATAATAAATAAATGATGCATATAAAGTAATGGTTTTTTGTATTTCAAATGTTTTCATTTTATATTCGAAACTTATAGCAATGTTTCTGTTAATTTCAAACTGATGTATATTTTGTGATGAGAATTTTTATTTTCTATTTCAAACTGATGCAAGTAGACGTATGATTATTTCTCTTTGCTATTCCAAACTTACACATTTAGAGCAATTTTTTTACTTTAAATTTCAAATGAATATAAAGTTATGGATATTTGTTTCTTTCGTATTTCAAAATATGGAGAAATGATTTCCTTTTCTTTTGTATTACACGATATTTGTATTTTTTGTTTTAAACTGATGTATAAAAGATATTTTCCATTTTGTGTTTAAGCCTGTCGCGAAGTCAGCGCAAACCCGAATCTCCTTACTCTTCTTTTTGATGTAAAAACCGTTGGTGCAGCCCACTCACTGTGATCAATTTTCCCGATGACACCCATGTTTTCGAGTCTTTCTAATTCATCGTCTATCTGTTCTATAATGGCGTATGGAACATTTCTTTTCTTTCTGAACATTGGCTGTTCATTTACTTTTACGTCCAATTTTGCTACCGCTTTTGTACACTTTCCCACCCCGCCTGAAAATACGTCTGGGAAATTCCCTTTTAACGCCCTCTTACGTTTTCTGCATTCACATTCGAATCCTCAACCTTTTGGCAAAATGAGCTTAAACGGCGATACCATAGTCTAAACTTTTCGAACAGATCAATTCCAAAGAGGTTGTTTGATTTTCGCATGGCAAAATTTCTTGCTTTTTCGGCCCTGTCAAGGTTCGGGTAAGGAACAAGTGTATTAACAATAATGAGCAAAGGTAGGAAACCGTGTATATCTGCTGGGCACTCGGCTAGCAATTGAAGTGCAGTCGCATCTCTCTCGCTGGTGTTGGAATTACTAGCGCTATTTATAGTGCTAATCGGTGTAAATTCCTTTGTTCAAGGAAGGCTGGTATAACAGATTCCAAACCGATTCTTTTAATTTTTTTTTGACAAAATGAAACAGACACAAATTGTTTCTTTTTTATTAGAAGTCGTTCATTTACAAGATAAGACTGGGAAGGGCCACAGAGTGGGTTATGAATCTCATTTACAGATTTAACATTGATTATCAGAGTTTAATATATTTTATTTATTGGTCATTTATCGAGAAATAACTTGCCTATTCCCTTTGTAAACTTTTCACGTCTCTACACTAAATGTCTATATGTCCCCATCCGAGGAGGTCTACTTTATTATTAAAAGATTTTAAATGCTCTGGACGGGGATTTTAAATTTTGTTGGCGCTAGCTATACATTGGCTGTGTCTGTCATCGGCTTCTTCAGAAATAATTAGTTTTATGGTCATTCTCTTTGGATGCAAGTGAAAAATATAGATGAAAATCTCCGATGAGTTCATCAAAATCTTCGATGAGATACATAAAGCGAAACATTCTGAAGATTTCTTTATTAAAAGAAAATTATATCTACATTTACACTTATACACGTAACCCCAAAATAGTACAATGGGATTAGGGCATTTATTAATATAATTAACAGTAAATATCCTCTCTTTGAGTTAGAATTTTTAAAATGGCTGGCCAACAATCCTGTCAGAAGGACCATTGATAACTGCTCAAAATTGAAAATTAAACAAACGCTGGTAGAAACAAATAAATAAATGTTAACAATCGATCCAAAATGTTATGATGTATGAGTATTTTGTTTGATTTTCAATTTTTGAGCGATTAAGCAAGAATGGGCTGGAAATGAGTATCATTTTATGTTAATTTTATGTGCAAAACAGTTTTCCAACACAAAATTTTAAAATAATTGTTTTGTTTTTGCCACATAATCATTTAAAAATGTAGAATCTCATTTTGGAGCTAAAAGGATTAATATATTTGCTGTTGCTGCTGCTATTATCATTATTATTATTATTATTAGTAGTAGTAGTAGTAGTAGTAGTAGTAGTAGTAGTAGTATCTGAAATTTGTTCTTTTACAGTGACACAAATTAATCTAACAATCGACCAAACGTGTATAATTGTGAGAAAAAAATATTAACATTTTTTCAAAGAGAAAAGGTACAGAATAGTTAACAGAAATCCCTCTTAATGTTAAGAATGCTTTTGTGAATAGTACGTTTTGATGCAGAAACGCATTCTTGACATGAGACGGACTTTATTAACTATTCTCTCCCAACACTGTTTTCTTATTTTACATACCAATCCTCGGGTAATTACTTTTGGGACACCAGCATGCTAACTTTCAATTCGCCACTTTGGTTCGCCAAAAGGTATGCCACAATGTACGGCAATGCACTTCAGTCATATAAAGAAATCTCTACAGAAAAAAATTATTTATACATTTTTATCTAGCGATAAAAGTACATATGAAAAACCATGTTTATTATGTTTAAAAATCCAACAATGGAACTGAAGTCGATGTTTTACTTCTAGAGCAAAAATAACTTTTTTGATTAATCTATTTGTTGTGTACTGGGGAAATACTTTTCTAATGAATAAAAATAAATAAAATTTATTTTTACAAGAATCTTTATATATTTATCTAGCTAAATACTAAAATGGTTGCTTTTTTTTCGTCCGAGCCTCCTGGTGAAGAGGTCCTAAAAATGAGAGTGAAACCCTGAATAAATTAATTTATGTTTACACTTCTTTTGAAGTGCGTTTTGGGTTAAAACAAATTTAGTGTCTCCTCGTTGAGTTAGAATTTTTAAAATGGCTGCCCAACAATCCCGTCAGAAGGACCATTGATAACCGCTCAAAATTTTAACTTAAACGAACGCTGGTAGAAACACATGAATAAATGTTAACAATCGATCGAAAATGTTATGCTCTAAGAGGATTTTGTTTAATTTTCGATTTTAAAGCGATTAAGCAAGAATTGGCTGGAAATGAGTATTATTTTACGTAGATTTGATATGTGAAACAGTTTTACAACGCAAAATTATAAAATAATTGTTTTTTTTTTCTTTTTCACAAGATGATTTTTTTTTTTTAAATGTAGAATCCCATTTCAGGAAAGTGATTTAGCTAAAGGGATTAATATATTCGCTGTTATTATTATTAGTAGTAGTAGTAATAGTATTTGTAGTAGTAGTATAGTAGCACTAGTAGTAGTAGTAGTAGTATCAGTAATTTGTTTTTCTTTTACAATAACACAAATCAATCTAACAATCGATGAAATGCGTATAATTGTGAGAAAAAATATGAATATTTTTTCAAAGAGTGAAGGTACAGAATAGTTAACAGAAATCCTTTTTAATGTTTGGCTTTTTTTGTTTGTTTTTTATTAAATTTTCACCCCAAACAAGGCACATTGCCACTTTGATGGAGGGAGCTACTATCAGGGACATAAGCTACAGGGGTACTATGTAGTGAGTTGGGCAGCAGGATGTTGGTTCATGTTACACTTGAACTTCTGCATGTCAGTGCAGTTGGGGAAGCAGCAACCCGGAAGAGAATTCCAAAGTCTAGCGGTTCTGGGGAAGAAACTACTGGAGTAGAAGTCTCTCTTAAATCTAGGGATCTCTACTGTGAAGGGGTGGGATTTAGCTGCTTGTTGGAGTATTCACGTCGAGGGGGTTGCTTGCAGTTCGTCGGAGCATTCACAGTTAAAGTACTTGAAGAACAGGCAGAGGGATGCAACATTTCGTTGATGGGACAGAGGCTGAAGCTTAGATGACAGTTCATGACTTATCAGGTTGACGACTCTCTTTTGAATCTTGTCTAGGAGTGAGAGACTAGGAGCAGATGCACCAACCCAAATATAAGAACAATACTCCATCCATGGGCGAATGGTGGCCTTATAGAGGTACAAGTTACTTTCGGGCGTTAGTAGCTTTCTAGCATGGTAGAGAGAACCTACCTTCCTCACAGCGGTCCTGGTAATGTTCTCAATGTAATTGTTCCAACTCATGTTCCCTGTGAACGTTAGGCCGAGGAGTTTAAAAGATGTACTTTCAGATAAAGAGTCTTTGGCCATTGCTATTGAGGGCAGAGAAGGTTTCTTGTAGTTATTGAAGGAAACAAGTTTAGTCTTGTCCCTATTCCACTACAGGTTGGAGGTCATCCTCTAGTGTTTCTGCCATTTCCTTAGATATGTGTTCATTTGTTTTCCTGTTGTGTCTGTTATAGAGCGTGGTGTCATCAGCATATATACCCATCTCACAGATAGTTTTGTCAGGGAGGTCATTAATGAATATTAGGAACAATAGAGGTCCAAGGATAGACCACTGGGGCACTCCCGCATTTATATCATATTGTTTAGATGTACGACCGTCGAGAAGGATTTAATTATGTTAAGTATTCTACCAGTGATGCCGTATGATCTGATTTTCCTGAGAAGACCTTTATACCATACCCTGTCAAAAGCCTTAGATATATCTAGAGCTACCGCTCTACCCTCCCCTGGTATATACGTTCAGAGATTACAGTTAGGATCTCTGCTGTGGAATGGGCTTGCTTAAATCCATATTGTTGGTCGGTAAGAAGTTTAGCACTTGTAAGGTGATGGACTAGAGCTTGGTTAATAATGAACACAAATATTTTGGCGAAAAGTGGGAGGAGGCTAATGGGGCAATAATTTACATGGTCAGTTCTTTCGCCAGAATTCTTGAAAACTGGTACCACAGAAGCAGTTATCCAGCAGGCAGGAAAGCAAGATTCATTAGGGCATTTGTTGTAAAGTTTGGAGAGAACTGGAGCTACTTCGGCTGAGCACTTTTTTAATAGCACAGCCGGGATGAGATCAGGTCGACATACTTCGAAGAGTCAAGATTTTTTATGATAGCATGCACCTGAGAAGGGGTGATTTTCAGATCGTCTAGTGTGGCGTCTGTCCACAAAGGAAAGTTAGGGAGGGGGTGGGTAGCAGGGTCCAGTGTGGAGTTGGAGGCAAACCGACTGGCAAGCATGTTAGCCTTTTCGGTTGCTGAGCAAACAACCTCATGATTGTTGGATAGTGGGGGAATTGTTGATTGCCCATTATTTACTACACTTTTGTAGATTTTCCAGAAGTCACGATTTCCTAATTTCTGTGCTTTGATGCGGTTTTTGGTGGTTTCAGTAAATTCTCTCTTAGCTGTCGCTATTTCTTTCTTACAGTTACTTCTGGCTTCTATATACTTCTGTCTGTTTGAACTGGACATGTCAGTTAAACCTGCGGTATGCATGCTGTCTTTGCGCAATGGCAACTGCACAAGTAGAAGTAAACCATTAGGAAGAGTGGGGCTTGCTATAAAATTTGCACGTGGGAACATGTGCTTCAGTTGCAGTTTTGAACCATTCAATGGTCTCATCTTCGTACTCTTCAGCAGGAAGAGAAAAGATATTTTGCCATGGGGCGTCTTTGGTGAGATCCCTAATGGCTTCCCAGTCAGTCTTTTTATAATATCTCGTTGTTTTGAGCAATGGCTCCTAGTTTTGGCTCTAGAGTTTAGGGCAATTTCAATCATTATCACTGCATGTTTAGCATTCCCAAGTAGACTGTGGGCTTTCGTTACACAGTCATCGGGAACTGTGGTCAGAAACAGATCTAGAAGTGATGCATGTTGTTCTTGTTGGTCTGGGAAACGGGTTGGAAACGTAACCATCTGTGATAGGGAATGAGATATAGAAAGAATGCTTTTCTAAATAATACTTTGTTATATAGAAAGTCCTTCTTGACATGTGACGGGCTTTCTTAACTATTCTCTCCCTACACTGTTTTCTTATTTTGCCTACCAATCGATTTGGATTAATTATTTGGTACGCAAGCACGCTAGGGCGCCAGATTTCAAAATGTGGTATTGTGGTTATTTCTGAAGTGAAAACGATCAACAACTTGTGAAAGAATTGAAAAAATATGCTTATCGAATGAGTTGAAATATGTCAAGTTGAAAAGAGGATAGATAGGATGACTACAAAAGTAATAGCTGGAAATCCTTCACAACTGTGCAATTGTTATTTCAAGCATATTGGATGAAGAAAACTGTGAATAAAATGTATCCCATTCCTAGATGTAAGATTGACTCTCCAAGCCTAATTTAATTTGTTTTTAATACTTTTTATGGTAAGCAAAGTAAATATTCTAGAGTTCACTTGCCTATTCAATATTACAAATTTTAAAAAGCTTTTTACACGTATTTGATAAACGACCATATGGTGCATATTAGAGACTGCACACTTTAATATCAAAAGATTTAAAATGCTGGAATTTTTTTTCTGCCGCTGCTTTGACCGTAGTCTTGTCTAATCATCAAATCCTCTGAAATATTTCATATTTTCTTATATTTTGTTTTTTGCATACGTGAAAAATACAGATGAAAATCTCACAGGTTTGTCAAAACTTTGGATAGAATATATAAAGATCAAACATTAAGAAGTTTGTTAACTTAAAAAAAAAATTTCATTTACATTTAAAATACTCCAAAACATATGAGATTTTACTTTTTTAAGCGATTATGTGTGAACACACTGAAACATTATTTTAGAATTTAGAATAGGGTTCAGTTGTGCATATAAATATAATGTAAAATGATCCCATTTCCAGTACATTCTAACTTTTTAAGCAGTTAAGTAATTTTTACCATTAATTCTAAGTCTGATCAGCAAAATCATAAAACCACATGTAATTGTTTTATTTTTCGTATTGTCACCCAGACTTAGGGTTAGTAGTAGGAAAGGGACGTGGTTTTTATGACTTTTAGCAATCACATATTTTATACTAAAGTTTGATTTGGAACATTAACATCCCCAATATTTAAAACAAATAAAGTTGGTTACATGATTGTCTGATCAACAAGGTGTGATTATTTTGCTTTATATTTATAATGAAAGCGTATTGCCTAAAAATGGAGAATCGTGTTTTTCTTTTTTAGGTGTATTAAAATATAAGTTGGATTTTAAAAAATAATAAACATAGTTTTTCATATGTACTTTTATGTTTATTTGCTAGATAAATGTATAAATATTCTTGTAAAAATAAACTTTATTCATTTTTATTCTTTTAGCAAAAATATTTCCTGGTATGCCACAGAAAGATTTATGAAAAAAGTTAGTTTTGTTTTAGAAGTTGTTGGACTTAAAGATAATAAACGTGCCTTTTATGTATGTAATTTTATGTTTATTCATTTGATAAAAATGTACAAAAAAGTTTTTTTTTTTCTGTAGAAACTTGTTTTTATGCTGAAATGAAATTTGGTGCACTGCTATACTTTTTGGCAAACCAAAATGGCGGATTGAAATCTGGCATGCTGGCATGCTAGTGTGTTGGTGTGCTTTCGTCCCCCCAAAAATTAGCAATTATTTTATGTTAAATTTATATTTGAAACTGACCTTCCACTCTAAATACTAAAATGACTGCTTTTTTTCTGTAAATTTTTTCATCTGTCCTTGGAAGGAGCTGGAACCTATCGAACAGAAACGTTTCGAACGATCCAAGATGGTGACTGGTTTTATATAAAGATTTTATTTCACTTCTCACGTGTCATTCGCAGAAGAATGGAAAGTGAATATTCTGACCTCTAGGTTTCTCTAGTCACCATTTTGAGACACGTTACCTCCGGAGAGGGGGGGAATCTGTTAACCCATCCGTTTTGTTTGATGTCTGGAATCCAACTCAACACTATTTCCAGCAAACTGGAACACATGACAGATGACATGGCCTGCCAGTTAGCTGTTCAAACGATCTGGCGCAAATTGACCAGTTCACAGTTTGACAAGATCAGACATGTTTTGACAACCTTATCAAAACAAAGTACACATCTCTTGTTTATTTCGCCTATTAGATAGATGGATGGATAGATAGATAGATAGATAGATAGATAGATAGATAGATAGATAGATAGATAGATGGACTGATAGATAGATAGATATATTGATAGATCGATAAATAGATAAATAGATTGATGGATAGATAGATAAATAGAGAGATTGATGGACAGATAGATAGATAGATAGATAGATAGATAGATAGATAAATAGATAGATAGATAGATAGATGGATAGATATAGATAGATAGATAGATAGATAGATAAATAGATTGATAGATAGATAAATAGATTGATAGATAGATAGATAGATAGATAGATAGATAGACAGATAGATAGATAGATAGATAGATAGATAGATAGATAAACAGCTAAATAGATAAACAGATAAATAGATAGATACACCGATAATTAGATAAACTCATATATAGACAAATAATAGATAATTTACCTTCTGCTAGGCCAACTATATAACATAAAAGTAATATTTCATTTTGGAATGGGGATTTAGCCGAGAGTGTTAATCTACAAATTTGTCATTATTATTATGGGCTCGCAAGGAGTTTTCTCACAGGTTATCAAAGATCTCATTGAAGACAACATGTGGTGTTTCCTGGAAGCTGAGTGACACCAAATTTCCCCAGATTTTCCAGTACTCTCCACCTCTTTCAATACTATTTGCAAATAAATTTGCATTATCGCAACAGCTGCTTTTTTGTTGGCAGTGGCCTTTGGTCTTTACTGGAATTTGAGTGGCAAAAATCCTCTCCAAGGTCCCAGTTCTCTTTGCACTTATACAGTGCTCACTCCTCGGTCTTTCCTTCCTCCTTGACTACTTTGCTATTTGGTTTCACTCTTTTTTGGGGGGGGGCAGTAATGTGGTAATGGGGGATGGGGTGGGGTTAGAAAACTTATAGGTATGCAGCTTCAATGTTCTTGGTTCCATGTAGTGCTTCATGTTATGTCTCTGCAGCAGCTTATCTGGTCTACGCTTTTGGTCTATCTGTGTTAGTCTCCACATTCAAGGGTTTTCCTTAATATTTCAGCTGTTTTCATTATTGTTGTCCGTTGTATTTTTCCAGTCATTCCTCGGATTCCAATTTCTCCCATTCTTTTTTCAAAGTTTTTCAGGATTATTCCTAGTGCTCCTACTATTATAAGTATTAATTTGATTTTTTCATCTTCCATATCCATTTCCGCTCTCTGGCTAGCTCTGTGTATTTGCTCCGTTTCTCCTGTTCTTTGATATTCACCCTGTGGTTAGCTGGAACAGCAAAGTCTACGATTTGACAGGATTTTTCTTTCTTGTTAATTATTACGACATCTGGCTTTCTTGCTTGGATAGGTTTATCAGTTTGTATGTCCATGTCCCATAGGATTTTGTGATTCTCGTTTTCAAATACTGTTGCCAGCTTATGTTTGTACCATTTGTTTGTGCGTTCGAGAGGCAGTTGTTTGCATAATTTCCAGTGTACTGCCCTTCCTACTTCGTTGTGTCTATTCTTGTATTCCTTTTGTGCTAGTTTGCTACATTCACTTACTATATGGTTTATCGTTTCATCTCTTTGTCCACAGAGTCTGCATTTACTGTTTTCTTGTGTTTTATCGATCTTTGCTTTGATGTGGTTAATTCTTATCGAGTTATCTTGTGCTGCGGTTATTAGGGATTCAGTTTCTCGGCTTATGTATCCTTTTCGCATCCATGTTCACGTGTTTTCGTTATTCTCATCTTTTGTCATCATTATGAATCTTCCATGTAGTTGTTTTTCTTCCAATTTTTCTTTTCTCGTCTTATCCTTTATCTCTCTGTTTTCTGTTTTGTCGATTTTCTCAGTGTTTCTCGCTGCCATGATTATTCTTTCCATGTTTTGGGTTATGTATTTTTCAAATTCTTTTTTTGTGTCATGCACACAGTCTTTTATACAAACTAGACATCTCCCACCTTTTTTTCTTATCACATAGAGTCGGTCAACAGCATCCTCTCAGTGTAGTGCATTATGCATGGTCATGAGTTTCCTGGTCTTCTGATCGAGGTGACTCAGTTCTTCTTTAGTCCATCCTATTAACGGTCCTTAGTATCTTATTAGTGATACTGCCCATGTATTTATACCTTTTATTAGGTTATATTATTATTATTATTATTATCATCTCGTTTTTGTTTTTTGTTTTATTTTACAGCAAAGCAAATCATTTTAATAACCCACCAAATTTTTATAATTAAAATAAAATTTAAACTTCATTCATAAAATATAGCACAGAATAATTAACAAAGCCCACGTCCTTCCCCTGTTAAAAATGGTTTTCTAAATAGTAACATTATTATTTAGAAATTCTTTTTTAACAATAGGAGGGAGTTGTGAAATATTTTGTTCTTACATAGTTTTCTCATTTTGCTTACCAATCGTCGACTATTTTCAACTGTTTATGAAAACTTTCAAATGACATGTTGTACACTAACGACGAACTGATACAATCTGGCCGTTTGAAAATCAAAATAAGCCTTTTGTTGTCTTACAATTTTTAATCAATTACAAGGAAAACATTTGAGAAAAAATATATGCGGAAATTACCCGAGGGGGGTGGTTGTGTAATCATTGTGACATTTACAAAAAAAAGCAACAAATCTCTAATTAAATATTTATAATTTTTAAAAGAATCGGAATCGGAATCGGAATCGGTAATTGTATCAGAATCGGAAATTTAGAACAGAATCGGTAATTGGATTGGAATCGAGAAAACTTTTGGAATCGTCCAATCACTTATATGAAGAAATATTTTATTTGGTCTTTATGAATTATGCATATAATATTATAGGTATTTCATTTTCCATAAATTAGTGAATATTTTTTTGTACTTCGAACGTATACACAATGAAAATTTGTTTTTAAAACTGATGCATATCGATGAGTTTGTATTTTTACTTTTGAAACTGATGAATACAGAGTAATGTGTATATTTCTTTAGTATTTGAAACTTACTGAGAAAAATGCTTTTATCTTTGGTCTTTAAAATATGCCTATAGGTAAGATTTTTTATTTTGTATTTAACACAGATGCATTAATGAGTATTACATATTAAAAGCAATATTTTTATTTTGTATTTTAAACTGATGCATATAAAGTAATATGACTCAACTGGTTTCCTTCAATAATTACAAGAAAACTTCTCTGCCACCAATAGCAATAGCCAGTGACTCCCTGTCTGAGAGTACATCTTTCAAACTGCTTGGCCTAACGTTCACAGGGAACATGAGTTGGAACAATTATATTGAAAACATTTCCAGGGCCGCTGCGAAAAAGGTAGGCTCTCTCTACCGTGCTAGAAAAGTACTGACACCTGAAAGTATCCTGTACCTCTATAAGGCAACCATTCGCCCATGTATGGAGTATTGTTGTCACATTTGGGCTGGTGCATCTGCTGCCAGCCTCTCGCTTCTAGATAAGGTTCAAAAGAGAGTCGCCAATCTGATAGGCCCTGAACTGGCATCTAAGCTTCAGCCTCTGTCCCATCGACGAAACGTTGCATCTCTCTGCCTGTTCTACAAGTATTTTAATGGTGAATGCTCGGACGAACTGCAAACACTTGTACACCCACGACGTAAACACCCTCGACAAACCCGACAGGCAGCTAAATCCCACCCCCACACAGTAAAGATCCCTAGATGTAAAAGATCTTTCTACTCCAGTAGTTTCTTCCCCAGAACCGCTAGACTCTGGAATTCCATTCCAGGTCCCTGCTTCCCTAACTGTACTGACATGCAGAAGTTCAAGTGTAACGTGAACCGACATCTTGCTGCCCAAATCCCAACATAGTGCCCCAGTAATTGCTGCGCCTGATAGTAGCTCCCTACACCAAAGTGGCAATGTGCCTTGTTTGGTGGAAATGTAATAAAAAGAATTTTTTAAAAAATGTATTTTCATTTTGTATTTTAAATGTGAATATATATATATATATATATGTGTGTGTGTGTGTGTGTGTGTTGTCTTGATAAAATGTGGTTTTCAATTATATTTCACTCTTTGTGTAGACCACTCTTTTTTGCTTAGAAGCTCAATGTTTGTTAAATATAACAACAGAGCATGTATAAAAGAATAATTGGCTCTTTTACCACTGTAAACTCTTTAACCCTTATCCTCGAGTGGCCCCTGGGCCTTGATAAGGGGTGATTCCTTTGTGAAAAAAAAAACAGTATAGTTATATTCTAAGATTCAAGTATTTATTTTTCATGCAAAACACCTCATCGAGCATGTTAACATTTCAGTATGTGCATGTAATTGGCCCTTTACCACTGTACACGCTTTAACCCTTATCCTCGAGTGGCCCCTGGGCCTTGATAAGTGGTGATTCCTTTGTAAAAAAAAAGAAAAAAAAACAGTATAGTTATATCCAAAGATTCAAGTATTTATTTTTCATGCAAAACACCTCATCCAGCATGTTAACATTTCAGTATGTGCATGTAATTGGCTCTTTTACCACTGTACACGCTTTAACCCTTATCCTCGAGTGGCCCCTGGGCCTTGATAAGTGGTGATTCCTTTGTAAAAAAAAAAAAGAAAAAAAAACAGTATAGTTATTTTTTTTATTTATTTATTTTTTTTATTACATTTTCACCCCAAACAAGGCACATTGCCACTTTGGTGTAGGGAGCTACTATCAGGGGAAACATCTACTGGGGTACTATGTAGGGATTTGGGCAGCGAGATGTTGGTTCACGTTGCACTTGAACTTATGCAAGTCAGTACAGTTGGGGAAGCAGTGACCTGGAATGGAATTCCAAAGTCTAGCAGTTCTGGGGAAGAAACTACTGGAGTAGAAAGATCTTTTACATCTAGGGATCTCTACAGTGTGGGGGTGGGATTTTGCAGCTTGTCGGGTCTCTCGAGGGTGTTTACGTCGTGGGGGCACAAGTGATTGCAGTTCATCAGAGCATTCACCATTATAATACTTGTAGAACAGGCAGAGGGATGCAACGTTTCGACGATGGGACAGAGGCTGAAGCTTAGATGCCAGTTCAGGGCCTATCAGATTTGCGACTCTCTTTTGAACCCTGTCAAGGAGCGAGAGACTAGTAGCCGATGCACCAGCCCAAATATGACAGCAATATTCCATACATGGGCGAATAGTGGCCTTGTAGAGGTACAGGATACTTTCGGGTGTTAGAAGTTTTCTAGCACGGTAGAGAGAGCCCACCTTCCTCGCAGCGGCCCTGGCAATGCTCTCGATGTAATTGTTCCAGCTCATGTTTCCTGTGAACGTTAGGCCAAGGAGCTTCAGAGACGTACTCTCAGATAAAGAGTCGTTGGCCATTGCTATAGGTGGTAGGGAAGGTTTCTTGTAATTATTGAATGAAACCAGTTTTGTCTTGGCGGCATTGAACGTGACCATCCATTTTTGTCCCCATTCCACTACTGATTGGAGGTCATCCTCTAGTGTTTCTGACATTACTTTAGATATATGTTCATTTGTTTTTCTGTCGTGCCTGCTATAGAGTGTGGTGTCATCAGCATATATACCCATCTCAGAGTCAATTTTGTCAGGGAGGTCATTAATGAATATCAGGAACAGCAGAGGTCCAAGGATAGATCCCTGGGGCACTCCCGCATTTATATCATATTGTTTCGATGTACGACCGTCGAGGACAACCTGGATTTTTCTCTTATCTAAGAAGGATTTAATTATGTTAAGTATTCTACCAGTGATACCGTATGATCTAATCTTCCTGAGGAGACCCTCATGCCATACCCTGTCAAAAGCCTTGGATATATCTAGAGCTACCGCTCTGCCCTCTCCCGCTTTGTCCAGTGAATGGTATATGCGTTCAGAGATTAGAGTGAGGATGTCTGCCGTGGAACGGGCTTGTCTAAATCCATATTGTTGGTCGCTCAGAAGTTTAGAATCTGTAAGGTGCTGGACTAGAGCATGGTTAATTAAGGTCTCAAATATTTTGGCAAAAGTGGGAGGAGGCTAATAGGGCGATAATTTAATGGGTCAGTTCTTTCGCCAGAGTTCTTGAATACTGGTACCACAGAAGCAGTTTTCCAGCAGCCCGGAAAGCAAGATTCATTAAGGCATTTGTTGTAGAGTTTGGAGAGAACTGGAGCTACTTTGGCTGAGCACTTTTTTAATAGCACAGCTGGGATGAGGTCGGGTCCACATGCTTTTGAAGTGTCAAGGTTTTTTATGATAGCATGCACCTGAGCAGGGGTGATTATTAGATCGTCAAGCGTGGCGTCTGTCCGCATAGGAAATTGAGGTAGGGGGTGGTTTAGAGGGTCCAGTGTGGAGTTTGAGGCAAACCGACTGGCAAGCATGTTAGCCTTCTCGGTTGCTGAGCAAAGAACCTCGTGATTGTTGGTTAGTGGAGGAATTGTTGATTGCCCATTATTTACTACACTGTTGTAGATTTTCCAGAAGTCACGAGTTCCTAGTTTTTGTGCTTCGATGCGTTTTTTAGTGGTTTCCGTAAATTCCCTCTTAGCTGTCGCTATTTCTTTCTTGACGTTACGTCTAGCTTCTATGTACTTCTGTCTGTTTGAACTAGACTTATGTCGGTTAAACCTGCGGAATGCATGCTGCCTTTGGGCAATGGCAGTTGCACAAGTCGAAGTAAACCATTGGGGAGAGTGGGGCTTGCTATAGAATTTCCGCATGGGAACATGCGCTTCGATTGCAGTTTTGAACCATTCAGTGGTCTCGGTTGCACACTGTTCAGCAGGAAGAGAAAAAATATTTCCCCATGGGGCGTCTCTGATAAGATCTCTGATTGCTTCCCAGTCAGCCTTTTTATAATATCTCGTAGTTTTGAGCACTGGCTCTTCAGTTTTGGGTCTAGAGTTTAGGGCGATTTTAACCATTATCACTGCATGATCAGCGTTCCCAAGTGGGCTGTCGGCTTTCGTTACACAGTCATCAGGAACTGTGGTCAAAAATAGATCTAGATGTGATGTGTGTTGTTCTTCCTGATCAGGGAAGCGGGTTGGGAAAGTAAAAATTTGCGATAAGGAGTGAGATACAGAGAAGCTATGAGTTGCGCTGCCTGCTGCATCTGTGTAAGTAGAGAATCCAAGCCAGTTTTTATGATGAACATTAAAGTCACCAAATACATGTACTTGGGCGCTAGTGTCGAAGGAGAGTGCTGTGTCTATGCTGTCAGATACTTTGTTTATTATGGTGCAGTCTTGGGTCGAGGGAGAGCGGTAGAGAAAGTAAAAGTAGCTAATGTTGTGTTGCATGATTAGTCTAAAGCACATAAAGGCTTGATCATCCGTTTCTAGGTTTGTTTCTCTAGTCAAGGGAAGGGTATTACGAATGTAAACTCCAAGTCCGTGCATATGTCTGTCAGAGTCCTTACGGCAGAGTGGGAGATATCCAGGCATGTTAAAGTAGTTAGAGGGGATGGAGGAGTGTAGGTTAGTCTCACTTAGTGCTAAGATATCCGGGGTATTTGTTAGGAGAAATGCTTCAACATCAGCTAAATTAGTTCTAAGCCCACGGATATTTGTGAATGCAAGCCTCAAGGGAGGAGGCAAGTTGGATTTGTTTGACCCTAAGCCTGGTTTAAGCTTATTTTTAGATTGTACTGTCATCATTTTTAACGAGTTTCAGTTAGGTTAGGTTAGGGGAAGCCGAGCAGGAGGTTATGCAGAATATCACATGCATTACAAGTAGACCATCAGCTGACCCTCCATCAACTAGGACTATGGCCTCAGGAAAGCCCACCAGGGATGAGTGCAGGGTCCCTTGTCCATGCGTGCCATGGCACTGCAAACATCCCGATATTATACAACTGTTGATGGAGCAGCCGCTCTAAGCGCTACCAAAGAGTTAGGGCACCTGTACTACCAGTCGGAAACAGCAGCCAGTAACTGTCAATCTGGTACCCTCAACCCATCAGAGGAAGGTCAACCCAATCTAATTGCTCAGGCATATATGGTACTGAAGCATTCTCAAGTGCCCAGCTTTAGGGGTGGGGTGTGTCGGGAGTGGGGGAAACGGCGTTCATTGCCCTAGACAAGAAACAAGATCTACCAATGGGTGTTTCTGTCGAATCACTGTGATAGTATCTCTGCGCCTGACTAATAGGCAAAGAAGGAGTATGGAAGCCGGGCGATAGGCAGGACCTATCTACTCCTTAAGCAATTTAGGTTTGCAACCCGGTAATTCGTTTGAGTCACCAGCTCTAGGAAGGTTGTCATCCAAGACTGAAGAGGCCTCCCTCCTCTTTGGTTTAGTTTCAGAGTTTTCCTTCTCCTAGACGGATGATCTGGAAAGATCTCCTGGGTCTGTCACCACTGAGAGGGTTTGCTCCGCGCCTGGGTTCTAATCCAGGTATTTCTGCGACCCCGCGTGGTTAGTTAATGTTATTGGGTTAGTTAGTGGTGATTCCTTTGTAAAAAAAAAAGAAAAAAGATTCAAGTATTTATTTTTCATGCAAAACACCTCATCCAGCATGTTAACATTTCAGTATGTGCATGTAATTGGCTCTTTTACCACTGTACACTCTTTAACCCTTATCCTCGAGTGGCCTCTGGGCCTTGATAAGTGGTGATTCCAGTACGTGCATGTACTATTCAAAAAAGCTAGGAATTCTTTGCTTTGATATAATGTTGCAAGAAAAAAACACACGATGTTTAGTCTTCTTTGAAACTTTATTTCATGAAAAAATTATTTCATGGAAGCTTAGACAGATTTTGACATATTTGTTATTCTTTTTTTTCAGTTTCTTATCATTCATATTTGAAAAATATGTCGCACCCTGAAAATGTGTTCACAGAAAATTCAACAGAAATAGAGGATGCCTTAAATATCACTTTCAGATTCCAATATCGAATTAATACAATTCAATTGATGTGCAGAAATCAAAGTAAGTTGACAAACTTTTTTTCTACTATTTTTTCTTTTTTTATTAACCTAGCCCTTCTTGTTTTAAATATTATGAATAAATGTATGCACACACTTACAATGTAACATGATTTGTATTGAGAATATACGGCTGATATTCCTTTAAGTATTGACTCAATAAAAGCTAAAAAATATCCACATGAATTTATTCTGTTATTATTTTTTTATTCATTTATTTAGTTTCCTCCATTTGTACTATATTTAACTTGTTTAAAAAATTCCATTTTTTTCTTTTAGCAAAAAAAAAAATCTTGAAAATGACATAAAATTACTTTAAATATTACATCAATTAAACCTAAAAAATATCCACATTCGGGTTTCTATTACTATACAGATAGATTCGAAAAAGTGGACAAAAATCAAACATATAACAAATAAATGTTACCAAAGGCAAGATAGGTTACTCTTCTACCTATCTGGAAAAGTTTTTAGTGGTTTTACTCACTTTAAAACGTGGAATCTTTCGAAAATCATATTGTGTTTATCGATATATTTGAAAAAGAAAAATGCCGGCGTGCTCGTTGTTGAATAGGTAAGTTTGGGAAAATGAGTTCAAACTAAATAATTATACAAAATACTGTTAGAAACACATCAAATATATGTCTGACATCAACTATTGGTGGAATGCTTTAAAATCAATGACAAGGAAAATTGTCCAAATCAGTGGAGTGTACATGAAGATGCTGTAAATGTTGTAAAGAAATAATTATCTGAAATCATAAGTGCCTTTGTAAAGTGAACGGATGGAAAATGAATACGTCGGTCTTTTGTCTGTCACACGTCAACTTGAAACATCATTTTACATGGTTTGTCACATTTCATTTTTTATTTGGTCTATCACTTTCTTTATAAATTGAATTTTTATTTGTAAAACCTACAGCTGAATGGATGCATTTTTGCGAATGGATTTTTTTGTATTTAATTGTTTTGTTTTCATTTTTTCTCATTTATTTGTTCAGCTGAAACAAACATTTCCTTGTATATTGGTTCAAGAAAGTTCTGCGAACAAAAATGCCAAACACAAAAATTCAAGTGCTATGGCGATGTGACGGGACACAATTTGTTCATCAATGCTACAAGCAATGTTGCTCTTTCAAATATGAGAATCTATGGTTTGTTCATTTCTCTTCTAATTTTCTTTTTATATATGTCCACTAGTTAATTACCCGCCTCAGGACGAATATTTTGCTAGTTAATAACAAAATGAATTTACAAAATCTTTTTATCTTTATATAGATTAAAATGAAGGCTTCTATGCCAATACACCTTATGCCTAGAATCCTTATTCTAACTGTAATCAAAATTTATTGAATAAGTTTGATTTTAGAAAATGTCTAAGATTTGGGGCTTAAGCTTAAGCAGCCTTAAGAAGAAATTAAAATTCAGAGAATCTTGCTTAATTGGTGTTTATTAATTAGATATTATATTTTCGATTAGATGTCATCACTATATATTCAGCTAGACTTACAAACCAATTTTTATTTCCATATCAGAAATAAAACTGACAAATAGTCAGAATCATCATCATCATTAATGGCCTGGCTGCTTAACGACGTTGGCGACCACGGTTCTCTAATGCAGGCAGTTATCCATAGCCGAAATAGCTCAATTTTTGACAATAATGCCGCCCACTCGACCAAGTCATCCATCAAGTACGTCTTGGGCAACTTTGTTTTTAATCCTGGCATTCTAGCAGTCAATACCAAATGTTCTATGCTTCTTTGACAGTAAATATGTCCTAAGAACATTATTTGTCTTTTCATGATAGTTTCCATTAGGATTCCTTTAGTGCATCCAGATTTAGTCCATATTTCCTCGTTAGAAATGCAATCTTTCCAAACGACCCCTAACATTTGTATCGCAAACCAAATTTCTGCACTATTAATGCATTTCTGCATTTTGGGGTAGATAGTCCAGCATTGACAACCATATAACAAGACAGACTAAGCATACGCCTTAAGAATGCATTGTCTAGTCTTGAGCGTGATGGTATTGGAGCATAATACGGAGTTAAGTTTGATAAATGCTTGTTTACTCAGAGCTATAAGTCAGAATAAGGCTGATTAAACATTGATGAGAAAATACACAAATCATCGGTACTAAAAAATATGCCCTAGTATATATATATATATATATATATATATATATATATATATATATATATATATATATATCTTCAAAAGTGCTCAATACACATGTAGAGCTTTTATATGAATAAATTTCCATCATGGTGTGAACTTCCAATTTCGTACCAGTGGTGGATTGTTTAACCATCAGCGCTTTAAGGACAAAATCATTGCTGAACTTGTCAATAGGCTTTCTGAAGCCAGCAAATCTTTTGGACTCACGGTAAGTATTAAGAAAACTGAAGTAGTTCATCAACCGCCTTCTCTTCAAAAGCAAACAAATGAAACAAAATCCTCCAGTCCATTCTTTTCCTGATTATTGTATTACAGTAGAGGGGAAGAATTTTAAATATGTCAAATGTTTCACATACTTAGGTAGCATGGTGAACTCAAACGGATCCCTTGACGATGAAATTGTAAATCGTATAGCGAAGGCAACATCAGCTTTTGGTAAACTTCGAAACCGTTTGTGGAATGACAGAGGTATAAAGCTAGTAACTAAAATCAGAATGCACTAGGGTGTTGTTCTGACAACTCTCTTGTACGGTGTTGAGGCTTGGACCTCTTACCGCTCACATATCATGCAATTGGATGTATTTCACAAACACTGCCTTCGCACAATATGTAGATTAATCCTGACAAACTAGGTGACCAATGCTGATCTCTTTGAAAAATGTGATATCAGTGAAATTGAAACTTTTCTTGTACAGTGTCAGTTATGTTGGGTGGACACATAGTCAGAATAAGTGATGATAGAATGCCTAAGGCACTTTTGTACAGTCAGCTTCAGACAGTTAAAAGGTATGTTTGCTGCCCACTGTTGAGGTACAAGATAAACTCAAACACAATCTGACGCCAACTAACATCCCACTGTCAACTTTTGAACAAACTGTTTCTGACAGGAAACAAGGGGGAATGACATCTCATAATGCCTTAAAAGTCTTTGAGTAAAGAAATTGTGGTTGTATCTGCAAGTCATTGGTGGGGCTCAAGTCCCATGAAAGAGAGAAACACCGAAACTGAAATGAGTTTTTTTGAGATGCTCATACCTCGAAATCGACAGGAGAGAGTCCATCCATCATATATATATATATATATATATATATATATATATATATATATATATATATATATATATATATATATATATATGGGTGGTTTTCTGTTTTATACAGTGCGATGTCGAACTATCATCTTAATTCAATATCATTGAGGCGTTAGTCATTAATAACTCTCGACCTAGCCTGTGTAGACAAAAGATTTTGAAACATCAGTTGGAAGTATTTATTGATTTAAAACCACCTGAACAGTGAGATTTTTTTTTTTCTCACTGGTCTTCCAACTGAAACCAAATTCCCCTCTTTCCTCACTCGATTCTTAATTTTTGATTTATCATTCTGACGTTTCCTCTTAGAGGGTCAGACGATAAGGCCTTAAGGAAATTTTAATAATTCCACCTGCCCGTTTTTTTTTTGTTTTCTTTGGTATTTAAATTAAATTATGTTTCCTCTGAAATTTCTCCTTCCATTTTGCTGTACCAAGAATTTACTTATATATATATATATATATATATATATATATATATATATATATATATATATATATAAATAAAAGTTACAATAAGTTTACTAAGGTAATCAAAATGGTAAACTTAAAATATATTATAAATATTAAAGAGTTAATATTTACAAGTAAAATAAACTCAGCCAGATATAAAAAGCTCAATAAAACCGAAAAGGAAATAGAGCTTATAATATGAACAAATGATTAATAAAATATGTTAAAAGACATCTTGAAAAAGAGTTAAAGACATATTTAATTTTAAAAAAGGAAGCAAAAGATAAGTGGATAGTCCTTAATCCGCAGAGTTTCGAAGAAATACTCTCCTTCTCATCAGAGGGCAGGAATTAGCAAAATGCAGGATCGTATTTTGTATATAAAAGTATTTAATGAAACTACAAGTAAGTCAAAGATCTTACTTGGTAAAAAAAAGGGTGAGGTAAGGGGAACAGGAGGCAAAAGAAAAATAATAAAAAGTTTTCATATGAATAGATTGTCCGGTGAAGGGTAAAAATCCAAAAATGGTAAAATCCAAAACGATCGAATTTAAAATTTCAATCCACTGGGTAAATTCCAAATAGTCCTAAATCATCCAAAAGGCAGAGTTCCTTGGAAAAAAGCGCAAATGGAATGAATTCTAAATCATTAAAAGAAAAGTACTAGAGATAATATTTGAAACACGTCTGTCAAGGCTGGATGAATCAAAAAAATTCAGATTAAGGACTATCCACTTATCTTGTGCTTCCTTTTTTAAAATTAAATATGTCTTTAACTCTTTTTCAAGATGTCTTTTAACATATTTTATTAATCATTTGTTCATATATATATATATATATATATATATATATATATATATAAAAGAAAATACGCATCAAGTGCGCTTGAGACCAAATCACAACATAATATTAGGAAAATAAACAAATATTTTACTTGTTTGAAATTTATCACGTATATTTTTTGGAGGTATACTCCATCTTCAGTATGTCCTTTGTTTCTTCTTTTTTCTTTTTCTTCTTGCTTGCCATGTTGTAAATTTGGAGAGAGAAGTCTCTATAGAGCCGCGCGTTGTATCTGGCGGTTGTATTTTGAATTGTTTGAACTGTGCGCAGGTAACACGAGAATAACGTCAAGAATGAGAGTTCAATATAGAAATGAGCAAGAAGAAAAAGAAAAAAGAAGAAACAAAGGACACACTGAAGATGGATTTTACCTCCAAAAAATATACGTGATAAATTCAAACAAGTAAAATATTTGTTTATTTTCCTAATATTACGTTGTGATTTGGTTTCAAGTGCAGTTGATGCATATTTTCTTTCATTCAAATTAAAACAACGTTTCTATATTGAACTCTCATTTTAGACACACACACACACACACACACACACACACACACACACACACACACACACACACACACACACACACATATATATATATATTTGTCTCTCACGCGATCGCAACAGGACTAGCCTAGATAAGCTTAGAAAAGATCTGACCAAAACATTTCATGGACTAGGTTTTAAAATAACAATTAGCACCAATCTACATGAAGTAGACTTCCTAGACACAACTCTACATCTAAATAACAAGACACATAGACCCTTCCACAAACCCAATGAAACACTTAGGTACATAAACAAAGGATCCTGTCACTCCCCCTACAGTTTTCAAAATCATGGTTGCCAATATCAGCAAAAAAATCTCCACGCTCTCATCAAACACCGACACCTTTAACCAAGCAGCTCCATATTACAATGAAGAGCTCCCAAAAAGCGGATTCACGGAAAGCATTAAATACCAGCCAACCCAACATCGGCTAACAAAAAACAGGTGCAACAGGAGGAGGAACATCATTTGGTTCTCACCCCATTTTTCCTCAACACAAAAACATGAGTGGGATACCTCTTCCTGAAACTGCTAGACAGAAATTTCCCTCCACAACATAAGCTGCACAAAATATTCAACAGAAACACGATTAAGGTCAGCTATTCCCCCACTCCATCAATAAAAAAGATCATCGCAAAGGAATACAATAAAAATGAAATTGCGGACTGCTCTTGCAGATCCGAGGAAGATTGCCCATTAGAGGGAAAATGCAGGGTGAAATCCCTCGTGTATGAAACGATACTCACACATCAGGCTAACGATATACCAAAAATATACATAGGCATGACGAAAGAGACGTTTAAGCAGAGATTTTACATGCACAACAGTTCCTTCATGGCAAAAACAAGGATAAAGACAGCACTAGCCGCCCGAGTATGGCAGCTAAAAGATAACGGAACACCTTTAGCATTAAATGGAGGATCATAGAGAGAAGACCAGCATACTCACCAGCCTCAAAACGGTGCCCACTTTGTGATGCAGAGAAATACCACATTATAAAGACTATTAATGACCCTCAAAAGACCTGTTTGAACGTACGCAGTGAGGCCCTCAAAGCCTGTTTACATAGGAGACAAGCGCTCCTAATAAACTGGGAGGACCGAAAATGAACGAAGACCCCACCTAAAGGAATTTCTTCAAGAGTATTCTAGATGCAGTCAACTTAGCGCATAAATTAGTAAAGTGAAAATGGACATTTAGACAATTGTAAATAGAAATATTAAGTATAAAAATTAAGTATAAAAATTAAGTATAAAAATGAAGAAGATTATGGCTACCTTACAGAACACAATACACATATATAAAAGACTTAGAAATCAAATAGCCTGCATACCTTCCTCAACTATTTAAATAAAATGAAATAAAAAGGTTAAAATATAAAATAAGATAGATTAATTACCTCCCTTGGACCAACTGAAACATGGATTATCTCCCCTTAACTGAAACAAAGAAGGAAAATTAATAAGATAAATTAATTATCTCCCTTGCACCAGCTAAAATTAACAGAAGGCAGACCGGAAACTATGCAAAAACAGAACAGTACATATTTACTAAAATGCATTAAATAAAAAATTAGAACATTTTAGAATACAATAAAATATACAGAGATAGGAATAAGCTATAGTTAAATAAAAATGAACATCATTATAAAAAAATAAATGCAGGTCTGAATTTTTTTTTCCTCAGACAGAAACAACATGGCTGACGAGAGCCTAACATCATTTACGTTTTACCATTAACTGGTCCCCTTTATGTTGGGCTTGAAACCGACGGTACCAATGTTTTTCTGAACTTCTGTACAATTAAATATATATATATATATAAAATTTAAATTCACTTTTTCTTATAAACAATGTTTTTTACAGAAACATTTTTAAGATGGTTATCTAAACATGAAAATTTAAAGTCTCATTCTGATAAAAATAAATTATCCTATTCGTTTCCTTCCGTTCTTCACTAAAATCTTTGATTGCTAATGAATTATGCGATATTCCACCAATTTGAAATAGTTAAACTTCTTTTTGATCATCACTATGGATTTAAGTAATTCCTTTTTACTGCAGACTTCCTAACGGTCATCCGAGTAAGGCAAATAAAACTAAAGCTTAATATATCCAAGGTCTGTTACGAAAGGAGGAAAATCATGAATCAAATGGGTACTGTGATATTATACATAATTCTCAGTATATGGGTAAATCAAACACATATCCAAGGTAATTACTGAATTCTTAGGAAATGATCTGCAATCTGCAGTAGGCCAAAAATGGTTACATTTAATACTTCTTTACAATAAGAAACTTTTCTGATCATCGATTACCATGACTGATAGCATCCTTCTTGGGAGTTTAATGTTCACCACTTATCAAGGCCCAATGGCCACTCGGGGATAAGGGTTATTGTGTGTACAGTACTCAATGGGATAGTGTAGCTAAAGTATTGTAGAATTGATACGGTGTCATTACTTGGGGGGGGGGGCGGTTCATCAGGAATTTGTTGGTGTTGGACTTGAAGACATCCAGGTTGAAGTCGGGAGGGAAACAGGCAAGCGGAACAGAGTTCCACAGGTGTGCAGTTCTAAGAAAGAAGCTTTGTTCGTGGAATCTACGTTTTGATTTAGGCACAGATAAGGAGTGGGAAAAATTATTGACGGTGGTTTCAGCTAGTCGGGTGTTTTTTGAAAAAGATTGGTGAGGGGGGACCAGAGAATGGAGCTCAGACGAGCACTTACCATGGAAATAACGATAGAACAAAGACAGGCTCGCTATGTCTCTTCTGTGGGAAAGAGGTTGCAGGGAAGAGAAAAGGGCATCCACCACCAAGCCACGAAGTCTATTTTGTACTCTGTTAAGGCAGGATAGGCTGTTTTTAGCAGCTCCTGCCCAGATGTGGCAGAAGTACTCCATCTTTGGACGTACTTGGCTCTTATATAGATAGAGAATTGCATCAGTAGTGAGATATCTTCTGGAGCGGTAGAAGGATCCCACCATTTTCCCAGCGACCTTGGCCACAGACTTGATGAATGTGTTCCATTTAAGATCAGGAGTAAAGGTCAAACCCAGAAGCTTATCAAAACATGGGGCCTCCCCTAGACGAGAGCCATCCATTTCAATTACTTCATGTTTTCTCGACTATACCAACATGTAGATGATTCAATGTAATTTGAAAAAAGATTTTGCTGGACAACTCCCCACTTAGGCTGTTCCCTATAAATTTTGCTGCATATCACAGTAACTTCTTATGTCTAATTGGCAATATGCTTTGTTTTAGGCGAAAAAGTTTTAAAAACGATAACATTCATTGATGCCTAGAAAACTTTATTTTTTTTTTCTGATTTAAAAAAAATGTTGCTTCATTTCAAACAAAGCAAAAAATCACTGAGAATTAGGAACCAAATGTATAGAGGGCATCTTAAGTGAGAAGATGTGCAGCAAGACGTTTGTTCGCATTACATTTAATTTTCTGCATGTTAGTACAGTCAGGTAAAAAGAAACAGGGGCGATTTGAATAAAGATACTATTAGAATAAACATTTCTAACTTATCTGATTATTGAGTTGCTAAGGTCATGTTGGTTACATCACAGGTACACCAGATAAATTAATTCGTCACACGGATGCAACATTGCAGCCATGGGACAAGGATTGGTGCCACTTTAACGTAGAGGGCTTCTATCTGGGACATAATTAATAGGGATACTATGTGGGGAGCTGAGCAACAAGATGTCTATTTAGATTACACTTGAACTTCTGCATGTCAGTACAGTCGGGAAAACAAGAACCTGGAATAAAATTCCAAAGTCTAGCAATCCTAGGGAAGAAACTACTAAAGTAGAACGCTTTCTTACATTTAGGGATTTCTACAGTGCAGAGGTGGGATTTTGCTGCTTGTCGGGTTTGTTGAGGGCATTTATGTCGGGGAGATACAAGGGCTTGTAATTCGTTGGAGCATCTACCATTAAAGTACATGTAAAACAGGCAGAGGGATGCAACACTTTCGTCAATGGGACAGCTCACTGGATAGTTCATGACCTGTTCAGTTAGATTGTTTTTTAATCCTGTAAGAGTGAAAGACTAGTGATTGGTAGACCAACCCAGACTTGAAAACAATGCTCTATGCCTGGGCAGATGATGGCTTTGTAAAGGTATAAAACATTGGCAGATTTCTATTTTTTTTTTTTTAGATAACTAATTGTGCTCCATGCGTAACCAATATGCATAGTTATACCATAACTAGTGTCAGTAAATCTTCTATATATCTGAAGGACGTTTTGCTGATTTTCATAGTTGTACGGTCATATTTATAAATGTTACATTTTTATGTTTACTAAATGTTCTCTTTTATTTTTCTTTCTGACACGTATATTGCATCATCGATATGATATGAATAACTGATGACACGTGACACCTGCGTTAAAATATTGCCAATGCGTGTGCAGCTCAATATACTATTATAGCTATAAAAGTGAACGTGTCTGTGTGTGTGTGTGTGTGTGTGTGTGTGTGTGTGTGTGTGTACATTTTCCAACGCAATAACTCTGTCAATTTTCGGTCTACAGACTCGAAATTTGATATACAGGGTACTGAGATTTGGGAAAATCTTTGTGATCAGTTTTCGGCTAGAAATTTGTCTGTTAAGGGGTCAAAGTCCAACGATTTTCCCTTTGAGAACTCTACCAAACTCCTCCGACAATTTTGGGTCTAAACACTTGAAATTTTAGATATAGGTTTCTTGGACATGGATCTAACTTAATAACTTGATTTGAGCCAAAAAAAATAAAGGTTAAGTAATCATAATATGGGTCAAAGTTAAAAAAATTGACCGTTTTTTTGTTTTTGCTCAACATACACCTCCAAACACCCGGGCAACGCCGGGCTGAAATGCTAGTATAGAATGAATATCAAATATACAAACTTTCAACAGTTTACGTGTTTTCAACATAATAGTAAATATATTTTAATTATTCATAGTTTGTTGAGTGGAAATTAATCGCAATCATCTCTCATAGAATGTTTGTATTGTTTTATGATTTTTCTCTGAATACTCCGAGATTAATAATCTTGCCACTGACTTTACCTTTCTCGCATTGCATCTTGGGAGTTTTACTCTTTTTATATTTAATACTAATTTTAGCTTTTAATAAAAGTATGATTAAGTATATTTAAGTATAAAAAGTTAAGTCCGTTTCTATGTTTCTATGTATAGGATTCTCTCAATTCCAAAATTTGCACAAACACCGCAACATGACTGGCTGTTCTACATATCGTATGTGTTAGATATGTTTTTATTTATTCATTGTTAGATCTCTGATGAACAGCGAGTGTCCTGCACCGTAGAACTGCCCCCCACTGTCTTGTAGGCCAAAGTTCTTTAACCAAAGGCTAAGAGTGAGATAACCCTGACAGAAACCTCCAGAGGAGCTTAGGCCCTGTCAGCTGCAGCATACATGATCCACCAGCATATGGAGTATGTTTTGGTGACAAGCAACCTACGTCCCAGACATGGATCAAATGGCATTAGGGTGGAGAGGGTTCCCGTAAGCCATGGTGAAGGCAACCTCTCTAGGAGAAGCAAATCTATGATCTAAAACCCTCTAAAGCGGAAGACCAGTACCCACATTAAGCTGGTCTGCAGTTTGCTTTGTTACTGGCTATCTTGCTTTTGCTTGTTGCCAAATCTCAATATTTTGAACCGAGAGAGAGACTTAGCTGTCATACAAAGCTAAAATTCTGTATTAACATCTTTGTACAGATACTACCTCAGACATTTGTCTAAAAAAGTCCCGTGGCGAAGGAAAAGTTGTGATGCATGTAGTCCTTACAGGCTAGAAGCATGTAATAACTGATCTGTACACAGGCAACAAAAGGCCTATCCTAACATTGCTTTTTGCAACAATACTTAGGCAGTTGCGTGCTCGATGGGGCTTTTTGTGACCGAGCAGCCTTTTGAGGTTGGCACTGCTCAACCAAGAATTTAGGAGGAGACAAGAAAATGCTTCTTAAACAAAGCTGCCTTTGACCTATTGACAATGGTAAAAGACTTGAACGGAAGACTCCAATTTTGGCTAAGGAATTGCAAAGATACAATATAGACATTGCTGCACTTTTTGAGACACGTTTTGCAGGTGAGGATCAATTGGGTGAGCGTGAATCGGGATACATGATCTTCTGGTCTGGTAAATCTGAAAAGGATAGGTCTGAGGCTAATGTGGGCTTTACAGTTAAGAACTTCTTACTTGACAAGATCGATCTGCCAGTTGGCATAAATGATCATGCAATGAGACTGAGAATACCCCATGCTTCTGGTCGTTAAATGTATGTTCTTTCTGTCTATGCACTGATACCTACTTTGTCTGAAGACGATATTACTTCCTTTTATCATATGCTTAGATCTGTTATCACTGGTTTGCCAACTGCTGAGAGTATGCTGGTTCTTGGTGTTCAATGCACAAGTCGGATCAGACAATGAGATTTGATCGCTGCTGAGTCCATATTGCATTGGCAGAGTCAATTCAAATTGTATGCTGCTCCTCCATCTCTGCAGTGAAATAAATCTTGTTATCACCAAAGCTCTTTCTCACCAGAAAAAAACAAGGAGACCTGGTTCCATCCCCAGTCTAAACATGGCCATTTGCTTGATTACATATTGTGTAGTCGTAGTAATCTTGGAAATTTTTGTAAAGTTAGAGTAATGTGTGGTGCCAACTGTGGTACTGATCATTTAATTTTCAGAGCTAAACTCAAAATTACAATTTGTAGAAAAGCCGTTTCAATGGAGTCAAAGTGCCTAAGCATATTGATATCTCCAAATTGAATGATCCAGTCGTACAAAGTTCCTTGAAATCTGCTTTTAACCGGTGGATTTCTCAGATTGTGTATGGGAGACAGTAAAATATACAATATACCAAAAAGGTGTTGAAGCTCTTGGATTGAAGGTTCTCAGACATCGAGATTGGTTTGCTGATAACTCCAATCTAATTAACCTTCAAATTGATAGAAATCAGAAAGCTTATTTGAAACTTCTCAACTCTTCAGTTCTGAATAGGCCAGCTTTTGCTGCCCACTTCTCTTCTGTATGGAGTGAGGTTCAGTGTTGTGTGTGCCAAATAAAAAACAAATGGTGGTCTGACCTCTCCAGAGAGATACAAACTGCCTGCGATTATAAAGATGTCAAGACATTTTATGCTTTGCTTCGTCAGGCCTATGGTCCGAAATCCTCTTCAACTACACCACTCCTGGCAAAGGATGGGAGGACCTTGCTGAAAACCTCAGATAAAATTATGTATCGATGGCATGAACACTTTCGTGATCATTTTCACAACCCATCCAATATTGATGTTGCTGCAATAGAAAGTATCCCTTAGTGTCCCTTTCGTCCAGAACTTGATGTTGAACTAACTCTCGTGGAAACAGTTGATTGCATTAAACAGATAAACTCGAACAAAGCCCCTGGGTTGGATGGCATTGCTGTTGAGCTGCTGAAACATGGTGGAGTCAATGTACATTGTTTAGTCCACTCTTTGATACTCTCAGTATGGCAGGGTGACTGAATAAATGCCATCCTGATTATGTTGTACAAAGGAAAGGGTGAAGGTCTGATTATGGAAATTATCGAGGTATCTCGCTGCTGTCTGCAGTTGGAAAGGTATTTGCACGGCTCTTGCTAAACCAATTGGAAAAGTATCTCTGTCCTAATATCCTTCCGGAATCCCAGTCTGGTTTTAGAGGTGCACGAGTGGCTGTGGATACGGTGTTTTCGGTTAGACAGCTTTTGGAAAAATGTATTGAGCACTGTATGCCTCTTTGCCAGGTGTTTAAGGAGTGAAGCAGGGTGATATAGCAGGGTGATATAGCAGGGTGATATAGCTGCACCAACATTGCTTTTGCTCAATCTTACTGCTGTGCTCTGGTATGGTTTCCACGAATGCAATATGGGTGTTTATATTAGATTCCTAACAACTGGAAAGGTGTTCAACCTCAGAAGATTCCAAGCCAAAACTCTTGTTAGTGATGGACATGATAGGGAGCTGTTGTATGATGATGATGCTAACTTGGTGGCACATTCTCCAGTAGATATGTAACTAGCGATGGATTTCTTCATGAATGCTTGTACCTGCTGCGGTTGACAGTTAGCATTAGGAAAACTAAGGTCATGTGCACTCCCGCTCCTGATGATCTGTATGTGGAACCTGATATCTTTGTCTATGGAAAGCGCCTTGAAATCATAAAAATTTTTGTTTAGCTTGATAATGATGGCACTCTTGATGTGGAAATGAGACAGAGAATCAGCACGGCATCAGGCGCATTTGGAAGGTTACAAGATAGAGTCTGATCTAACTCTGACAACTACAATGTCAGTATATCAAACATGTGCAGTACCATCCCTACTCTATGCCTCTGAAATATGGACCTTGTACCTGTCACATGTAGGACTGCTCGAGAGGTTTCATCAACACTGCCTTAGTTTAAAGTGGGATAGTTTTGTCCCTGATACACATGTCTTAAATAAGGCGAAAATAACCAGTATTGCTACCATTGTTATTAAGAACCAGATGCGTTGGGCGGGTCATCTTGTCTGGCTTGATGACTTTCGACTCCCAAAACAGTTGTTTTATGATGAGCTCCTTCTTGGCAAAAGACGCCAGCACAAGCCCAAAAAACGTTTTCGTGATTGCATCAAGGAGAGTCTGCTGAGCTTTCATGTTCCTGTTGACAGTTAGGAGTCCCTAGCATATAGTCGCAAGCAGTTGAAGGCACTGATATACAGAGGCACAGAACACTTTGAAGCAGCCAAGATAGACCGAGCGAAAGAGAGCATGTAGGAAATACCAAACCTAGCCGCCCAATCATAGAGATCTTTGGACCTGTGAGGTGTGTGACCGGGCTCTGATGTCTAAGACAGGTTTTGTTAATCAGATGAAAAGCGCATGATGATGCGGGTTCCATTGTTGTCAGTTTAATCCAAATCAATGACCGTCTTCAGTGTCATATCTGCTTGAGGGTGGGCAAGTTGCTGGCAAGACTGAAAAGTCATCATCGGGCACATGGGCTTTCGGTAACTGAGGAAGTGGCACTCGTCTGATAAAACGTTGCAATCATGTATAGGATTCACTCCTAAACTAATTAATAGATCATTATGAATTTGAGAATACAAGTGCTAGGCGTAAGGGTGCTGAATGTGGGCTATATTTAGTTTAATTTAATTTTTTTGCAAAGAGATGAAAAAGTTGAGATATCACCAATATTTTTTCCATTTTAACAATACATATCAATTAATTAAATATTCCACAATTTTCAGTTTCTTTGGAGTATTTTAAATGATTTTTAGGGAAAACAATATCAACAAAACGTCCAAAATTCAAATATTTCAAATTTGTATTAAATTTGACCCATAGTCTAATTAAGCAAGATTCCATAAAATCAACCTCTTCTTAAGACCGCTTAAGCCTAAGGCTTAAATTTTAGACATTTTCTTGAATCTAAATCATGATCAAAATTGGAATAAGAATTCTAGACATAAGGTTTATTAGTATTACATCTTCATTGTAATCTTTGTAATGGCACATAAAAATTGTTCACAACTGTTCTGTTTGTGGAATTAATTTTAACTCTGGATTCAAAATCATTCTTTTCAGGATGTTCACCTGGTTGGTTTGGAAAGAAATGTAACAAACAATGTCATTGTGCTGATGATAGCGAATGTCACAAGATAACGGGAAAATGTCCTAATCGTTGTGAAAGTGGTAGACATGGTATCGACTGTCAAGCATTGAATTATGGTAATATATACGTTTTGTTACCTCCACCAATCAGTGGAGTTTTTATTTTAATTTCTATTTGTGTGTAAAACGAAAAATAAAGCACTGAACAAAGGCTGCTTATATCATTTGATTAAGACAACACTCAAAATAGCTTTACAAAATCAAATTATTTAATCAAATATAATATAATAGTAGTTTTAAGAAAAAAATTAGTCTAAACTTTCATTTGAAAATATATATATGCACATTTCATAAAACTGTAAGAGAGAAATGTAGAATTTTATGTAGAATTCCATTTAGAATTTTAACAAAATCATAAGTAGCCAAAGATATAAATGTGAAAAGTGAAAAATTGTTCCATACTAAAATAGTTCTGCAGCAGACTATGTATTAGTTAACAGAAAAATTGAAGAAACATAATTCAAGGGAAACATTATTGGCTAGTCAGAATTGAAAAGCGATTCATCAGATTAAGTACCATCAATGAAAATTTCTGAAAATTCAGCAAGATAATTTTATATATTAGATAAGTATTGAATAGCCATCAGTTCAGTGCATATCAGATATTTTTATCAAATTAATTTTTAATAGTATTATGGTATCCAAATTTATTCATTGCAAATTGATTTTTAATTAATTAAAATAAATTTATGAATAGATTTATTTTTAATTAATTATTTAAAATGAATTAATAATTCATTTTTTAATTTTACAAAGCAAGCTTATTTGCATTTAAACGTGCATGATATTTGATATATTTATTAACAGAAACATTCTATTAAGACAAGTGTGAGTCATACAATTGTCATACATACAACATATTTGAAACGAAATTATTTGATCAACAGTTGTCAGTTCCAAACACACATAAAAATCAGCTTTAAAAATAAACCAGTTGATGTTGTTGTCAGGATTTAGAAGTTGTTTAATTTTAAGTGGTTTATTTATACGTTTGAGATTAAGTAGAGTCACGAATCCTGTGAGAATAGTTAAACTTCAGGGATTGCTCACTTACAAGCATTGCTAGCTCTCCTGAAAAAAGCTTTAGAACAATCTTGATAAAACTGATTAAAGTAATAATTACGAACAGTAATTGTAGAAACGCAAACAGATGAAAACTAGAGAGGAGAATGAAATTTGGTTTGAAATAAAATTCCAGTGAGAAGCCAGTCAGTAACCTCCTTAGCAGCAGCATTCAGAGACATAAAAATAGGATCCCATAGAAGGTCACATAGGAAGTTGCGAAGCCCATCCCAATAAGCCTTCTTATAGTTAAATGCCTTTCTATGAAAGGGAGCATTAATACAAAACTTCACAGAAAAAAAAATCAATCTCAACATCTAGAACAGCTTGAAGAAGAAATAGATTCAAGAACAGAAGTGAGAAAAAGATGAAATAAGGATGGTTGATGAAGGTCATTATCAGGAAAGCGATTGGAATGAGGGAGCTAGTCGGAATGATGAATATTGAAGCCACCAAAAACAAAGATGTAGCTTGACAGATGAAATTGCATGTTTAATACGGCATCAACAACAGATCAGGCATTGCTAGAAAGGGAACAGGCTAAGAAGAACAAGTAGGAAGTGCAGCAAAGACAACCTCAAATAGATAAATTGGTCATCCATGAGATTTAAAATAGAGAACATGTGTAATGCGGAGATTCTTGCAAAGAAAAGTAGCAAGACCATAGAAATGCATGGAAGAATCGAAACAAGAAGCAAAGAATGATTCACATGTAAATCGTTGGTATCAATAGACACATCCACATTAGTTTCGTAAAGTGCATGGATGTGAGATTTGTCTCAGAGAAAGAATTGAATATTAACAAAGTTTAACCTGACACTTGTGATGTTACTAAATAATAAATGTTAATAAAAATAGAAAGATTTACTCGTGTAATATATCAATATTTAATAAACTCAAGCGCATTTTTACTTTTGCGAAAATATGTGTACACATTACATGGGTGTTTATACTAATCCGAAAATTAAAAATAAACAATTCTCTAACTAAATATTTATAAACTTCGAAAGAATCGGAACCTGAATAATTGTTTCGGAATCGAGAATTCAAAACAGAATCGTTAATTGTATCAGAATCGGAAAGAAGTCGTCTCATCACTAATAAAATCTAGTTTAATATTATTTTTGACTAAAAGATGATTTTAAGTTAAATTTGACCGTAAATCATGCTGGACTTCATTTCTGTAAATAAAAACTTGAGAGATTTCTCCATAAGCATTCGTTAAATATTGAGGTATTCTCAAGTGTTATATTGCACATTAATGTCCTTTAAGGTATTTCCGGTACGGATGACTAAATCCATCACTGCCATGTTAATAATCTGGTTTTAGTTTCGATTATTTTGCCTCTGAATTTATCGCTCTCAGTTAACAGACTTGTTTTGAAATTATTCTATATTCCATTTTTTGTTATGCAGTTTAATCATTTTCTGTTTGGTTACCCTTAAATCAAGTGGCTTCATGCCTTGTCTGGAGCGACTTTCATAAAAGTGACACATTTAAACTAAAAAATTATTGATGATATTTATTCTATTGCTATCTAGTTTCTCTCTGTTTGTCTGTCTGTTTATTCTAACTTTTCTCAGAAACTACTGAACCGATCAGGCTTAAATTTTTTATGAAACTTTGTTATAATAAGGTGGAGTAAACTAAGTATTATGGTATCCGTTCGATTCACAGTTAAGAATTAATAGACATTAGCCATTGCAATATTACATTAACTTTAGAAATCCGTTTTGGAAACTACTGCGCTGATTTTGCTGTAATTTTGTATTGACCATTTTCTATGATAAGATGCCACAAACTAAGTATTATGGTATCCGTTTGATGCACAGTTACGGATTAATTATGGATAAATAAGGGTTAGTATTTAATGGAAAAATGAGCACAAAACTAACTATATTTAACCATCAATGTGGCATGAAGTACTAAGTCTAAATCAACGGCCTCTAACTTTTGCCAGTTTTTAATGGATTAAAAAGTCTAGTTTTCTGTTATTTCTCTTTCTATTTCTTTTTTCTTTTCTTTTCTTTCTTTTTCTTTTTCTTTTTTTGCTAAAATAATTTAATTTGTTAATTCTTCTTCAATACATTACAGAAAACGTAGCTCTAAACAAGACAGCAACGCAGTCTAGTACGTATGGCTTTTCTACACTTCTCACTAATACGAGCTGCAAAGATACGGCTTTTCAATTTTCTGCCAGTTTGGCTGTGGATGGCAACACTGACCAACAACATGAACGAAAAGCATGCTCACACACGAAATCTGAACGAAATTCAAAATGGACAGTTGACCTTGGGAAAAAATACAATATTTCACAAATACGGATTTATAACAGAAATCTCAATAGTAAGTAATTGTACACATATTCTTGCATGGAAGCATGATGCATCTTATTTAGAGATTTTTAGTCTTTAACATTCGAGTATCTCTATTTTATGGAAAAAAATCGTTTTTATTCTTCAATTTAATTGAATCTATAAAGTTCTGTCATCATCATCATCATCATCATCATCATCATCATCATCATCATCATCATCATCATCATCATCATCAGTTTAACGTCAGTTATACATGCTGGCATGAGTTGTATAGCTTTGCTGTATTTTATTAAATTAATTGCGAAATTATATTAATAAGTTTTTTTTTAACATTTATATATAGAAACAGTTTAATGAACAGACGTGTATGTTAAAAATGCTAAGAAATGTGCTTGTTTTCTTACGCCAACGATTTACATTAAGTATGCTTAGAAAAGTAGTTCCCTATATATTGCCATATTTTTTTTCATCAAATGAAAGAAATTATTGTATTTAATGCTGAATTAATTAATTAAATTATTATTTGTTTGTTTTTATGTCTTGTTTGCATGGCTACTTTATGGCTATTCTGGTTACGTTGAATGTTGACTGTTTGATTTGGGGTGGGGGTTCTTTGGAAATCTGTCAAAGAATGTGAAATGTTTGTTCTGCACATTTAGTCAATTGACGGTTTAATACATGCACAATTAGTCTTGTGACAATTGCTTGTAGATTGTTTGCTGTTTTGTCATCTTTTTTGTTTATCCTAAACAGTTTTCTAACTCTTCACATCTAAAATCAGAGTCAGTAAATGCTGAAGTTTGGATGTGAACGATTATGTTTGTTTTTTTTATAATGTGGTTGTTTAGGTTGGAAGGTATCTGTGTGTAATAAATTGCGAACAGACGGGCTTACCTGACAAACGCTCGAGGTGTGCACTCTGCAAAGCGGGCACGTCCAAAGAAAAATGGCAAGATGGCGGCGGCCGGTTAATATTGCCAAGTAATCACGCAAAATCTCGTGTTCTCTCGCACACACGAGAGTTCAGCTTAGAATAAAAACGGGTCACTGTGAGCAAGAAGGGAGAAGGAAAAACGTAGTCAAGACAAAGACGACGCTTCTGACGACTGAGAAGAAAAAAGAAGAAAAAGAGCAAGAAGTAGAAGAGGAAGAAGAGAACGATACAGGAGAAGACGAGGTGTGTGCGGTTTTGAGTAAATCGAAACAGACAGAAGAAAAAATTCTGATTACAATCTGTATTTCCACAAGGGTATTGTGGGGTTTTTCTTTACTGTGTAAGATAGGATGATCATTTTAACTGTTCTACCCTAGAAGTACTGATCCATTTTTACCTGACTTGTTATACTTATAACATATGACTCATAACGTTTTATTCATGGTTCGTTGTATCCTAACAGTTTCATTTCATTTAGCTTTTTTAACTTTCTAAAACCATAAGAATCTATTTTTTTTCTAAACATTTTCGGAATGTAGAGACTTATAGTGCGTTTCACTGTGCATCTCCATCTATTTTTAGTGGCACAATGTTGATTCCTCTTCTGTTGACAGTGTAATCATGATTATTTTTAAGCTACTAGATGTTAGTCCTTCGAGCTCTTCTCTCATCTTTTAGGCATTATATGCTGCATCAATTATATAAGTTCCACTTTTGTTCTTGTTGATTCTATAACCTTGTTTTCTATGGCTTTTTGACATTTTCGTTGATCTTTTCCCGTCATTGTTTGGAATGTTTAACATTTCTTTCGTGTTTTCTTGTGTTGTCCAATCCATGATATGGACATTACTGGCAGCCATTGTAAATAGAACATGTTTACATAAGCACAATAAGTGAGCAGGTGTATATGTATATAACTTTCTGTCTGTTACGTGTATGTATGTGTGAACACGGATAAAACAGGGAAGGTAAGCTATGCTTCTTAATATATTCATATTATATGTGAGATAGAGTAGTAGGGGAGACAGTATTTTAACAAAACACAAAACAGAAAAAAGAATTTTTAAAAATAGTGACTAAGAAAAGGGTTAATAATAGTTTGAAAATAAAAATAAAATTCCTGTAAAAATATTTTTCACTTAAAAATAAATCATCTTATTCTGAAAATGTCATTTTCCCCCATTTTTATTACGTGATATTTCTTTGATATTTTTCTCTGTGTTTTATGTGTTTCTATGGTATAAGGAATTGTTGGTGGTTGGTTTCTTCTTTACCGAACTGTCTTTTGTAGTAACCGTTGTATTGTTATATGTTAATTAGTTGCTATCTTAATAAGTGTGTAGTAACACTTACATACAATTTGTGTTTTTGTTGTATATGGATTCGTTAATGGTTGATTTATTCTTCACCGGTATATCTTAATTACAAGGTAAGCGTTGTTTTATTGATAACTGTTTATTAACAATTATATAGAGCAACAGATTTTTATGCTTGTTTGTGTTTTTGTTGCATAGAAATTCGTTGTTGGTTGCTTTATTCTTCACAAAACTGTTCTTATATGTTTTTAATGTTATTATTATTCATATTTCTGCAAACTCCGATGTTTTGTATTGATGTGAATAAATTACAAAAAATACGTTATTATAACGATAAGTTTTTATTAACATTTTGTGACAACAGTTACAGAAACAAACGGCCAAGAGTGGCGTGTGCGACACTCAAACTCAAAACCTGACCAATAGGAAACGAAAAGGCAACAAATGCTTAAATTCGACCGCGTCTTAATTTGCATATGTCGATTTTGAGCATATAAAAAGCCGGTACTTCTTTGATTGCAGAGATGATTTTTTGCTCAATCGGATTCATTTTGTACATGTTAGTGGGAAAAAAAGAACAATAGATTTCTGTTTGCGCACGAAATCTGTCAGTTTAAAACTTTAATTTCAACACTTGAAGCTATTTCGTCAGTTATCAGGGTGAAAATACAACTAAGCAGTAACATAGTGAAGCCATTTACTGGCGAAGGAGACGTAGTAGCATGGCTGAAGGAGTTAAGGTTAGTTGCGAAACTCCAAAAGATAGAGGATGTGGCAAGCCTGTTGCCGTTGTACCTGGAGCGGGTTGCATTCGTCCTCTACTTAGAAATGAGCAAGATTGACCAACTGGACGTCGAGTGGATAGAGACTCGATTAAAGGAGGTGTGGTTAGAAGCAAAAAAGAGAAGTCTTACCGTGGGTGCTCAGCGAGTGAGTACAGGCGAAGAAAAGGAAGAACAAACATGGCGGCCAGCATTTTTATTTCGTCCGTTCTCGCATAATCTTGTGTGTGCGTGAAGATGGAACCTATAAAACGATGTTCATTTCTGGGTGCTGGGAGATGATTCCCGATCAGCCAAGAGAGAAGAGACAGAGGACTGTAGCGATAATCTTTCTTGAACATTCCGTTTGTGCATTTGAGGTGAACCCCCCCCCCCATTTTACGTCCAGCTATTTCGGCGATGGCCAACGCAGGTTTAAGCAATATGATTAAGCCTTTTAATGGCGACGGTGATGTGGTGGCGTGGCTTAAAAAAGTGGACCTTGTAGCAAGGATTCAGAAGCTGGATGATGTGACCGCAGTAATACCACTGTTTCTGGAAGGGGACGCACTGGCCCTCTATTTGGAGCTCAGCGAGCGGGAACAGGGTGATGCAGACGCCATCAAGGGTCGACTGATCGAAGCTTTCGCAGAGGGGCCTTTCGAGGCCTTTAATAAGTTGAAAGAGAAGAGGTGGACTGGTGAATCTGTGGATGTCTATGCGAATGAGATAAGGAGATTGGTTGAGTTGTCGGGCATCAGAGGACATGCCACGAGTCACGTAGTCAAGATGGCTTTTGTTACCGGGTTCCCGGAAGAAATATCGAAAAGGTTGCAGCAGGTACCGGGGGTGGAGATGCTGGATGTGAGTGAGCTGCTTAGAACTGCGAAAATTTTAGTGAGCACCCAGCCCACGGAGCCTGGAGGAACGACAGCAACGGTACAGCAGGATGTGGGCAGGAATCTGCCAAACCCGGGGATCGCATGCTTCGAATGCAGGGGACCACACATGAGAAGAGACTGCCGGAAGTTCTTGCAACGGACAGTGTGTTACAAATGCAATCGAAGAGGCCATTTAGCGGTAAAATATACAAGTTCGGGAAACCGGTGAGGGGAGGCCGACGCGCCAGCGGCCGCCCCGATTCGAGAATAGAGGCGCACCCGCAGCAGATGCCCAAACAGAAGATTGCGGTGGAAGGACGGGAAATTATGGCCCTGATTGACACTGGCTGCACCACTACCATGGTACACACTACCCTGGTCGGAAGATGGAAAGGGAAGAGTGAAGTAGTGGCATTTGATGGGTCGCGAGTGAAGTGTCGAGGGAAGAAGACCGTCACTATTGATATTGCTGAACGTCGGATGAGGGTCCATGCAATTGTCACTGATCGCCTGGTGTCTGGTGTCCAAGCCATCATTGGAATGGATGTTATATGCCGCCTTGGAGGTCTGAGTGCGTGGTGACGGAGAACGCCCCCAGAGGGATCAACAAGACCGGAGAGGAAAGAAAACTGTCGATCAAAGATCAGGACTTCCGAGCCGAATTCGACGGAGAGCGGTGGACGGTGGAGTGGGCATGGAAACATCAAGCGCCATCGCTGACAAACAGAGTGGCGTGCTACACAAATTCGCTTAGAGGAGGGGCGAGAAAGGAGTTTGAGCAGGAAGTCGACCAATGGATTGAGGAAGGGATACTGATGCCTTGGACGGATGATGTGGAGTCGGGCATTTTGCCGTTGATGGCCGTTCTGCAAACAACTAAAGGGAAAGTAAGACCGGTCCTGGATTTCCGAGAGCTGAACGGCCATGTTAAGTGCCATACGGGAGGCGACACCGTAGATGTGTGCAGTGAGACCATTAGGGAATGGAGGCAGATGAATGGCGCATCTACGTTGGTAGATCTAAAATCTGCCTATTTGCAACTCCATGTTGCCAAGAAGCTCTGGAAATATCAGTTAGTCAAGTACAAAGGCAAAACCTACTGCCTTACATGAGTAGGGTTCGGGTTAAATTCGGCACCCAAGATTATGTCAACTATCCTCAGGAAGATTCTGGAGACAATGGGAAAGGGAGATGGGGTAGTGAGCTCATACATAGACGACATTCTGGTGAATGAAACTGTGGTAACTGCCAAGGAGGTGGTAGCTCATTTGAAGAAGTTGGGTTGGTCGCCAAAGAGCCGGAAAAATTAGACGGAGGGGCTACTTTGGGCCTAAAACTGAAACGAGGTGCATCAGGCGGCCTAGAGTTTTGCAGGGGAAACGAAATCCCACAACTGAAGCAGGAGCTCAACAGACGTGAACTTTTTTCCATATGCGGAAAGTTGATCAAACATTACCCCATTGCTAGCTGGCTTAGACCAGCATGCAGCTACATAAAGAGACACGCCGAAGGACAAGGATGGAATGATAAGGTGGGAGAAAGAACGGTCGCCATGATGGAAGAGCTCCTGAAAGAAGCAGAACGGCAAGACCCAGTCCGGGGAACCTGGAACATACCGCGAACATTGGATGGAGTCGTGTGGTGCGATGCGAGCAGCATTGCAACAGGGGTCGTTTTGGAAATGGAGGAGTAGTTGCAGAAGATGCAGCCTGGTTGAGGAAAAAGAATGACGTCAGCCACATCAATGTGGCGGAATTAGACGCGACAATAAAAGGAGTCAATCTGGCCTTGAAATGGGGACTACGTGATATCTGCATCAAAACAGACTCTGTCACAGTGTTTGCTTGGCTAAAGTCTCTCATTTCAAGCGAAAAAAGGATAAAAACGAGAGAGGCTGCTGAGATGTTAGTGAAGCGCAGGCTTGGGGTGCTGGCTGAGCTGATGCAAGAGTTTTGTTTGAAGCTTTGCGTAGACATGGTGGCTTCTGAAAAGAACCGAGCAGATGCTCTCACGAGAGTGAAGAAAAGTTGGCTGTTGCCAAAGAAAGATGTTGTTGCTGCATCGGATCTAGATGATGTTGGCGTGCAAGAACTGCACAATTTGCACCATATGGGGGTAGAGAGGACTTGGTACTTAGTGAAAAAAGTCGACCCAAGGATCACCAAGGAGCAGGTGAGGCAAGTGGTCAGGACATGCGACAGATGTCAGTCGATTGATCCTGCTCCAAGCACGCATGAAGCTGGCCAATTGGAGGTGAGTGGGACCTGGGAGAGACTGGCATGCGATGTCACCCATTACAGGGGTGGACTTTACCTTACCATGATTGACTGTGGGCCCGGGCGATTTACCCTATGGAAGAAGCTACGTGGAGGAAAAGGCAATGAAATAGCGGCAATCTTTGATGAGGTGTTTTTGGAGCGAAGCCCCGTGGAAGAGTTGTTAACCGACAACGGGACTGCGTTCAAGTCAGTAGCAGTGACAGAAGTACTGAAGAAATGGAAGATCCAACAATTTTTCAGAGCTGCCTACAGACCTAGTGGCAACGGGATCGTAGAGAGAAACCACCGCACCATAAAGGCAGTTGCGGAAAGAGGAGGCACCTCACCTGAGCAAGCCGTCTTCTGGTATAACATGTCGCCTAAACTGGGACAAGTACCAGAGACGGTCCCGCAACTGTCAATGTTTGCATATTCCTGGAGGCATCCCAGGGTGGAGCCGGCAAGCCGAGAAGTAGAGGCCACACGGACAATTAAACTCGGGGACGAGGTATGGGTGAAGCCACCGGGGGCGCGCTGCACCACACAATGGAGTAGGGGTCGCGTGACTGGGAGGAACACTAGTAACACCATTGTGGTGGGAGGAGTCCCGAGGCACATTCTTGACGTCAGACCAGTTGAGGGCGAAGCAGTGGAGGGGAGTGTGCAGCCACAGGAGGAGGACGAGACACCTCAGAGGCCAAGTAGAGAGAGGCGACCGCCACAGTGGATGAGAGACTATGAAATGTGATCTTGAGATGAGGGAGGCATGTGGTTAGAAGCAAAAAAGAGAAGTCTTACCGTGGGTGCTCAGCGAGTGAGTACAGGCGAAGAAAAGGAAGAACAAACATGGCGGCCAGCATTTTTATTTCGTCCGTTCTCGCATAATCTTGTGTGTGCGTGAAGATGGAACCTATAAAACGATGTTCATTTCTGGGTGCTGGGAGATGATTCCCGATCAGCCAAGAGAGAAGAGACAGAGGACTGTAGCGATGATCTTTCTTGAACATTCCGTTTGTGTATTTGAGGTGAACCCCCCCCCCCCCCATTTTACGTCAGGAGGCATTCACAGACGGTGCATTCACAGTCTACAGGAAGTTAACCATGATGAAATGGGTTGGCGAGCAATATCAATGTCGATTCTGAAAGACAGCAAGAGTGAACGATTAGAGGCTTGTTCCGTGCATGTTGTGAAAGAGGAGTAATCAGTATTTCAAAAAACGATAGTTACTATGTTAGGATCGATGCTCTGATGGTGCATGGTAAACCACTGGGATTTGATCTGTTGTTAGCAATCGATGTAATAAAAGCATTGAGAGGCATCACTGTTGGACCTACAGGTACAGTCGGAATCGGTATCGAGAAAGTTTCCATATGTGTAGTTATTTCCATCAGTGAATCGGATTTTACTGTATATTGGACCATCAGAAGTGAGCATGGATAGCGGCATGGAAATGGGCAGAAGGACGGCAGAATATCGAGTGGTTGTGAAGCTTCGACCAGAGTATGATCAAGAATTCCGGGATGGTCAAGTGTTGGCTTGTGCCATACCCGGAGGACAAATTTGGACCTCCCAAGGGATTAATTCTATTAATGGCTGCGATGCAACGGAATAAGGCAAAGGTGCAACTAATGATGCACACTCAACAATCATATAGATGTACATTCACGTTGAATGCAGATGTTTGCGTTGCCAAGATCTGCATGGCACCAAAAAGGGACACATGTATCACTGCTTGACTTCTGGAGAGCATATGAGTTCATGAGACACTGTGACCATACCAGATGGTAGAGGTCGATGGAAATTGATACTGTCTGACACATTTAGGATTTGGCTTGAACGTGGCTATTTTCATAATGAAGGCTATCATTAACAGGGTGCTATCACAGGATGAAGCTGTGGACCGTGCAACGTTGGCTTAGATCAATGATATCTTTGTTGATGAAGTTTTTATGCCCGCCTCTCTAATCTGAGAACATTTAGCTGGATTTGGACTAGAATGCAAGGACCTGGAACGACTTGGGGACGATGCACGTATGCTGGAATTGACAGTTTAAGAGAGCACTCTGTCCTGCGCTGGAAACAAGGAAACACAATCCCAGAAATTCCCAATATCATAAACGGCAGTGTATTTTCCTTGTGTGGCATGTGGAGTAATAAAGAGAAGAGCCTCATCAATCATAAACGGCTGGAATGACAAGATGACAGACTCCCTACTTTGGCATATGATGTGTGAGACTGTGGACGCAGTAAAGTGGAACAATCCAGCGTATGGGGACTGGTGCATGGACAGCCAGGAACTGAACATATGGGGCGATGCCAGCACACTAGCTACCAGAGTAGCTTTAGAAAGAGATGGAACTGTGGTGGAGGACGCTTGTTGGCTGTGACTTGAGAATGATGCCCAGCATGTTAATCTGGCTGAATTGGAGTCTGTGTTGAGAGGAATTAACTTGTCGCTCCAGTGGCAGATTAAGGTGTTGCACATTAAGACTTATTCTGCATGTGCACACAACTGGGTGTCAGAAACTCTCAGCAAGAAAGTGCGAGTTAACACTAAGGCTGCCAGTGAGATGCTCATTAGAAGACAACTGAATACCCTCAAAGAATTGGTGAAGGAATATGAGCTCTCAGTAGATGTGACATTGTTTGCGTCAATTCACAACATGGCCGATCAATTGACATGCATGGCCGATCAATTGACATGCATACTGCAACGATGGTCCAATGCCATAGAGAAGGATATAAGACCAGAGCCACTAATTGATGCAATGCATGTCACTGAGCGGGACGCAGCCTAGGTCATGTCCATTCACAGAATCAGTGGACATCCTAGAGTGTGATGCACCACTTATTTCGCCTGGAGAGTTTGCTCCGCGATAACAAAAACAGCAGTCAGATTGGTAATACGAACATGCATGGAATGAAAATCTATATGTTAAGGAACCGTCGTCTGTTCTTGTAAGTAAAAATGAGATAGGATAGCCGAGAATTCGAACCTGGGAAGCTAGGTTTGGAATTGAGAATTCCGATCATAATTTAAAATAAATAATACAGATATGCTATTGAAAAGGAATGCGTTGTTAGTAATGTTATTGAAAAAGGAATGTGATGATGCAATTTTGTTTCTGTTAATGAAATGAAATTAAAATTGAGGTTATCTAGATCCGAACAAAAGAAAATGTTAAACATATTTGTAAAGTAGGTTAGTCGAAAATTAGGGTAGAGAAATCGGTATTTGTAAACATGTGAGGAACAGTGCATGTTTAGACATGCGAGGCATGTCAGGTCACGGAATCGATATGCACGTTGTTTGGTCATGTAATGACGCCATTTCTCAATATAGTTAGAGCTTGGCAGAGTGAGTAAGTCAGGGAGTCAGTCAGAGGCCGGGACAGGGTCGGACAGACAGAGCTGACATCTGCCTTGGAAGCGAAGGTTAGAAGAAGGAAATCATGTAGAGACTTTAAATTCTTTGAAGCGAACCATTGACTGGTCGAATGGAATAAACGAACCTCATATGTTTGTAACTGTCGTCTTCGTGTTATGTCATTCAACAAAAAAGGTATTGTGAATTTGTATTATAAGACTTGTGTTCCACTCATCTGTATTTATAAGAACTTGTGTATAAACTCATCTAAGAATGTGTCTCTAACATCTTAAGAAAGCGTCTCCCTCTCAGTATCAAGAAATAATGAATGTTCCTTCATTATGATAAAAGACTGAAAATCCTCATCTCAAAAATATGTGTCAATATTATAGAAACACTCACTCCCAGAACTATCAGACTGTATAAATGTCAATCTCTCAATCTCTCTTCTATCTATATATCTAATCCCCCTCTCATCCAAAGTGTAATACATGTCTCTATTAAAATGTCCTTGTCTCTGTATTAAAAATGTACCTTCTTTATATATACCCTGCCTATGCCTCCAATATGAACAAGCAACAACAAATATAACATCAGTCCTCCTTTAATGTAACCCTACATAACATATGTTAATTTGATCCTCTTGTACCAGTCCACTCATACAAGGGTGGGTGTGGAAAAAAAAGAACTTCGGTTACCACGGAAAAACGTTTTAAGGTCCATTAAATATGCCACGAAAAAAAAGTACTAGACGAAATGAAAAAATAATTAAGAAAAAAAAAAGAAAAACGCACACACACACACACATACACACAAAAAGTATACAAGAAAAAAAAGGCCGATATGCCGCAAAAGAAAACAGTCGTAAGGATGGGTCGATTCAAAACAAACCATGAATAATTCATTCATAAAGAATTGTTTATGTTAAGATATTTCACACGAGACGAGAAAATTGTATACACACACACACAAAAAAAAATGTTGAGCAAAAGAAAAATTGTTTCAAAGGCAACTCAGAAATAATTTTCATTGTTTTAAAATAGCTTGAAAATATGCAGTGCACACGCAAACACGCACATAAAAAGAGGTCATTGTGTTGTTGAAAATTTGATCAAAATGTCTGTCTGCCGAATTGTTTACATTCTCAAAATTCAAGGTCGCTGTACTTTTATGATAATCAGAACGAAAATACGTATATTGTAAAAAAAAAAAAAAAGCAGACAGGAAAATTTTTTTTCTGTTAATGTGTTTTATTTGTTTTGTTTTTGGAAAAAAAGAGGGACAATTTTTGTTGTTGTTGTTGTTGTTGTTGTCCGTTGACTTTGATGGTGTTACAGAAAAGACTTCTTTTTTCCTTTTCTTGGGAAAAGTTACAACTGTTTTTGAAAATCATAGTTTAAATGTATAATGTAACATATTTTTTTTTAATGTTTTATATATTGTAAAATGTCTTGAATGTATGTAAATGTTATTGTATTTTTGCGGCAGGAATTCAAAGTCATTATTAGGTATATAGATTAGAATTGAAATGATTTAGGAAACATTAGATGATAATGATAAGATGGTTGGCCTAGAATAAATTATAATTTTAGAGTGGGGAAAATATAGCAATTATGTAAACGGGTATTTTTGAGAAGTTTTTACAGATGTGATAAGCCAAAAGAGAGAGTTTCTTTTTAATAATTTGCTTTTTTTTAAAGTCCATAAACATTTTTTTACAAGAAGAGTAACTTGTCGGGTAAGCATTAGAGATGCCCTGTTCGAAAACAAAATGGACCCTGTGCAGTGAGTGCTTGATAAAAAAGCTGGTCTTATGTGACGACTCCAAGCAGGAGGTAAGACTTGGCTCAATAAATTAGAAGCGGGCATGGAGAGGATACGAGAATCCTTAAAGGTACCAACGACTATGAGAGTCAGTGCCATAGGCAAATCACATATTGTTTAATGAGGTGAGAGAAAAGTAAAATATACCGTAGGTACGTAAGAAGATATAACCTTATATATTTTTTTAGAGATGCATGAATTCAGGATATATCTGCTGGATCTTGGAAGCTCTGATGAGAAAAAAGAAAAATCACAAAAATCGGGCCATAGCTTGAAATTAGGCGCAAATAGGAATCATGGCGCAAGGTTGGGGGTTAATTAGTTAAGGGTGATGTTCTCTAAATCTTCATCAAAATTCCAAGAGTTCAAGCAAGGAAATCCAAGTGAATCAGTGTGATAAAAAGGTATACCTTAAAATTTGGAAGCCAACCACGAAGATTAATTATGAGCTTTAAAATGTCCCGGATAAGGTAGTTACAAAATGAAAACAAAGCCATACTTAAAAGAACAACCGGGCAAAGGATACGATCAGGGCACTTTTGGACGAAAGGAGTCGTCAATTTCGAAAGAGGTAAAGTGAGACCTCTGGTTTATGGCATAAAGGTGGCTGGATAAAGCAGCTGACGTGGATCAAGGGAGGAATACCCTACACCCAAAAAGTAAACGCCAAGAAGATCAGAGAAGGTCTGATCTAATAAAAAATAATAAAAATAATTTTGAAGTCAGTTGGAAAGAGCTGACTAAAGGAGTTTTTTTAGCCTGATCTTTCTTAGCTGTGTGGTTGTGTAGATATAGAAAAAATGTACTAGAATTTAAAAATGCGTACATTTTTGGAAAATAAGGATAGAAGGGATGTTAAGGAACCGTCGCCTGTTCTTGTAAGTAAAAATGAGATAGGATAGCCGAGAATTCGAACCTGGGAAGCTAGGTTTGGAATTGAGAATTCCGATCATAATTTAAAATAAATAATACAGATATGTTATTGAAAAGGAATGCGTTGTTAGTAATGTTATTGAAAAAGGAATGTGATGATGCAATTTTGTTTCTGTTAATGAAATGAAATTAAAATTGAGGTTATCTAGATCTGAACAAAAGAAAATGTTAAACATATTTGTAAAGTAGGTTAGTCGAAAATTAGGGTAGAGAAATCGGTATTTGTAAACATGTGAGGAACAGAGCATGTTTAGACACGTGAGATATGTCAGGCCACGGGATCGATATGCACGTTGTTTGGTCATGCAATGACGTCATGAGTTCTAAATATAGTTAGAGCTTGGAGAGAGAGTAAGTCAGTCAGTCAGAGGCCGGGACAGGGTCGGACAGACAGAGCTGAATCCGCTTTGGAAGCGAAGGTTAGAAGGAAATCATGTAGAGACTTTGAATTCCTTGATGCGAAGCCATTGACCAGTAGAATGGAATAAACGAACCTCATATGTTTGTAATTGTCGTCTTCGTGTTATGTCATTCAACAACAAAGGTATTGTGAATTTGTATTATAAGAACTTTGTCTTATAATCTTATTAAACAAATGAACACATATCCAAGAAAATGGCAGAAACACTAGAGGATGACCTCCAATCCGTAGTGGAATGGGGACAAAAATGGTTGGTCTCATTCAATGCTGCTAAGACTAAGCTTGTTTCTTTCAATAACTACAAGAAACCTTCTCTACCACCAATAGCAATGGCCAAGAGCACATTGCCTGAAAGTGCTTCTTTTAAACTCCTCGGCCTAACGTTTACAGGGAATATGAACTGGAATAGATACATTGAGAGCATTGCCAAGGCTGCTGCAAGGAAGGTTGGCTCCCTCTACCGTGCTAGAAAACTACTTACGCCTGACAGTATCCTATACCTCTATAAGGCAACCATTCGCCCATGTATGGAGTACTGCTGTCACATCTGGGCTGGTGCATCTGCTGCTTGTCTCTCGCTCCTGGACAGGGTTCAAAAAAGAGTCGCCAACCTGATAGGTCCTGAACTGTCATCTAGGCTTCAACCTCTGTCCCATCGACGAGATGTTGCATCCCTCTGCCTGTTCTACAAATACTTTAATGGTGAATGCTCTGACGAACTGCAAACACTTGTACCTCCCCGACGTAACTACCCCCGACAAACCCGACAAGCTACTAAGTCTCATCCCTTTACAGTGGAGATCCCTAGGTGCAAGAAAGCCTTTTACTCCAATAGTTTCTTCCCCAGAACTGCGGGTCTTTGGAACTCCCTTCCGGGAGTCTGCTTTCCCAACTGCAATGATATGCAGAAGTTCAAGTGTAATGTTAACAAACATCTTTCTACTCTTCTCCCTTCATAATGACCCCGCTAATTAATTCCCTAATAGTAGCCCCCTGCTTCAAAGTGGCACTGTGCCTTGTTTGGGGTGAAAATTGAATAAAAAAAAATAAAAATAAAAATCTAAGAATGTTCCTCTATCATCTTAAGAATGCGTCTCCCCCTCAGCTATTATAAGTAATGACTGTTCCTTCATTATAAAAGTCTGAAAATCCTCATCTCTAAGAAATATATGTGTTAAAGAAAGATAATGTTTATAGGAACACTCCCAGAGCGGTCAAAATGTATAAATGTCAATCTCCTCTATCAATCTCTCTATCTTCTATCCATCCCCATCCAATGTGTATTACATGTCTATTAAAATTTTCCTGTCTCCGTATTAAATATACTTATCTTTCACCAATATGAACAACAACAAAAATATAATATATGTCACTCATATAATATACGTCACTCATCTCTTTTAATATAACCCCTACATAACATATAGATCCAACGCCAGTTCACTGGGAAAAAGTAAAATTGGAGGTGAGATAGCAGATATCAAAAAGGGGAACGTATGTATATAATCCCTAAAAAGGTATATATTTTACTATTTAAAACATACACATGTATTTACGTCTCACTAAAATGTATGTGGTTCTACACGAAAGAATGGAAACTGAGTATCTGGCCTCTGGGTTTCTCTAGTCTCCATTTTGAGACATGTCACTTCTCTCTCAGGGGTGGGAAGACCCATCCGTTCTGTTTAACATTTGGAATCCAACTCAAGACTATCTCCTGCAAACTGGAACATGCGATAAACGACACGTTAGATTCCAGTTGACCAGATCACCGTCTGGCATATTTTGATAACCTTATCACATCTCTTGTTTACTTTGCCAGTAAGATAGATAGATAGATAAATAGATATATCGATCGATATATAGATAGATAGATAGATAGACCGATAATTAGATAAACTGATAGGCAGACAAATAATAGATAATTCTCTCTTCTGCATGGCTAACTATATAACACCATGAGATTTGGCCGGGGTCGGGTAACCAAGATCATTAGTCCACAGTTCATCTTGGTGGATGAGATGTCCCAATCATGAAGGACCTGCACCCCCGATACTGTGTACTCTTGTCAGAAGATTTCAACAGCATAATATCCTTGGAGAGCAGGTTGGAAACTCTGACACCCGATGACAGAACAAATTCAGAAGATGGTCATGAGGCAGGAGTAGAAGATGTGCATGTCCCTGATGAAGCCACGGTTCTGAAAAGGCCCCACAATTGCAAAAAAGCACTCAACAAAGACTACCACCGCTGGGATGAGATCAAGAAGTGTGACAACAGTCACGGAAACAAGCGGCTGAGGGTGGCATAGGTTAAACTCCAAACCTGACTGATATGATACGAAAAGGTGACATATGCTCAAATTTGACCATGTTTTAATTTTCATATGTTGATTTTGAGCATATAAAGAGCCGGTATTTCTTTGATTTGAGAAGTGTTTTTGCTCAATTGGATTCATTTTGTATCTGTCAGTGAGAAAAAAGAATAACAGATTTTTTTGTGCACGAAACAGTATTTAGCAGTTAAAACTTTAATTTCACAGTTGTATAGAAAAACGAGAGATTATAAATTATTTTGATATGAAAGAAAACACTCTCAAGCCGAATTATTTTGTTCTTTTCACAAATGATGAAGATGTTCGCTTTTTGCATAAGCAGCAGTAGTCTTCTTTCTCCACCAACAACAAAACACAAACGAATGGTCGAATGGCTTTGAAAAACAAAAGTCTCTCGAGCACAAAAAAAATCCGCATCCTTTTATCCTGCTTTTTCGGACTGCTAATAGCACCAAATTTGCATAATCTCCCTCGACTCATTCATGGGGAGTTGTTGGTATTTTTTTTAACTTGGTGGTTGTAAAATGAAATCACCACCAGAAAAGAAAAACAACCATAAAAACCTAAGTTAGGGAAGTATCGACGATAATGGTATAATATTACTTCAGATCAAAGCGAAAACTCAGGTCAATAAACAACCGCCAAGTTAAAAGAATACCAACACCTTCTCTCTGCGACAGTTTAACCATATGAAATCATACTTTCACTTCCATCATCACCCCTACTCCTTTCCTTCACCACACCTCCCTCCAAAACCCCTACTGATCACATTCACAAAATATACACCACACTTTCTTCCAGAACATAAACCACATCTGAAAACCACATAAATATCTTATAAAGACTAATATAATTTTGACTCTCATTTCATATGTAACCAATAATGTTTGTATACTAAACAGACTATATAAACAAAGTATATATAATTATTTTATGTATACAGATATAATATTATAAAGTAATATAATACATTATTTATAGATTTGTATTATTTACTATAAAAATGCTCAATACGTGAGCTTGGTCGTAAAGTAGGAAGATATATTTTAAGAAAACCTCTTTTCCTTTAATATTTATAAGAAACCTTTCCAAACGTCGATTGCCATGGTTGATAACACCCTACCTAAGGGTTTAGAATTTAAACTACTCGGTCTTACATTCATGGGTAGCATGAATTGGAACAAATTCATAGAACATACTGCAAAATCTGCTGCAAAGAAGATCACTCTCCTAACCAAACTAGAAAATTTCCAACACCTACCAGTATCCAATATTTCTATAAAGCTGTCACTCGCCCATGCACAAAGTATTGTTGTCACATCTGGACTGGTGCACCAACCACTAGTCTCTCTCTTTCGCTCTCTGTTTTTCTCTTTCTCTGTCTCTTTCTTAATCAAAGTCCAAAAAAAGGAACCTAATAAGTTCCACACTGTCTACCAAGCACCAACCTCTGTCCCATCCCCAAAACGTGAAACCCTATGTTTGTTTCGCAACTACTGCAATGAAATATCCTCTGCCGAAATTATTGCATCTGTGCCACTTCGACATAATTTCCCATCAGCAAAAGCTTCTTTTCTTGATCTGTTTGCCCTTGGAATCCCTTCCTCGTAACAACTGAAAATTTAAATGTACGGTGAACAAAGATCTTGCTGCACATCCCTCTGCTTAGAATACCCAACAAATCTGTTGCTTAATTCTCAATGGGCATTACATCTCAGTGGCAAAGTAATTTGTTTTGGGGTGAATTGAATAAAAAAACAAAAAAACAAAAAAAAACACAGTCATTTTCAAATAAAATCATCCTGTGTTGATCTGTTGTTTTTAATGACATTAAATTAGAAACTTTTAATTTTGTCAATGTAAAAGTAAAGCACATTTGTTCCATTGTTGCCATTAACATTGTTCTGCGAAATGTTTTTTTTTGTTGCTTTTAAAGATTTTTCATTTACTTATTTTTAGTGTATCGTCTACAGGGAACAAGCATATATGTTGATGGAATATTGTGTAAAAGAATTGACACAAAGGAAAAAATAATTGACATTGAATGTAATGGAATCAGAAATGGACAAGAAATATTATTCCAAAAATATACAAGTTATAACAAAGTCTTCCAATTGTGTGAAGTTGAAGTTTTACGTAAGTATTGAAACTGAACAAATGAAACTTCTAAAAGTTAAATCTTGAAAATATGTCATAAGTTCACATGATACACAGATAAATATGTATTATTTGTATGAAAAAAATATGGAAATAATATTCTAACGTTAAGTGAAAAATAAAAATGAAAAAAAACAACAAATTATTTATATATTCATCAACGTTTCATCTTTATTTCAAAACATCCTAGAAATTATTAAACTGAAGAAATAAAGTTCAAGTATTTCAAACGCATTAAATATTTTCAAATATTGTACATGTATTTATTTCTTCAAACCAATCATCCCGATGAAGTTTGGAAATAAAAACGAAATGTTGATAAACATATATAATTAATTTTATGTTTTTTCTTTTTAATTTTTTCCGTATTATTCACACACATGCACACAAAACACACACATCCACATATATAACTTTACACATGCATATATATATTAGCATATATGCACACATATAGATATATACATATGATATTAAAAGAAAAGGCTGATCAACGAACATCTTTTACTCTTGAAAAAGTCTGCACTAAACAGGTGAAACGTTGTTGAGTTTTTATGTCTGCTTTTAATACCATAAATGTCGGATTTTTTTCCTTTTTCATAATCACATATACATATATTTGCATATATCTACATACACGTGCATGCACAAATATACATAGTGTTATGAACTGCCCTTCCACTTACAGTGCTAACTCAAAGGTTTGCTGTCTAAAGTGTGTTGAGACAAAATGACTCGAAATAAAACAAAACACACACACCCATATATATATATATATATATAAATTTACACATGCATATAAGTATATATATATATATATATATATATATATATATATATATATATATATATATATATATATATATATATATATACATATTTAAAGGAGATTAGAACAATAGTCTAAAGAGCAGAGTGTATTTTAATGTAATAGTAAAATTACTAATTTAATTAAAATACAGGGAAAGAAAAAGTGCTCGTTGTAATTTAGATATATAATAAGCTCGATAGGTAAATATCCTAGAGCTAATTTAATATTCAGTAATGTGATTGATAATTTAAAATTCAAATTAGAATTAAATTAAAAATCCGTTTCACAAGACGGAACAACAACAAAATCAATAATTTGTACGATCGTTTCGGAAAACAATGTTTTTATTGTGGTAGACATTAAGCCACGGACAATAGTTTTTACATATAATATTTTTAACAAACAAAGTTTCCTCATCAGCAAAGTATTGGAAAGGGTTTTTAATATATGTAAAAGACACCATAAATAAAGCTAGCATCTACATCTGCCTATACTTTTAATGCTATTCTATTCTTGTTTGACACTTGTGGAGTTGGTTTCTGCCATAGGATTACATGTGGCTCTGTAGATCAGCCCAAGGCAGACAGTCTCTACCATATGAGTCAAACACATTATTTGGTTAAAAATCTGCAACCTTCATAACAGATATGCTTGTACCAAGCCGACCACTCCATGGCAATTTTCACTCAGTTCTGCACATTCATGTCAAGGGTTTTTGAATAAATCTATGTTTTCTTAGATGTTTGACGAAGTACAGATTTCTATATCTAACTTGGTTAGGTAGCCTGTCATCTTCCCTCTTCACCAGGTTCACCTAATTACATATAACATGCACTTCTATGGTCGATATAGTTATGTCTGATATAAACGATTATCAGATAAAGTTGAAGATACTCCCAGGACACATTTGGTGGAATCTGCTCAGAGGCTTAAATTATTGAAGGCATTTGGTCGATATCCCTGAGGGATACAGGAATATAGAAAAAGCATGCAATTCATACACACTAAGTTTTCTTTTGATGATAATGGCTTTGTTTGATCACATGCGCTTTCCTATCCTCCTAGGTATGTAGGAGTATTTTGGAATCAATGAGAGAATGTTGCCAAAATATACAAAAGAGTCAAGAAAGGAGTAATCTGATCCTCTGGATGTAGATTTTTTCTGAGAAACTCTCGTGTCTTCTAGATAGGAACTCACATTTAGTTTAGATTAGACGGCTCATTTCATTTCTTTTAAAGGACCCAGCCGAAAGGGAGCTATAAAAAGTTATTTAATGATAAATACTAACAGGAGCCATGGAAATTCCACAAAAGGAAATATAATTAATCAACAAATATGTTTTGATAAATTTGATATATTTTGAATAGTGCAAAAAATTGGGTTTTAGACAGAGAACTAATAACACGCAGCAAATATGAGTTTATTAATATTTCTATGAGAATAGTGTCCACTGTATTTTAAATATAGAAGTGAACCAAATTTGATAAATTAATAAGTACTAATAAATAGTCAGAAAGTAATATTGTGCTACATAGTTCAATACAAATAATAAAATCACATTGTAAAAGACAATTTTTAATTTACTCCTTCAGTCTAGTACCTCTTGGCAGATGATATTCTTCTTTTTGCCCTTTTTCTTTCAAATGTTCTCTTTTTATGTAACATTTAACTGACTTCTTTCTTCGGTGAAGAACCACTGTACTTCGAAATTACTATGAGTTCCTTTCTCACGTCATTATAAGAATGATTATATATTATTATGATGATATTCTAAAACGAGGCTACATCAAAGCGAGGTCACTCTCATATTCTGGTTCAAAATTTCTAGATTGCCCTTTTAAAGCCAAATTTTATGAATTTGGCCTTTTTTGAGTCAATTTGACCTTCAAAACTTGTATTTGACCTTTTTATTCAAAGTGTACCGTACAGACAAAGAGAGAGAGAGAGAGTGAGAGAGAAAGAGAGAGAGAGAGTGAGAGAGAAATTTAAAGATGTCAATTATCGTCGTATCATCGTATCAGGTGGGTTGCCTGACTAAATTGACCTTTTCCCTTCACAGGTCTCTATCTTGCATGGCCTGTAAATTATACTTTACAAGAATTTATTGTTCGACAGGATACTCAAATAAGAAATATTGAGATTTCCTGAATCCATGGAGTTTCAAAGAAATGCGTCTTCTCATCAGAAACTCTATGGATTAAGGAAATCTTAATATTTCTTATTTGAGTATCCTGTCGAACAATAAATTCTTGTAAATTATAATTTACAATCTTAAATTGTGTTCTTCTATGACAAACTCTGTTTTCTATTTTAGTTGTATTGAGCTTTTTTATTTCGTTAGGCTTATGATACAAATATAATTATTTATATTCGCTTTAAGTTTACAGAAACGTTTGGCTTGTTTTTTTTTTTGTTTGTTTTTTTTTATTACATTTTCACCCCAAACAAGGCACATTGCCACTTTGGTGTAGGGAGCTACTATCAGGGGCAACAACTACTGGGGCACTATGTAGAGATTTGGGCAGCAAGATGTCGGTTCACGTTGCACTTGAACTTCTACATGTCAGTACAGTTAGGGAAGCAGGAACCTGGAATGGAATTTCAGAGTCTAGCGGTTCTGGGGAAGAAACTACTGGAGTAGAAAGATCTTTTACACCTAGGGATCTCTACAGTGTGGGGGTGGGATTTAGCAGCCTGTCGTGTTTGTCTAGGGTGTTCACGTCATGGGGGCACAAGTGCTTGCAGTTCTTCAGAGCATTCACCACTAAAATACTTTTAGAACAGGCAGAGGGATGCAACGTTTCATCAATAGGACAGAGGCTGAAGCTTAGATGCCAGTTTAGGGCCTATCAGATTTGCGACTCTCTTTTGAACCTTGTCAAGGAGCGAGAGACTAGTAGTAGATGCACCAGCCCAAATATGACAGCAATACTCCATACATGAGAGAATGGTGGCCTTATAGAGGTACAGGATACTTTCAGGTGTTAGTAATTTTCTAGCACGGTAGAGAGAACCCACCTTCCTTGCAGCGGCTCTGGCAATACCTTCAATGTAATTGTTCCAACTCATGTTTCCTGTGAACGTTAGGCCAAGGAGTTTGATAAAGAGTCACTGACCATTGCTATTGGTGGCAGAGAAGGTTTCTTGTAATTATTGAATGAAACTAGTTTAGTCTTGGCAGCATTGAACGTGACCAACGATTTTTGTCCCCATTCCACTACAGATTGGAGGTTATCCTCTAGTGTTTTTGCCATTTCTTTAGATATGTGTTCATTTGTTTTCCTGTCGTGTCTGTTATAGTGCATGGTGCCATCAGCATATATACCTATCTCAGAGGCAATTTTGTCAGGGGGGTCATTTATGAATATCAGGAACAGTAGAGGTCCAAGGATAGACCCCTGAGGCACTCCCGCATTTATATCATATTGTTTAGATGTTCGACCGTCGAGGACAACCTGGATTTTTCTCTTATCTAAGAAGGATGCCCTTTTCTCTACCCTGCAACCTCTCTCCCACAGAAGAGACGTTGCGAGCCTATCCTTGTTTTATCGTTATTTCCATGGCAGGTGCTCATCTGAACTCCAATCTCTGGTCCCCCCTCGCCAATCTTGGACGAAAAACACCCGTCTAGCTGAATCCACTGTGAAAAATTTCCCTCACTCTATATCTGTGCCTAAATCAAAACGCGGATTCCATGAACAAAGCTTCTTTCTTAGAACTGTACGCCTGTGGAACTCTGTTCCGTCTGCCTGCTTCCCACCGGACTACAACTTGGATGTCTTCAAGTCCAATGTTAACAAATTCCTAATGAACCGCCCCCTTAAGTAAACACTTCATCAAATCTCCCCACTAACGTAATGTACTTGCAATAACCCTTATCCCTGAGTGGCTTCCGGGCCTTGATAAGTGGTGATCACTGTGTAAAAAAAAAAGGATTTAATTATGTTAAGTATTCTACCAGTGATACCGTATGATCTAATTTTCCTGAGGAGACTCTCATGCCATACCCTGTCAAAAGCCTTAGATATATCTAGAGCTACCACTCTGCCCTTCTCCGCTTTGTCCAGTGAATGGCATATACGTTCAGAGATTACAATTAGGATGTCTGCTGTGGAACGGGCTTGTCTAAATCCATATTGTTGGTCAGTCAGAAGTTTAGCATCTGTAAGGTGATGGACTAGAGCTCGGTTAATTAAGGTCTCAAATATTTTGGCGAAAAGTGGGAGGAGGCTAATGGGGTCAGTCCATATCACGATGAGGATAGTTTTGCACCCTTTTATGTCCTTTTTAAAGATGAAAATCGATACATAATACAACAAAACTTTATGTCTACAATCCTTATTCGAGTTTTGATCGCTATCTATTACAAAGTTTTAATTGGCGATTTAAGCTTAAAGGGACTTATGAAAAAATTGCAATTGATGGAATGTTGCTTAATTGGGGCTAATGACTATGAATCAAAATTAATACAAATCTGAAATATGTGAATATTTAAATGATATGCTGTGTCCATATTATGCCCTCTAAACAACCTTTAAAATATTTTTAAGAAACTAATGATTTGAATGAGTTGTGGGGCCTTTTCTTTAGTAAATGACTGTATGTATAAATGAAAAAATATTACATCTCTGGAATCTGTAATGTATATTTTTAAATAAATAATATACATAAAAATATGAACATATATAGTCATCCACATACGGTACTATTTCGTTGTATCACAACTCATCAGTGTGGCTAGACTAGCACCTCTTCCTAGCCAAGGATTGAACCTACAATCATCACGTTGATAGTCAGCAGTTCTACCCTTCGACCCCAAGTAAATGATCTCAACAAATGTTCATTTGAAAATAAACATTCGCCTTTTATAGTGATTGAGCTGCTTGTTTTTATTTACAAACGGCAAGCCTCGCTTTTAATAGCCATTTAAGTATATATATATATATATATATATATTTGTAGTCAGCGACATACAGTCCTGTTTCGTTGTATCACAACTCATCAGTGCTGCTCTCGACCATGGAATCGCCACCGTAAATAACTCGTGGGAATGTCTATTTAAATAGACACCCGCCACCACTTTTATAGTGCTCAAATCGTCTGTTCGTAAACAAACAAACAACGAGCTTCGCATTTTCAGCCAATTAAGTAGCGGGTGAGATTATTTACGACAGTGCTCTACCCAAAGAGGGGGGCTTAAAATATATAACACCCGCCACCACTTTTATAGTGCTCAAATCGCCTATGAGCTGCGCATATATATATATATATATATATATATATATATATATATATATATTTATATAAGTTTACAGGAGCTTTTGGCTTGTAAACTTAATTCTTCTTGATTATATATATATAGCCAGTAGAGTTTAGTTTCCTAGAAGTATATAGAAGTACATCCAATGAAATAACATGCGTCTACCAAAGAGTGCTCAATGAGTGAACAGAGCAGGTATATTAAATTTATATATATATATATATATATATATATATATATATATATATATATATATATATATATATATATATATAGGAGCAAACAGTTAATAAAACATGTTAAAAAACAGTTTGAAAAAGAGTTAAAAACACATATATATATATATATATATATATATATATATATATACTGCTATTTATTTTTTTATATATTTTTATGATACTGATAACTGAGATTATTCAATCATTTTTACAGGAAAGCATTGCTTTAACAAAAGTGTGCACCTATAGGGGGAGCCTATGTAATTAAAAAAAAATAAATAGTTCTCAGTGTCTACTACTTTCTATGGTCCAACTTACTCATTTCGGGACCAAGAACTCGATCTTCCTGCCTTCTCGATTTTAGTCTTTTATAACGTCTTTTTGGAGACAAAGCCTCGTTGGTATGCACATCAATGTACATAAAACTACAGCCTATAGATATATAACATGTAGTTATCTACAGACACCTGTTTCGGCGTCTTCTAGACTCATCAGAGTGACTAAAATTAGCAATAGTCAAAGCCTTTACTCAGTGCTTGACTGTCACGTGATCTACCAACTGAGCTACGAATCTACTGGTGGCAGTGCAAACATTGTATTGCAGGGTGCATCATCTATTTGCATGTGTGTGTGTGTGTGTATTTCCATGTGTGTGTGTGTGTATTTGCATGTGTGTGTGTGTGTGTGTATTTGCATGTGTGTGTGTGTGTATTTGCATGTGTGTGTGTGTGTATTTGCATGTGTGTGTGTATGTGTGTGTGTGTATTTCCATGTGTGTGTGTGTGTGTGTGTGTGTATGTGTGTGTGTGTGTGTTAATTCTTGGGTGTGTACTTCTCTAACTGTATTTTTCAGAATGCTTACCTGGTTTCCATGGCTACAGATGTAATACTACCTGTCCTGAATGTAATGAGTCAATGTGTGACCAATGGAGTGGAGAGTGTCTCGCAGGTTGTGCACTCGGATATTTCGACACACCCTGTAAAGGTAAGGTGGAATAAAGCATTTCTATCATGTATAAAAAACAATGCAACCTGCAGAGACAACTTATTCTGTGCAAAATTCTTTGCACTCTTGTATAAAAGTCATAGAGATGAGAAGCTTTCAAAAGATCCTCAACATCTCATAAAAAGACCACGTTATGAGTTAAGAAGTAAAGAATGGACTACAACAAGTGTACGGGACATATGAAGATCTTCTGAAAAGAAAAAAATGAAGTACTACGTTACATATCACATCTAATCGAAGACAATCCTGCCAGGAACTGTATAGAGAGGACGAAGGAAGGTCAGAAAAAGAAAGGTGTGGGAGGACAGTATCCGAAAGTGGACAGGGATGGCATTGTGTAATGCTCAGGAAGGTAGAAAATCAGATTTTGAGAAACCTGGTTGCTAGAACTGAATGTGCATCACGTACAGAATTATGAATACATTGTTAAATTTAGTATAAAATTAAAGGAATTAAAATTTAAATTGTAATAAGAAAATATTTCTTATTAAATTATAGAAAAAAGAAAATTCAAATTAAAACCAATATAAAGAGAATAGAAAATAATAAATAAAAAAGAGAAAAGTAAAAAATGGATTGTAGAAAGAATCATTTTATAACGAATTCTATTTGTGACATTTTTGGAGATAACTTTATATAGTAGTGATGGGACGATTCAATATTCTTCCCACTTCCGACACAATTACCGATTTTGTTCTAAATTCCCAATTTCGAAACAATTACCGATTTCGATTCTTTTTTTAAATTTCTAAACATAGAGTTGATTTTTTAGGGAGCTGGATCAATTTAAAAACCTATATAATATGTGTATATAATTTCGCAAACATAAACTATCATTGTAGTTCTTATTAAATTAAAGAAAAAATAAAATTCAAATTAAAACCAAAATAAATAGAATAGAGAATAATAAACAAAAACAAAGGAAAAAATTAAGGATTTTCTTTATCACAATTTGGGAGTCGCCTTATATGATAGTAAATGTTTAGGTAAGAACGACCGACGACTTGTATCTTCCAAATCTTATTGCCTTATGATCAAAGAATACATTAATATCCCAAATACAATAATAAAGAACACATATTTTGGGAACCATAGATATGGATATATTAAATAGCTGTAAAGTCACGATTTAAGTATTAAACATCAACATATATTCACTAATATTCAATTACAAAACATATAAGAAAGTTTTCTTACTAATTCTAATTCTGATAGTTCAACACTTAACTCATACAAACACGACAAAATAATCTTTTAAAATTTTATTTTTTATTGAATATGATTAATTGAATACAAGTTGCTTTTTAACTTTCTCATTTTTTATCACACCAATTATTTTGTGGCATATTTTGTGTTGCAATCAAAATTTTTTGTCCAAAAGATACATTGATGACAATATTGTTTCTTTTTCATCTGATTGATTTTAATAACATCTTTCTTTGTCATTATTATTATTATTAGTCCGCCGTGTAAAAGGCAGGTTAGGATTTGAGTTATGGTCAATGAATGTAGATTTTCATTTATTCACTGCATCAAAAATTGTAGATACAGGGTGGAACGATAAAAGTGTCATTCTAAAGAAAACAACACTACAACACTTTATTTTAAAACTTTTATTGAAAAAAATCAATTCAGATAACTTGATTATGTTATAGAGTTGGCATCTAATTGAAATGTAGCCACCTTCAGTCTCAATAACTGCCTCGATGCAGATCCGGAACTGGCAGTATACCTTTTTGACAAGCGCGTTGGGATCTCAGCGAATACTCGGTGGATGGTGGCGATCAGGCTGGCTTTGGTGTTGTAGGACGTAATGTTGGTGATGTTCTCGACGTATGACCACACAAAGTAATCAAGCGGGTTTATGCTGGGAGAGGAGATGGGGGCCAATGAGAGAAGGGTACAAAGTTGTAGCGCTTCTGAAGCTAAGCCTGAATCAAACGGAAATGGAATCATTTCTTCTCTAGGGCAACAATTTTATCGTTCCACCCTGTAATAGTTAGATCCTTAAAAACGTTGTTAACGAACAATCATAATGTTTATGAGGCGCTTTTTTTTTGTTCACTGTTTATTCTAAATGATCCACTGCTGATATTAAATATTGCTTTTTTTATAGTTTGTCATTTTGGTCGATTCGGTAAAGGATGTTCTGAGACATGTCACTGTAAAAATAACAATAATTGCAATAAAGAAAATGGAACTTGCGGAGAAGAAGGATGTGCAGCAGGCTATCATGGATATAACTGTCAAGAACGTGAGTATTTGATTATTGTACTTGCATGTTCCCCCCTTCGAATTGCTTTATAATACACTAGTTTTAATGACTCTGTGTTACCCGGGAGGCTTTACTTTTATGTTTGTTTCAACTTATGACGTTTTCTGTTTTTTTTTTTTTCAAATTAAGATTATCATGGCATTGAGTATGTTTCAAGTCATCATATACGGCTTATGAAATTAAATAGTCTATTATTACACACTCCTACTCTATTATATTGAGCACTTTTGTGTTTAACATATACCACTTATCATTACATATACCTACTCTATCTATGGTACTGAGGACTTAATCATTCATCTGTTGCTATCAGATCAAGCTGCCTGAAGATACTGGCGTCCTGACACAAAATATTCTCAATCATGTTCTGGGAAGCCAAAAACAAAAGCAATTTTCCTCTACTAAACAAGCAAACCAAACACAATGAATAAACATTAAAAATTTAATTAATGAAACATAAAATTTTTACCAAAATCACTTGATTCGGCATTAAATTACCCTAAAAGTTTTTAATCTGCCATAAAAACAAAACAGCTAAACAACTAATATATTTTAATTACCAAACGGAATAGTGTATTATTACATATTCCTATTCTATCTATGGCATCGAGAACTTTGGAATTCTGCAGACATTGTTTCTTACTAAATATTATAATTATATTATGTACCCCTACTCTATCGATGATATTGAGCACTTTTGCATTTATACATCGCTTACCAAATTTAATACTGTACTCAAACTAAACATACGTTCTGAAAACCAAGTTACTTTTAAGAATTACTCGTCTGTGGAACACAATACCATGGGACTGCTTCTCAACTGACTATAACATGCTCGTTTTCACGCCCAATGTAAACAAATTCGTGGTAAGTCTTCCTTTTAAACCATCAAATTCTGCCCATATTTACTGATCGTTACCAATCCTATATTTGTCTTAAAAACTCATTAACTCTTTTCCTGTGTGGCCTTTAAACTTTGGTAAGTGATGACTTAAAACGTACAAAAATAAATCACACACACACACACACACACACACACACACACACACACACACACACACACACACACACACACACACCTTTTATATATATGCTATTGAGTTATGATTGTCAAAAACGTGGATATTTGATTAGTTTTCTGGTATGATCCACATCTTCCTTCAAATTGCTTTATTATCAACAAGTTTTATCTACCTGGCGTTGCTCGGGAGATTTTACGGTCATTTTTATTTCAACTGTGCCGTTTGTTTATTATGTGTGTCTTTCGTTTTTAACAAATTAGGATTTTTTTCTTTTCATAACGAATTTTAGATGTTTTTCTACAACTAAGTAATTACCAATTCTAAGTGAGAGTCATCTGGAGATTGAAGGTTCAATCCCCAGCATAAGCAGTAACCGGAAACACAAGTACAAATTACTTAAGACTTCTACTTGATCATGGCTGAGCAAGCTACACCCATGGAATAAATAAAAAGTTCTTTTTTAAATTCCATACAGATTCCTGAGTTCAACAAGTCACATCTGAATAAGGTTGGAGGTTACATCGGCTGAAATGTTGTGTGATTTACGTCCAAGTTTAGAAAAATATTCTCATTGATCCAAATAATACAAGCAAGTTCAGAGTTTGATAAAAGAAAATTCTGCTCATCTCATTTTTCTTCTTTTTCACAGCTTGTTCTTTTCGTAAATTTGGTTACGGGTGTAAAAAAACATGTCATTGTAAGAACAACAATAATTGCAATAAAGAAAATGGGACTTGCGGAGAAGAAGGATGTGCAGCAGGTTATCATGAATATAACTGTCAGGAACGTAAGTATTTGATTATTTTATACTTTCTATTCATTTCTGCTCAATTGTATACAGATTAGAGTGAATATAAACTCCCATCAATTTTCGGAATTTCTGAAATGAGGATTCATAGTTTGTATGATTTGAATTATTTCTGTGGATCTGTGATGCAATAGCAATGTTTTAAGTTCACAGATTCATAATGGAAGAAGATTCATATAAGTTTGATTTAAGTCGTACAGATTCATGTTTCGATTACACAGTATGCTTTTTACTATTGAAACATCACAAAGTCATTCATTATTTTCCCCCACTTTTTCATGTCCCTTTTTTACAAAGAAACTGAAATGACATTATAGTGGATTATATTTAATTTCATGATTAAATTCTCTGAGATTTTTCTATAGGTAGATTATATATCTATGTAGTTCTTTTTTCGTTTTCGTCATTGTGCTAGAAAATAAAAATAACGATAAAAAAGATAATTAGAAGCAAACAAATCAAACATATATTAAAAAGATTCCCGAACAACGCCGTGTTAGTGCAGCTTGTAATATATAAAATTAAATTGGAATTCTTTAATTTAAACCTATATAACAATGCATCTGACAAATGAAACAGTTTTCTTTTGCCTTCTTTTAATTAATGTCTTTCGGTTTAGTGTCTTTCTAAAAATATTTATTCTGGCTAGGAATAATCATCAACTTTACTTCCTTAATCTAACCAGCATTTACGAATATCTCAATATCTTAATACGGTCAAAATTAATGCTTTGAAGAGAATAACTTTGCCCTACTTTTATGTCCCTTTACAAAAACTTAAATCAACGTATAACGTTACTAAAATTTATGTCTACAATCCTTATTCCAATTTGGATCAAAATCCATTACATATTTTTTATTCGAGGAAATGTCTTACATTAGGTTAAACTTAATGGATCTTATGAAGAAATTGAAATTCAGGGAGTCTTGCTTAATTGGCAGTGATATTCAGAAAACTTTTTCAGGGCAGGTGCTTTAGTAAAAAAAAACAGTGTCTTGGTGGGGCACAAGTCTATTATATTATTATATTTTATAAAATATATTACATAATATAGTATATATTATATAATATGTTATATTATTATTTATAATATAAAGCTGAACGTCTGTGTGTGTGTCTGGTCACGAATAGGCTCCTATATGGTTTACTATTATAGAAAACTGATCACATATAATGATAGAAGATGTATCGAGACACAGGAATGGGTATGTTTGATCTGGCATAATGATGATTCATTAAAATTTTGGGGTTTGCGTACGTGCCTGGTCTACAAAGTATGGAAATAAAATATTTAAAAATTAAAAAAAAAAACGTTTACAAGTGTTTTTGATATAGATGTACATAAGAATATTTTGATAAGTGTGTTTTAACTTAAATAGGGATGGTATGATAAAATTGTGGGGTCTGCGTTCGCACCTGGCCTTCATAGAATGGAAATAGGCACAAACTTTAATAAAGACCTTTCATATCTATCTGCGTAAGTATACTTTGATTATTATGTTTCAGTTTGAAGAAATATGGTATAATAAAATTCTGGGGTGTTCGTTCGCGCCTGAGCTCCATAGAATGGAGATTTGTCACAAAGTTTAACAAGGTTTTTTTTAATATAGATCCACAGAATATTGTGATAAGTGTTTCAGTGTGAACAGGTATGGTATAATAAATTATGGGGTTTATCTATTTTATTTTTACTTTCATCATATTTTGCTTAGGTTTTGATACCCCCAAATTCGAAGCTATCTCTTTACAACCCTTCCTTTTCATAACCTATCATAATTTCATAAATCAGAGTCCATTTTCTGTAGGCTGTTTTTGAACCCAGTCAACGACGGGTATTTTTGCTAGTATTATATAATATGTTATATTATTATATTATATAATATGTTATATTATTATATTATATAATATGTTATATTTTTATATTATATAATATATGCCTTTGAAAATGGCACTTTTAAAACAGGAATAAAAGAGGGCAAATGCTTGGGCACTCCTAGACGTCGCTTCTATATGTCCGTGTAAATTAGTATCGATAGTATCTCAATTTTCACAAACGACTTCCACCTTCTTTTTTTATATGCCTTTTTGCAAAACTAAATCTAACAAAATATAACCCACATTACTACTCTTTCAGTTTAGCAGCTGTGTTCCAAAATTAATGGAAAATTATTGAATTTTCACCTCAGCAGGGACTACATGAAGGTTGCCAACATTCATAATAAATTTCATAATAAATGTTGTTCAATGAATCCAACAAAACACAAACATGACACACTTACTAGTCTGTGCCATTTTTTTGCAACCATTTTTTTCTGTCAATCACTATTTTGGAGCAGTGCCACTGACGTGTATTTAGCAGCAGCGGTTGTATGACGCATATGCAAATGACTTTGCCAGTGGAATATTGATGTCACAGTGGGGGAAGAGAAGGAAAAGAAAAGCAGAAAGAAAAAAGAACACACGTGGGTGGCAAGCGATAGAAAAGCACATATATGGCGACAGTGAGAAACCACGTGATGAGCACCTGAAAAAAACATGTCCTAGCATAAAATAGAAGTGTTACGTCATAGCAGCGTGAGGGATTTTTAAAGCATGTGTTTGACACGGTAGAGTTTTCTTAAGCACTTGTCGGTGCGAGAGAACCCGTATAAATCAAAATACAGGCAGTGTTTGGAAAATATCACTAATAAATTCCTTTTACTTAAACTGAAAAAAATAAGTCGGATTCCTTTTCTCTATTCCTTTGTGATTGTCTCTGCATACAACATGTTGTGTCTGAGTGTTAAAATGTAACGACACCATTATAATGTGACAACACCATTGAAGAACACTAACGACTGTGTTACGGTTTCACCTCGTCGAATCTGAATATTCATTTTGCAAGTTTTAAAAAAGTAAAACTACTTTTGAGTTTTATCAAAAAGTTGTGTTTTTCACTCATCCTATTACTTTTTTAACAGCTTATCATATTGGTCGATTCAGTTATAGATAAAAAAAAAAACATGTTCACATTTTTATCAAAAAGTTGACTCTATTTCTGCTCATCTCATTTTTCTTTTTTCACAGCTTGTCCTTTTCGTAAATTTGGTTATGAATGTAAAGAGACATGTCGTTGTAAGAACAACATTAATTGCAATAAAGAAAATGGGACTTGTGGAGAAGACGGATGTGAAGTAGGCTACATAGGATATAACTGTCAGGAACGTAAGTATTTGATTCTTTTATACTTTCTAACCATTTCTGCTCAATTATACACAGATACGAGTTAAAATGGTCTAAATAAGTAGTCTCCATTGATTTGGACCATTAAAGAGTTTTTTTCTGTTGGACGTCCTGCTTTGTTGATGAGGAAAACGTCTGATGTGGATTTTTCATGGAGAAATGGATCACGGATCGTTTGTTTGAGCTAATAATTTATCACAAAAAACATTCATGGCCAAAATATGTGATTCTTTATTTCCTGAAACATATCTCGAGCAGTAAGAAAGGCATAGCAGTTATGTGTCTGAGATGAGTATATTTGCTGACGGTACAATGCTCTATAATAGACATGAGGTAAAAACGAATGACACATATCTAAGGCAGATGTCTTAGAAAATGACTTCCAGTCGTAATGAAATGTAAATGGATGGTAACATTTAATGCTACTAAGACGAACCTTTTTTCCTGTAACAATTACAAAGCTCTTCTCACCAATAGCTATGACAAATAACACCCTAACTGAGAACTCATCCTTCAAACTCATCAGGTTAATATTCACAGGTAACACGAATTGGAACAAATGGATTGAGAACATTGCAAAGGCTTCTGTAAAGGAGGTGGGTTCCCTCTACTGTGATAAAAAAATACTCACACCTGAGAGTATCTCGTATATCTACAAAATCATCATTCACATGCATGGCTTATTGCTGTCACATCTGAGTTACTGCAGCTATCACTAGTCTCTCCCTTTTTAACAGGGTCAAAAAAAGTCTCCACTCTAATAGATTCTGTACTATCAACCAGGTTCCAAACCTGGCCCATCATCGCAATGTTGCATCTCTGCGCCTGTTTTACAAATATTTAAATGAAATGTGCTCTGACGAGCTCATTGCACTTTTACTCCCTCGATGTACACACCTCTGACAAACCCGCTTAGCAACAAAATCTCACCCCTTCACTGTTGAGGTCCTTAAATGCTAGAAAGCTTTTTACTCTAATAGCTTCTTCCCTTGAACTGCTAGACTTTGGAATTCCCTTCCTGCTTTTTGCTACATAAGTTTAAATGTAATCTAAACCTGCATCTCACATATCCCCTAACACAGTCCCCTGTAAACATGATCCCAAATAGACGCCCCCTATGCCTTAGTGGTACTATGCTTTGTTTGGAGTGAGCAAGAGTTAAAAAAAACTTTAAAATCTCACATATTTTGTACATTTCCCTTCGTCTGATTTATAACAATACTTTTTAGACTTAGCATTGACCAACACCTGCACCATGATTACTGGTTGCCTTGAGTCTATCAATCTGAACAACCTGCATTTCCTTACTTTCATTACCCTGTGAGATGGGAAGTTTTCAGCTGAGTAGAAATTACAAAGGCTATAAAGAGGCAAATGCCATCTCCTTCGTGAACATGAACCAACTATCTAATGACAGAAATCAGGAATACACTTTCTCAGCCATTTCGAGCCCTTAACAACAACTCAGGAAGAGAATAAACTACGGCTGTGAACCATTTTTTTTTTTTTTTTTTTTTACACAGTGATCACCACTTATCAAGGCCCGGAAACCACTCAGGGATAAGGGTTATTGCAAGTACATTACGTTAGTGTGGAGATTTGATGAAGTGTTTACTTAAGGGGGCGGTTCATTAGGAATTTGTTAACATTGGACTTGAAGACATCCAAGTTGTAGTCCGGAGGGAAGCAGGCAGACGGAACAGAGTTTCACAGGCGTGCAGTTCTAAGGACATAGGACAAGAGAAAGCTCTTATCCTTATGACATAGGAAGTGAACTAAACATTTGATTATTTTATATTTTTTAACGATTTTTGCTTAATTATGCACAGATACTAGTTTAAATTGTCTAAATAACAAATTGCACTCATTTATTTAGACTATTATGTTGTATTTGTGACTTGTTTTCTTCGGGTAGATTGCAAAGACTTATTATTGAATAATGTATTAATTTTACCACTTATTTAGGTTTTAAATGAAGATTTTTTTAACAGTGTAAAGTAAAGAATAATTAAATGAAATGTGTTAAAAATTATTTTTTTAATCAAATTCAATTAAAAAAAAGTCCAGCAATGTTGGGGTTGTAACCATGAAAACGTTGGATTATCGAAATTAAATTCAAAAGTCAAATTCTTAGAATATGATTTATATTTCTACACAGATAGAAGAACTCTTTGTTTTGTGTGTTTACTTATTTAGAACTAGAGGTGCAATGTGGACGAACGTAAATAGTTAATAGCTTGCATAAGCTCCTCTTGTTTTTGTTTTGTTTTCTTTTTCATCGATTTGCTCGAATTTTCCTTTTTATTTCTTCCTTTTTTATAAAGGAAAATAGGATGCAATTAATAGGCTTGTGACAGATCATTTCACATAAAGTTATTAAATCGACATTTTTCAAGCAATAAAGAATAATTTATTCTTGTTTGAAACAGTAGACATGGCATTTGTAGTCCCTCAACATAAATACCCCCAACTCACCGACCATCGGGAAAACCACACCCCATTCCCTATAGAGGTATTTAGATGCCGGAAGATGTTTGATTCTAATACTCTTTTCCCCCAGACTGTTTGCTATTGGAATTCCATTCCTGCTCACTGTTTCCCCGATCATATCAACATGCAGAAATTTAAATGTGATGTGCACAAGCATCATGATGCTCAACTTCTCTCAAAAATTGCTTCTCTATAAATATGAAGTTCGTAAATGTCATTATTTGGGATAAAAAATAAAGTGAAGATTTTAGATCGTGGAGGGGTGCACCAAATTATATTTTGCTGTTAATTTTTCTTTATTTTTTCTGTTGATAGCTTGTTCATTTGGATACTTTGGTGAAGGCTGCTTACAAAAATGCCACTGTTCAAATAACAGTTACTGTAGTAGAAAAACTGGAACCTGTGAACGTGGAGGATGTGCAGATGGCTATAAAGGATATAATTGTCAAGAAAGTAAGTATACTGCTTATATCAATTAATACCATCTCAAATCTGTTTGTTCACAAATCCCTCGTAGGATTTGAGATAGATGCTAATAATCATAGATATTCTGAAACTACATTACGAAAGATATTTAGATAAGTAAGTTTTCTTTTCATTAAATTTTGTTTAGAGAGTTGACTGTGTCCTACGTCATTTTAATATGTGTATTAATATCATAATCCGAGTAGATAAATGCTTTTAGATATTTGAATTACTGAACAACCGGTTAATCATTCAAAGTGATTTGCGTGGTGGTTATTGAGGTGTACAGATTCATAGATTTGATTTTGGGAGAATTCAAGAACAATTCCACATTCTTATTTGCCAACGAGAACGTCCTGCATGGATGTCATTTTCCAGAAGAGTAATAGCATTAGTGTTGTGGTTGCAAGGTTGAACAATAATTAGTAAGGAAATACAATGAAGACGCAAACAATAAGATAACGCAATAATAAGTGTATTAAAGAAAAGGTATATTTACAATATGTACAAATGACGGTGTCGAGTCAGAGAGTCTTGGTGGGAGGACATGTACGCTCTTCGGCGTCACTTCTGGTGGCATTTGAGTAAGACACACCAAGGCCAACCTAGGCTTGCCATTTATAGTGTTATGTTATTCGCATATGCAAATAAGTGGTTGCCACCACAACACCCCCCTCCCAAGATTTGAAGTCACACAGATTTCAATATCTTTTTCTTTTTGGGTTTACCATTAATGGTTCATTCACTTTTCTTTTCCTACCTGATCTTTGGGGTTCAGGTGCATTTTGAGGCGGTTCCAAATTAAAAGATTCGTATATGATATCTATGGTGTCCTCCTCTTCGACTGTTGTCGTATCATCATCATCTTGGATATGACGTTTTTTTATCAGATTTAGGTGCCTTTTATGTATATTCTGTGGACCTTTAATCATGTATGTACAATCACCAATGCGTTTATCCACTACTCCACATTCCCAGTAAGATGTGTTATTTCTGTAGCACTTAAAATATACTCGATCTCCCGAGTTATATTTCTTTCTTCTCGTGTGTGTAGTGTTTCGGATAATTGCCTGCCTTGGCAATAGTTTGTCAAACTCTGATTTTACCTTTCTGGCAAACATTAGATCAGCTGGTGATATGTTTGATGGTGTACTAGGATGTGGTGTAATCCTATATACTTGCAAGAATTGTTGCAAAGCTTTTTCTGTTGGTGTTCCAATGGATTTCTTTAACGCTCGTTTTAGCGTGTCCACGAACCTTTCCGCGAGGTCGTTCGACCTTGGATGATACGGCGAAGTCGTGATGTGCTTCACTCGGAATGTGTCGCAAAATTCCTTAAACTCTGCGGATGTGAACTGCGTTCCGTTGTCAGTGACCAGTGTGTCTGGTACACCGAATCTTGCAAGCAACTCGTGTAGGAACCCTATTGAGTTGTTCGTTGTTGGATTCCTGCAACGCATTACCTCCGGCCATTTTGTGAAACTATCCACTACAATTAAATAATAGTTTTCACCTACTGGACCAGCGAAGTCCATGTGGATTCTCGACCATGGTTGGTCGGTTTTCGGCCAAGGTTTGTGTACTATAGGTGGAGATTTTGCCGCTAACTGGCATCCTTTACATTTATCAATTGTTGTCGCTATGTCAGTGTCCATGTTACGCCAGTACACGTAGCTTCTCATTAACGACTTCATTCGATTTATCCCCGGATGTCCTGTGTGGAAATCTCTTAACATCCTATTCTGCAATGTTTTGGGTATTACCACTCTCTCGCTGTACAGTAACACATCGTCACATATGGAGAAAATATTTCCACTTTTACGTATTTTCGCCGATCTTTGTCTAATTTTGTATTTGATTTTGTTTGCTGTACTCTCTTTCTGGTGTAATCTTTATATCTGCAGCAATCGCTTTTGTGCCCCACCTTCTTACAAATGTAGCATTTTTTCTTCTTATAAGGACAATCTGATTCCCAATGCTTTTCTGCACATCTCTTACAGTTATATCTAGGAAGAGGCTTGTTATATTCTGTACTATATTTATGGTTATTATCTTCGGAATATCCCGTTCCATTGCTTTTCTTTATAAAGTTCTTGGTTGGTGCGTATGGTTTTCTAACTTTTCTTACATATGCCACTTCGGATTCTTCTATATTTTTTTAATCCTTTTTTAGTGTAATGGCCCTTTCACAGTCCTCTGCTAGTTTCTGGAGGGTTAAATCTTGCTCAGATTCCAGCTTAGACAACACTCGTCTGCGTATTTCTGCATTTTTCGTGGAAACTAACCCTTGAGCGAAGATTAGACATTTAAAATCTTCTACCGTTAGTTCTGCAAGCTTAAAATTATCGCAGTTTTTATTGACAACTGATGCGTATGTCAAATAATCTTGGTTGTCCATCTTTCTTAGATTCATGCACAGCCATCTTTTATGAAAAAGAGATATATTTGGATTAAATAATTCTTTTAGTAATTTTACAGCTTCCATGAACTCTAATTCCGCAGTTTTTTAGGTAATATGTAATCTACGAATTTGCTGTGTTCTGATGTACCCAATTTTCTGAGTAAGAGGCTCACTTTCTGACTATTTGGCCAATTTTTACAGTCCAGTTGAAAAACATCCTCGTATCTTGTGTAGTATGCTTCAAAATTCTTCTCTTCCTCAGGCACATAATGAAATGTGTCCATGCTATTAAAAATAGTTGTATGGGAGAAATTAACACTATCGACATTTTCTCGATTACTCTTTAGTAGTTCCAGTGTTTTAGTAAAACGTTCCTCTTGTCTTTCTTCCTGTTCCAATTGCAGTTTTTTCTGCTTTAATTGCGCCATTTTCTGCTTTTCTTCTTGTTCCTGCTGCCATTTCAATAATCTGTCCTCTCTCTTTTCCTCGCGGTCAGCCTGTGCCTGTATTTGTGTTTGCAAAAGCTCGTTTTGTGTAGCTTGTCTGCGTTCATCCCGCTCAGCCTGTGTTTGTAAAAATTGCATGAACATTTTTGATAAGTCTTCCATGTTTTTTTTTGTTTTTGTTTTTTTAATGTGTAGTTAAAACAAAAATATTGTACCATGTACAATATACACCGGTTTGGGTTACAACAAAAAAGCAAATTGCTGTAAGCTCCTGTTTTCAATAATAATATCGCTGCTTGCAATAATATATTCTTTTTGCGAGTCACGCTGCAAAAAAAAAATAAAACAGGTTTATCTGGAATCACGAAATGGAATTGACTTTCCGTTTTTAGGCACTTACTAATAAGTAACTCTTTCCACAAAATAAAAGTTCGGGTCTTTTTTATTTTTTTTTTTTAATCGAGTCACAATTGAATAAATGTATGCAGTACATTTAGTTCTTTGAGTTTTTTTTCTCTAGTATTTTAGTAATTAAAATACCTCTTAAATTGAGATTACCTTTTTTTCCGTGACGTTTTACTGTATTATTCGTTGTTCAGTGACAACTTCAAGAAAAAAATCCTTTCCTTGAATTTTAGTTTTAGCTGTGGTATTTCCTTTTAGTACCGACGTCAACCAAAACATTAAAAAAGTCCTTTAGTTGTTGTTTTGTTTACGGAGAACAGTAATTAGAATCCACTGGTGAACTTTTTTCGTAGGTTACTTCCTTACTTTTCGTAATACGGGTCTGACCTGTCGTTTTTGCGACAGGACAAAGTTCGCTTTTCGTTTGCAAGTTGGTCCTTTAGTAAGATTTGTCGTGTAGTGACAAAACAAAAATTCACTTTTACATTCGTTTGCAAGTCGGATTCCCAGAAAACGGCGTAAATTGTCGCTTTTGCCACGTTAGAGTTTTTTTTTTTTCACTTGAGTTGAAACTTCTCTTTAGCGTAAAATCCGTTTGCTCGTCAACACTTTGCATTCCTTAAAAAAAATGGTCAACCTTTGCGTTGTACTTCTTTTTTTTTTTTTTTAATAGTTCTTCGTCAAACTGTTATATTTGACGCTTCATATCTCGTCGCCAACTGTTGTGGTTGCAAGGTTGAACAATAATTAGTAAGGAAATACAATGAAGACGCAAACAACACGATAACGCAATAATAAGTGTATTAAAAAAAAGGTATATTTACAATATGTACAAATGACGGTGTCGAGTCAGAGAGTCTTGGTGGGAGGACATGTACGCTCTTCGGCGTCACTTCTGGTGGCATTTGAGTAAGACACACCAAGGCCAACCTAGGCTTGCCATTTATAGTGTTATGTTATTCGCATATGCAAATAAGTGGTTGCCACCACAACAATTAGTATAGTCGAGGCCCACTAGAATTGAAATGTCATTTCAAAGCGAGACCACCCAAAAACGTCATGGCCTTAGAACTTCGGCTTGGGTGACTGCAGCAACATTTCAAGGCATGAACACCCCAAAACATCATAACAGTGTCCAGACTAATAAAAACAAGAAATGGTCAAGAAAATTTAAATTTTATCAAACAGCATACAACTTGGGGCTGCAGCTTGACATTTGCAATAAAGAAATGCGTTTTATTTCATTTGTAACTTAGAAATTATAGAAAATTAAAACATAAGAATAGCAATGTTAATAGAGAGTTCTAGTTTGAAGTAGAACAGTACATAGGGGTTTTATGAATTTTATGGAAACGCTTCATGTGCTTCGAAGCGGATTATTAGCTATAAATTGACTAACATTTATTTTAATCTCTTCTTTATTTGAATCATCCATTAACCAACAATGAAACATTTACAAAGTTCATCATTGTGGCCAGAAATTCTAATTCTGTCTCTTTAGAGTTTACATTGTAATATGAAACTTAGTAGTAATTATAAATGGTTGATATTTTTCATATAAAAAATAAAGCAAAAAATGAATAAATAAAAACAAGGAAGTTTAAGTAATATCTGTGAATGTAATCATGAGTCAGAGGCAACAAATGGAGTAAGTTGTATGAAAGAGAGTAGAGGGAGTCAAGATCCTTATTTTTAAAGGGGAGCTTCAGGAATAACACACGTTATTTTAACTCTGCGTTGCATGATGTGAAAAAAAATTATTTCAGAATTCTTGGTTTTAATTTTGCTGTTTTTCTTTCCCAGTTACCTGGTGAGAAAATATATTTGCAGAAAATTTAATCATAAAAACGTTAATTTTTTTAAGCAACAATAAATTCATGTCATGAATAATAACAAATAATAGCTAATTAATAAAACGTCTTTTTGCAAAACTAATATGCAAATACTAGGAAGTTTCATCGAATATTCTGCTGGCTTTGCAGGCTGAGACTAGACTTAAGGCATTACCATGAATCATTGCAATAGAGAAGCGTTTATAGGGTGTATTGCCGATTCTGTTCATGATGAAGGGGCAAAAGTGTCGACAAACAAAAGTGTCGACAAACATGTATGTAAAGGGAAACATCGTCTGACCTTAGGGTCGTTTGATAGCCCATTTATCATGACCAATTTGTTCAAGGATCAACAAAAAAACAAGAATGTCTAGGTTTCATCGGAAGATATAATCGAGATATGTGTTTATAAAGGTCATTCCAAAAGTAAAGCCTCCTATTTTTAACTCAACAATTTGAAGAGTTACGAAGACGGAAATTGTATCACTAAAACGAGTGATCTTTTTTGTGCCCTATAATTTATTTTTCTACAAAGTCACCACCATTCTCAATACACTTTTGCCAGGAATTTGAATTCACATGTCCATGACGGGTTGCTTTATTAGAGTTCCACACCGTCAATATCTGCAACAGAGAAATGAAACTTTCAGGTAATAAATTCATAAGTTCAGTTATTATAACAATGCAATTTTCAATTCCCTCCGATTCCTTCAGGTGGAATAAAAAAAATAGGAGACATTACCTTTGGAAAGCTTCCCATATATTAATAGTAGAGCAGATGTATATTGATTTTCATAACAAAAGAAAACCGAATCAGTAATACGTGCAGTGATATTATCTCTGTATATTATGTTGGTTTCTTCTGAAGGAGGAAGTTTCAGAAAATATTAAAATTATAGCATTCACCGCTAAATGGTTTCCTTATCCTTGGTCTTTCATCAACCTATTTAGGTCCTCTTTTTGGTTCTCATGTTGCAACTGCTGCCACTTCGAGAGTCCGCGTGACTGTGAGCAGCCTGCCAGTTGAAATTAGTTTACTAATCGGCAGCTCTTTCACATTTAATAACTGCTGCAGTGCCGTAGAAATATTTACTGGGAAGCCATTAACAAAAGTGAGACTGACAACCTGCTCTCGTCTTCTCTCCTTGAATCTTGCTAATTCTGCCAATCTTTGTACATTGGTTGCAGGTACATTGATTGCCTCATCGATCCACTGCCTCCTTCCCAGGTTTTCATATGCAGAGAACATGCTTTCAGTAAATGCCGCTTTTATTAAAGTCTTCTCTGCTTGCTATTGCTCTAACTGAAGATATAGAAACAAAGACATAAAAGTTGCAAAGTCGTGAATTTTCTGCAGCTTTGCAACCAACTTCACCAACTTTGCCAATCAGGTTATTAAATCTCGACTGAACGTCTTTACCATATCGCTGCTCACTTTCAGAACCATCTCCATTTTAATTCGCTACACAAAACAGTAATTGGCGAAAATAGCTGAAGATTAAATGAGCAAGTGTTAACTATAGCAACTAAGAATTTTCGGGGTTAAATATGATACACTGCTGTCAAGACTTACTATTCCAACATCCAACATCCAACATCCAACTCCAAATCAAGTCCGCCTCTGAAAAGTCTAACTTTTTTTGTATTTAAACCAGAAACACGTCATTTGCATATGAGGTGACAAGATGTCCAGCATATAAAGAGAAGCAGCAGCCTTTTTTTCATTTTCTTCTTTTTGTTTGCATTGGCTGCTAAGAGAACTGGTGTGTATCAAATTTTTTAGGTGTTTAATCACATGTATGACAAAAGAAAACGTATTGCTTATTTAATATTTTTAGAAATATTACGAAATATTCCAATAAAATTGAAAAACAAATAAAATGTTTAAAGTGATTAGAACTATAAATCCTAAATCCTAAATCATAAAACTATAAATATCATGAATATCATTTTTAGTTTTGGCAATCGTTCGTTTTTTTATGTTTTACATAACACACATATTTGATTTTTAATGTAAAAATGTACAACAGTTGAATATTTTTTCTTTTTTAAATGTAATTTTTATGAAGTTCTATTTTTTTCTTTTTTAAATGTAATTTTTTATGAAGTTCCATTTTTCAAATGTAATTTTTTATGAAGTTCTATTTTTTTAATGTAATTTTTTATGAAGTTCCATTTTTCAAATGTAATTTTTTATGAAGTTCTATTTTTTTAATGTAATTTTTATGAAGTTCCATTTTTCAAATGTAGTTTTTTATGAAGTTCTATTTTTTTAATGTAATTTTTATGAAGTTCCATTTTTCAAATGTAATTTTTTATGAAGTTCTATTTTTTTAATGTAATTTTTATGAAGGTTCTATTTTTTTAATGTAATTTTTATGAAGGTTCTATTTTTTCCCTTTTTAAATGTAATTTTTATGAAGGTTCTATTTCTTTTTTTAGCGAAAACAAATATTTTACTTCCAATTATTATTGTGACATCATTATTGCTGATAATATTTATATCAGTAGCCTTATATATTACGTAAGTATTTATTCAAAATAATTGAACATTTCTAATATCAATCTGTACTAAAATATGTACATTTCTATTCATATATAATTATTATACTGGCCTGATAAATAAGTGAGACCATCACCAAACCCTCCACCTACAGAAAGGTCAATACCTATGTCTTTGACTATAAAAAACACCACCCAACTCTCTATTTACAAAAGGTTCATCACCAAAACCAACACCTATAAAAAAGCCACTACACGGTCCTTCTATTATAAAAGTGCTATTATCCATCCCTTAGCCAACAGAAGAGTACCATTCCACCCTCAACCTATAAAGTGTGACCACTCCATAAAAATGGCGATTCTACAAAATGTTCACCACCTGTAAAAACGCTACCATCAGTCATTCATCTATAAAAAGGTCATTGCAAAGTTCTCTGCCTATAAAAATACCACTATCCATTCTTGAGACAATAAAAAGGCCACCATTCCACCCCTAACCTATGAAATAGTTACAACCTTGCCATCCCTCTATAAAAATGCCACCACCCAGCTTTTTGCCCATAAAAAACAGCACCCAACATGTCTATAAAAAGACCACCAACCAGTCTTCTGCCTATAAAACGGCCACCAATTAGCCCAACCTGCAAAAAGGGTAACACCCAACCCTATACCCGTAAAAATGCCACCATCCAGCCTTCTGCCTATAAAAAGGCCTGAAATTCTCTTTCTGTTTCCTGCTTTCCTAACTGTACTCATCTGTAGTAGTTTAAATGTAATGTGAACAAACATCTCGCTGCTCAAATCCCCTAGTCACGTGTCAGACGCGATCCCAAATAGTAGTCCCTTACATTCTAAGTCTTTATAAATAACGTCAACATCACAGCACCAAATTGGCTGTCCAAAAACTGTTATCATAAAAACTATATATAAACTAACGTTATAAAACGAGCATGCCTCTTGCAACACGGCAGCAAATTATTATCTGTTAAATAGCCATCTATATAACGTGTGTACATGTAACATGTATGTTGTGTAGCTGATCGTGTCGTCTTTTAATGTATGTGTAATATTTTCTTTTCTGTATTGTTAACGGGCCGTATTGTCTAGTGTCTCTTTTAATGTATGTATAACGAGTGTCTATGTAACTGTGTTCATGTAACGTGTCCCTTGATGTGTGTATAATCTGCACACGTATACTGTTGTATATTTGTGTATATAAGTGTTCATATCAATAACGAGTATACAAAAAGTGTCTCAGTAAATGTTGCATATATATAGATGTGTATTAATCGAAATACAAATACATATAATGTTCATTGAGAAGTTATATGAATATGTGTGTGATTACAGTTCACAAACGGGACACTAAACATACGATGGACAGTTCTTTAAACATCCTTGTTTGCGTTTCACAATCAAAGGGAGACAACACTTCTTCCTCTGTTATGAAACCTTTATACTTAGTCAGTTCGGTTGCTCCAAGATAAGAAAAGTCAGCTAAATAGTGGGGCAAAATGCAAGACAGATTAGGCTATTTGGTTAAGAGATCTTGACAATAAAAATGAAACGCATCCATAATAATAATTTCGTTTATGGCCATAAGACGTCTATTCGGCAATGTGACATATACAATATGTCGACTTGTAGCATGTCAACATTCCTCTGCATGCAATTCAGCAGACGTATTTGCTGTTAGGGCATTCTTTTTAACACTGTGTTAACTAATTAAGCTGGATTCTTGTTGGTAGTCAAAAAGACCAGCTTATTTATAGCAAAATCAATACCATTCCACTTGATCTAATTTTGCTGTCTTAGATTCCATGTTGAGTTGTCGGCTAAAGTTAGCAGAAATATTTTCTATTATATTTTTGTCTATCTAACTGATAAGCGCTTTTGCTTGCGAGGAGATAATTGTTTGCCTCTTGAATTTATCTTGTTTTTGGATGTTTTGATTTTTATCATTATATACTGAATATTTTTTAACGAAATCAGTAAAAAATCTGTTCAGTATTTTATTCTAAATACTTTTGTTTTTAGAGGATTTAAAAAGTATTGCATATGAAAAAGTTATTTGAAAGGTTTTGTTTTGAAATTTGAATTTTTTTTTATTTTAAAGACATTGCAGTATAAGGAGAAATACATATGGAGAGAAAGTGAGTGAGAGTAAGAAACACGTATATACTAATAGAAAGTGAAAAAAAATATTTATATTGATACTAAATATATGACTATTAAAACTATGTCTGTTTGCAAAAGACTATATACTACGTATAGGAGGACCACCATTTCTATATTTGAAGTTCCAGCAGTGGTCCCTGGAGAATACCTGTGTGCTTTCCTGTTAAAACTTAGAGAGATAACCGGCATAGACCTAGACGGATATCATGGCACATGGACATTTGGCATACTCCTGATTAGGGAGGCATTTTCTAAAATCAGGAGAAGAAAAGTTACCGATTATGGTAGCTGGAAGGCGTCCAGCCTGCTGAATTTGTGCGGAAGTGGGGCGTCTCACTTTCACTTGCCCAGCTCAACCCAGCCCTAAAAACTAGACCACCTGACACCAAGAGTAGGTCATTTAATTAAAAATAAGTCGCCAGCCCCTACTACCCCCGCCCTCAAGATTCCATTTCCAGCCCTTGCAAAAAGATTACTCCCGATCAGTTTGAAAAGGTCTGCAATACAGCAAACAAATCACCCCAGAAATTAGATGAATGGACACGAGTAAAACCCTCAAAAAACACACCCGAAGTCATATGCTCGGTCTCTTGCGAAAGAAAAAGAAAAAATAGAAACCATGTGATCTAAAGAGGAAACAAATTGAAAGAACTGCAAAAATTAAAAGAATAACTCGACTCAGAACAGAAAACAGACATCAAAAAGAAGGAAAACAAGCCATTTCCTGACTCCTTATTCTCAGACTCCCCAAATACAGACTCCCTCACAAAAGCCCGTTGTTCCCCACTCAAAACATTACCTCCACTTGTCACAACCGCTCCACTAAAAAGAGACAAGAAAATTACCACACTAGGGACCAAAAAACAATCAATTCTCAAACTTTCTCCATTCAACATTCCCTTCAACATACCCTAAAATACACCTTTCGCTTCCCCAATGAAAACTGACATGCCTTCCCCTCCTTCTTTCCTCCCTCCCACCACTTTGTCAGACAAAAAAAAAGCCCAGAAGCTCCTCAATAAAGAGTGAGTCTAGGAAAAAGAAAACCCTTCCTCACGGGCAAGGACGTGTGTAAAATCAGTCAGGAGCAAGAGAACAATAAAAATGCACAACAAAAAAGACTACAAAGCTTTCCTATCCTTTAAAACATTTAAGAAACAAGACGTTTTGAACCTGAAGAATTTTAAAGCCACTAAGAGGCTTCTTACTGTGGTAAGAAATAGGGAGGAAGCTACTGGACCATGCTGGAGGAGGCTAATTTCGCATTCAACATATTTTCCGCAGTTGCTTTTTTTAATGATCAAGACCTTATAGAAATTAAAAAATCATATGTTGGACGGGTCTCCGTAAAGGTTCATCCATCTTTCTATAGGGCCCTAAAATTAACCTTCCCCTTAGACATCGGTGGTCTGTCCACGAACGGGAGCATCACCACTGAGATGACCGTTGGTTCCATGGGGACAGCCGTCGGTGTCTTGACACCTCTATGTTTGTTCAGGAATCTCAACCTTAAGTTACCAAAATGGCCTTGGGATTAGCAAGTTTGAATGTCCGAGGCTTGAAGGACGCCTCTCGTACAGTTGCATGCGACCTTCAATGTCTCAGAGTGGGTATTTGTTGTTTGCAGGAAACTCACTTTATTTCTAGTGATTATCAGAGTGTGCTGCTTAGAGACCTTTAGCTCTATTCAGCACATTTTGATGCGTTCTCAAGGTGGGTTACCTTGCTAGTTAAACGCACTAGTGATGTGTCGTGTGTCCCTGTGTTTGCAAATCTGGAAGGAAGATTGACGTTCTGGATGTTATCATAAAAGATGTGATATTTCGATTTATTGGGGTTTATGCGCCCAATAACCATACTGAGCTAATTTCCTTTTTTCAGTGGATCGAGCTCTTTATAGGGTCGGTCATTGTTACCTAGTGCCTAAAAAACGTTGCACCCAACTAGAATATTGAGACAAAAAATAATTTCAACTTGTTCCAGGCACGCAAAGGCATATTCATTTTTAAAATTTAAATTAAAAAAGTAAGTAAAATATAATCTTATAAATGCAGTACAAGGTAAAAACAAAAAGCATTTCTTGCAAAAAAATGGTTAACAGAATGTTTTGTATAAAATTTAACAATCAAGGCACAAGGTTTAATTTGTAATTTATCAATTTTCAAAATGCATGTTTATAAACTTTAAAAAGTAAAATATAAAAATTTAATTTAAATTGAATCTAAAAATTACTTTCGATTTATTTTATGTTATGTACATGTATGATTCGATCGGAAAAAAAATCTTATTATGTGAGTGAGAGGTAAAACAAATTTAGCAAAAATTTATAAAATCAAATAAACTACAAACATACACTTGCAACTAGTACCAATGTTTTTTATTGCTTTAACATAAAAAATAAAATTTTAAAAAGCTTCAATTCTTTTCCAGGTGTAAAAAAATTAAGAACCTAAACAAGAATAAATCGAATCGTCAGCCAAAAATTTCATTAACGGAAAACATACAAATGGATCCTGGTAGGTTTGCATCTTTAATTTTTCTTTATTTCTATAAAGTTGGGTGTATGTATATTTGTATGTATAGGATTCACTTCTAATGTATTAATCCATCATTATGCATTTTGGAACACAGCTGATATGCGTAAAAGGTTGCAATATGAGTTGCATTTAGTTTAATCTAGTTTTATTTGAAGAGGCCAAAAAGCAGTGAAAACATTTCATGAAAATTCAGAAACATCCGATTTTTGTGAAAATATATCAATAAGTATTAGACATCAATTAATAAATATTCCACAAATTTCAGTTTCCTTAAAGTATTTGAAAGGGTTTATAAAGAGTTTAATATTGGCTAGTCTCTCGTTTAGAAAATTTAGATATTTCAGATTTACATTGGATATAAGCCATTGTTAAAATTATTAAAATTTCACAAGTCTACAATATCTGAATTTTAATAAAGGGCTTAAAATCATTGTTTAGTCTTTCATATGAAACTAAATTAAATACAATATAACCAACGTCACCAACCCTTACACTTAGCAGCTGTGTTTTAAAATTCATAATGAATTCTATAAATAGAAACATATAAATATGTACACATACTTAACTTTATATAACTAGAAATATATACGTGCTTGTGTTTGTGTGTGTCTAAAGAATTGTCTAAACACGGCTAATATCGTTTCTTTATGGTTATTACAGTTGTTGATGATGATGATGATGATGATTTTGATGATTTTGATGATAACGATTTTATGGAACCAATGGACAATGAAGAAAGCATTTACATGAATTATGAAAATCAGCCAGAAAAGCCAACAGGACTCACAAAAGATGATCTTTTGTCTTACGTGAAAAAGAAGAAAATGGAAGACCTGCCATTTGCTGATGAATTTCTGGTTTGTTATGACAAAATTAGAAAATCAATTTTATATAATTTCTTAATTCGATAAAAAACAAAAAATAAATAAGACCTTTTTCTATCAAAGTTTTTTCCTTGCTTACAATTTTACTCTCATAATGGCCCCTCGCGGGGCAACCAGAGTTATTCTGGAAAGTCCGTTCCGGCAAAAATTTACTTTCATCATGACTCACGTTTCCAAAACTCCCAGGCGTGATTATTGAGAAAAGTGCAAACAGACGAATGTATGAACGGGAGTGAATTACTAGGTCCAATACCCCCCTTTGTCGGGGAACTAAAAAGGAATAGTAAAAATAATCATAGTAATGAGAATGGTAGTGGAAGTATTAATTGTAATAATAAAAAATAGGTGTAAAACAATTTGACTTATTTCGAAACTAGTATATATGTTAAGACAGATATATCTAAGGAATTTTATTTCATTTCCAAAATAGTATACATTTTCAAAATAATAGACAGATATATCTAATTTTATGAAATAATCGATACTAATTTTCAAAGATATAAATATTATATATAAATAATATACAATAAAATAACTTATCACTCATGAAAAATATAACATATACTTTAATTTTATTGTACAAATGTTAAATTACAAACCAAATGATATCATAAATCACTTCAAAAATCACGTAAACTGGCCATTAAATTAGTTAAAATAAAATTTAATAAAAAAATAGCTTATTTATTATGATTACACTGGACACAAATGTGATTGAAAGATGATGATATGTGTATTCCGTATGAAAAAGAAAAAAGATAAAAACGAGTTAAAATGAAGAAAAATCTCAGTGAAAATGAAGAAAAATCTTAGTGAAAATGAAGAAAAATCTCAGTGAAAATGAAGAAAAATCTCAGTGAAAATGAAGAAAAATCTCAGTTAAAATGAAGAAAAATCTCAGTTAAAATGAAGAAAAATCTCAGTGAAAATGAAGAAAAATCTCAGCGAAAATGAAGAAAAATCTCAGTGAAAATGAAGAAAAATCTCAGTGAAAATGAAGAAAAATCTCAGTGAAAATGAAGAAAAATCTCAGTTAAAATGAATGGATCCTCCGGTCTATCTTATAACCGGAAGTGTGAAGTATATCCTCCTCCGGTCCATTCATGACCCAAAAATAAAATGTTTAAATGTGAGGAGTGAAGCTTTGAAAAGTTGCATACATAGAAGGAAGGGTCTCCTAATAAATTGGATCAATGAAAAGAACAACACTTAGATGTTGTTTTTTTATATATATATATATATAAGGAAAAAAAATTGTAAATACATAAATAATTAGTCGGTAAACTTGGATTTTAATCGCAATTATATTATAGATTTTTAATTAATGTCATATATATATATATATAATATTTTATAAATGTAATTTATAATCTATTTCGAATTTAAAACTATAGAAAAATATAATAATGTTAATAAACTAGGGAAATCACTTAGGATAGATAAATACTCACTTCCCCAAACCTTGAAAGATTTGGGTTTTTAAAAAATAATTTTTAAACGTATTTCGAAATTTTTAAACGTGATTCGATATAATTAAAAATATATTTTTTAAAACTTTAAACGTATTTTTGGAAATTTTTAAATGTTCGATATAATTAAACGAATTTTTAAGTTTTTAACCGATACCAATACAGATTTTGAAGTTTTTATACATAAGGAAAGAGATTTTAAAATTAAATGGGGTTCAAATTAAAATCGATTCATATATTAAAAAAAACATTTTTTCGAAATTAGATCTTAAATTTAAATAATTCAAAGTTGAAAATTAGGTATTACATTACCCGATATATATATATATATATATATGTATATATATATATATATATATATATATATATATATATATATATATATATATATATAGATATAGATATAGATATATATAGATATAGATAGATAAAAAAAAAAAAAAAAAAAAAAAAAAAAAAGGGGGGGGATTAAACAAAACGAGATTTGAACGTGGACTCGCGAGGTATATATACTTCACACTTCCGGTTATAAGATAGACGAATATTGGCTGAAGAGAGCTCGATAAGGATACCTTAAACGGGCCTTATTATCGGGCTTGAAACCGACGGTACCAATGACCTGTCTCAACTAACAACTTTCTGTACACAAAATATATATATATATATATATATATATATATATATATATATATATATATATATATATATATATATATATATATACCATTAAGAAAGAAAGTTAAATTAACATCATGAAATGAAATCATTTTGCTTTATATTTTCTCCCAGAAACTACCAAAAGGTTTGCTTTATGCACATAATGCAGCTACGGACGAAAAGAATAGAAGAAAAAACAGATACAAAACCATTCTTCCTTGTAAGTAAAACTACCATTTCTAAAATGTTAAAGTCTAGTGAATCCTGGAACAAACTTCATTAATTTTATGCTCCATCGGCTTAAGTATAAACCTAGTGCTGAGAAATACTATAAGAAATCGAGATAGTTTTAATATGATTGGATGCCCCACCCCACAGTTTGGATACTCAAGGCCACCACCCTATCTATCAACCGTCCCTCTCCATACTATTCATATTGGAAATATTACTTCTAGGGAGCAAATATTATTGTAAGTTTATCTAAGATGTTATATAGAATAAACTATTCAATCTTTGAAAATGGTTTGCAGAGATGTGATGATGCCAAGGGCCAACGCCTTCATTAAATGTATAAAAAAAACAAGTATAAGTCCTAGTATTAAGAAAGTCATATGAGAAAGGGAAATAGTTTGAATATGATTGAAGCCACCTCCCCTATTTGGAATGTGTTTCCATCGACGCAACACTTATCCTAACCCTAAATCATCTTTACCAATCAAATAACATAAACTAACATGGAAACATTGATTAGCAGTTATAAACATTTATCCGAGCAATTTTAATAATTTCGTTTGCCATTATTTTGGAATTATATAATAATGTTTGATAACAACAATAATAATATTAATTTTATTTTTATTTCGGACTATTATTCTCATCTTTATTAGTTGTTGTTTTCATCTTCATTGGTTGTCGTTTTTCACGTTTCGGCCAACTATTCCCCTAGCCTTCGTCAGGTGGTAACCGCGACGGATAGGAACTTCAAATCTCCTAACTGCATTCTCAGCAATCATTGCCATCCGTAGTTGTTGTCGTCTCACCACGTTTTGGCCAAGTAAATCTCTGGCCGGGTTTTGGGTAGGATTGAAACCGCTATCTTCAGACGATGTTCATCTGGAACCGTAGAGATTCAACGTCTCTATCAACTGCGCCACGGGCCCCGAAGGGCGATTAAGGTTGGATTCTTTGATCTTAAAATCCACGTTTTTATTTATTATCTGATCTTCCATAGTCGGGTCCGTACCGATTGATATATATATTATTCCTTAATTGGAAACCATTTTTGAGATGGGCGTTATATATATTAATTTATTTTTTTATTTCGGACTATTATTCTCATCTTTATTAGTTGTTGTTTTCATCTTTATTGGTTTTTGTTTTTTCACAACGTTTCGGCCAACTATTCCTCTGGCCTTCGTCAGGTGGTAATCGCGACGGATAGGAACTTTGAATCTTCTAACTGCATTCTCCGCAATCACTGCCATCCGTAGTTGTTGTCGTCTCACCACAGATGGCAGTGATTGCTGAGAATGTAGTTAGGAGATTCAAAGTTCCTATCCGTTGCGGTTACCACCTGATGAAGGCCAGAGGAATGGTCTAAAAGACTCGGGATAGAAAAGATTAAATGTAAGAACAGATAATACACTCTGTTCCTAGCAAAAAAAAATGAATGTCTAGAGGAAGGTCAGTTAAAACAGTTTTTACTAAACACTTTATGCCATGTGTAACACGCTGTGTCATGTGCTCAATTCCAAAACATTCATAACATCAGTTGGAAGTTTAGTTTTTTTCATTGACAAGGAAAAAAAGGTTAGAACTCGTGAGAGCATATGATAAAACTAGAGCATATGATAAAACTAGAGCATATGATAAAACTAGAGCATGCAGTGTGTATCTATACAACATATAAGCATGTAAAAGTAATCTATACAACATATAAGCATGTAAAAGTAATCTATACAGCATATAAGCATGTAAAAGTAATCTATACAACATATAAGCATGTAAAAGTAATCTATACAACATATAAGCATGTAAAAGTAATCTATACAATATATAAGCATGTAAAAGTAATCTATACAACATATAAGCATGTAAAAGTAATCTATACAACATATAAGCATGTAAAAGTAATCTATACAACATATAAGCATGTAAAAGTAATCTATACAACATATAAGCATAAGAAGGTTTTCTGTTTTTTTATACTATGCGATGTATCTATATAACATATAATAGTAAAAGTAATAATCTTGTTCGCTTAATTGTCTAATGGTGGAAATAAAAGCAAACAAGATGAAACTAGAACGTGAGTTGTAAAAGGGGAGAGGTAGAGTAGGATTAGTAGCGTAGGAAAATAAGAGGAAGTTTTTAAAAACCTAGAGACACATGTGTGTTAAACTTCCATTCTTATCAGTGATAATTACTACAAGTTGGGTGATTCGAACCCGCTCCCAAAGTCATCCTTGATACCGTAGGCTGATAATCAACCTCTAATCTAACAGTAATTATATAAGAAGTAAGAGAAATTATGTTCTTTAATACCGATTAGCTGAGTAGAAACAGTAAACAGTCATATAGTATTCGATGACTGACGTCGAATATTGTAGTGCAATAAGGTTGACCACTTTATTTGCAATACTAGCGGGGGTACCCGGCGTTGCCCGAGTGTTTGTTTCCGGGACGGGGGGGAGTTTTAAAAAATGTTATGGTAGGTAAGTAGGAAGGATAAAACCCGGAGTCATAGGTAAAAGTAGGAAAATAAAGTGTGGAAAAAAAAAAAAAAAAAAAAAAAAAAAAACATCTGCAACGTTAACAGTTCGGCCACCAAGAAAAGTCCATTCCAGTTGTTTAGGAAAAAAAAAAAAAAAAAAAAAAACGACTACGGTAGGTCGGCGCGAACGTGAATATAATGTGAATTGTCCAGCACGCTAACCACTACGCCACAGAGCACTGCAGCTTAGTTTAGTGATTTTAAATAACTTCACATGAAAGAACTACGAAGCCAAACCGGTGTTCTCTTCTCAACTGTTCCTTGTGAACGATCCCCAAACGGTGTCAAGTGGTGGCAGGGGGAGCAGGAATTTTTTAGAGAGAAAATATTTTACCACTTCCATTGATCTTAACCGATTTTGGCCGTGACTTCTCAGCAGAAAAAGTATAGAAATCTAAGATTATCGAGGAATTTGAGAAATAATAAGCCTATAACACATCTCAGATATTGTTCTGCCGTTTGTGCATATTATATTTGCATGAAATATCTTGATTTTAAATCCTATTAATGTCAAAATCAGACCGGAAAAAATGAGTTCATTTTATTTATATAGAGAGAAGATAGATAGAAGAGAAGATATATATATATATATATATATATATATATATATATATATATATATATATATACAAGCCGAGATAGATCAAAATCGAGCAATACTCCATCTGAAGTGTTATTCGTGTTTTACAAGAACTTACTTGGAAAAACGAACATTTTCTCTATATTTTCTAATAGATGTTGTAATTTTCTAATAGATGTTGTAATTTTCTAATAGATGCTGTAATTTTCTAATAGATGCTGTAATTTTCTAATAGATGTTGTAATTTTCTAATAGATGCTGTAATTTTCTAATAGATGCTGTAATTTTCTAATAGATGTTGTAATTTTCTAATAGATGCTGTAATTTTCTAATAGATGTTGTAATTTTCTAATAGATGTTATAACTTTCTAATAGATGTTGTAATTTTCTAATAGATGTTGTAATTTTCTAATAGATGCTGTAATTTTCTAATAGATGCTCTAATTTTCTAATAGATGCTGTAATTTTCTAATAGATGTTGTAATTTTCTAATAGATGCTGTAATTTTCTAATAGATGTTCTAATTTTCTAAAAGATGCTGTAATTGTCTAATAGATGCTGTAATTGTCTAATGGATGCTGTAATTTTCTAATAGATGTTGTAATTTTCTAATAGACGCTGTAATTTTCTAATAGATGTTCTAATTTTCTAAAAGATGCTGTAATTGTCTAATAGATGCTGTAATTGTCTAATGGATGCTGTAATTTTCTAATAGATGTTGTAATTTTCTAATAGATGTTGTAATTTTCTAATAGATGTTGTAATTTTCTAATAGATGTTGTAATTTTCTAATAGATGCTGTAATTTTCTAATAGATGTTGTAATTTTCTAATAGATGTTGTAATTTTCTAATAGATGTTGTAATTTTCTAATAGATGTTGTAATTTTCTAATAGATGTTGTAATTTTCTAATAGATGCTGTAATTTTCTAATAGATGTTGTAATGTTCTAATAGATGTTGTAATTTTCTAATAGATGTTGTAATTTTCTAATAGATGTTGTAATTTTCTAATAGATGTTGTAATTTTCTAATAGATGTTGTAATTTTCTAATAGATGTTGTAATTGTCTAATAGATGTTGTAATTTTCTAATAGATGTTGTAATTTTCTAATAGATGCTGTAATTTTCTAATAGATGCTGTAATTTTCTAATAGATGTTGTAATTTTCTAATAGATGTTGTAATTTTCTAATAGATGTTGTAATTTTCTAATAGATGCTGTAATTTTCTAATAGATGCTGTAATTTTCTAATAGATGTTGTAATTTTCTAATAGATGTTGTAATTTTCTAATAGATGTTGTAATTTTCTAATAGATGCTGTAATTTTCTAATAGATGCTGTAATTTTCTAATAGATGTTGTAATTTTCTAATAGATGCTGTAATTTTCTAATAGATGTTGTAATTTTCTAATAGATGCTGTAATTTTCTAATAGATGTTATAATTTTCTAATAGATGTTGTAATTTTCTAATAGATGTTGTAATTTTCTAATAGATGTTATAATTTTCTAATAGATGTTGTAATTTTCTAATAGATGTTATAATTTTCTAATAGATGTTATAATTTTCTAAGAGATGTTGTAATTTTCTAATAGATGTTGTAATTTTCTAATAGATGTTGTAATTTTCTAATAGATGTTATAATTTTCTAATAGATGTTGTAATTTTCTAATAGATGTTATAATTTTCTAATAGATGTTGTAATTTTCTAATAGATGTTATAATTTTCTAATAGATGCTGTAATTTTCTAATAGATGTTGTAATTTTCTAATAGATGTTATAATTTTCTAATAGATGTTATAATTTTCTAATAGATGTTATAATTTTCTAATAGATGTTGTAATTTTCTAATAGATGCTGTAATTTTCTAATAGATGTTGTAATTTTCTAATAGATGTTATAATTTTCTAATAGATGTTATAATTTTCTAATAGATGTTGTAATTTTCTAATAGATGTTATAATTTTCTAATAGATGTTATAATTTTCTAATAGATGTTGTAATTTTCTAATAGATGTTGTAATTTTCTAATAGATGTTGTAATTTTCTAATAGATGTTGTAATTTTCTAATAGATGTTATAATTTTCTAATAGATGTTGTAATTTTCTAATAGATGTTATAATTTTCTAATAGATGTTGTAATTTTCTAATAGATGTTGTAATTTTCTAATAGATGTTGTAATTTTCTAATAGATGTTGTAATTTTTTAATAGATGTTATAATTTTCTAATAGATGTTGTAATTTTCTAATAGATGTTATAATTTTCTAATAGATGTTGTAATTTTCTAATAGATGTTGTAATTTTCTAATAGATGTTGTAATTTTCTAATAGATGTTGTAATTTTCTAATAGATGTTGTAATTTTCTAATAGATGTTGTAATTTTCTAATAGATGCTGTAATTTTCTAATAGATGTTGTAATTTTCTAATAGATGTTGTAATTTTCTAATAGATGTTGTAATTTTCTAATAGATGTTGTAATTTTCTAATAGATGTTGTAATTTTCTAATAGATGTTGTAATTTTCTAATAGATGTTGTAATTTTCTAATAGATGTTGTAATTTTCTAATAGATGTTGTAATTTTCTAATAGATGTTGTAATCTTCTAATAGATGCTGTAATTTTCTAATAGATGCTGTAATTTTCTAATAGATGTTGTAATTTTCAAATAGATGTTGTAATTTTCTAATAGATGTTGTAATTTTCTAATAGATGCTGTAATTTTCTAATAGATGGTGTAATTTTCTAATAGATGTTGTAATTTTCTAATAGATGGTGTAATTTTCTAATAGATGTTGTAATTTTCTAATAGATGCTGTAATTTTCTAATAGATGTTGTAATTTTCTAATAGATGTTGTAATTTTCTAATAGATGTTGTAATTTTCTAATAGATGTTGTAATTTTCTAATAGATGTTGTAATTGTCTAATAGATGCTGTAATTTTCTAATAGATGTTGTAATTTTCTAATAGATGTTGTAATTTTCTAATAGATGTTGTAATTTTCTAATAGATGTTGTAATTTTCTAATAGATGCTGTAATTTTCTAATAGATGCTGTAATTTTCTAATAGATGTTGTAATTTTCTAATAGATGTTATAATTTTCTAATAGATGTTATAATTTTCTAATAGATGTTGTAATTTTCTAATAGATGTTGTAATTTTCTAATAGATGTTATAATTTTCTAATAGATGTTGTAATTTTCTAATAGATGTTATAATTTTCTAATAGATGTTGTAATTTTCTAATAGATGTTGTAATTTTCTAATAGATGTTATAATTTTCTAATAGATGTTATAATTTTCTAATAGATGTTGTAATTTTCTAATAGATGTTATAATTTTCTAATAGATGTTATAATTTTCTAATAGATGTTATAATTTTCTAATAGATGTTGTAATTTTCTAATAGATGTTATAATTTTCTAATAGATGCTGTAATTTTCTAATAGATGTTGTAATTTTCTAATAGATGTTATAATTTTCTAATAGATGTTATAATTTTCTAATAGATGTTATAATTTTCTAATAGATGTTGTAATTTTCTAATAGATGTTATAATTTTCTAATAGATGCTGTAATTTTCTAATAGATGTTGTAATTTTCTAATAGATGTTATAATTTTCTAATAGATGTTATAATTTTCTAATAGATGTTATAATTTTCTAATAGATGTTATAATTTTCTAATAGATGTTGTAATTTTCTAATAGATGCTGTAATTTTCTAATAGATGTTGTAATTTTCTAATAGATGTTATAATTTTCTAATAGATGTTATAATTTTCTAATAGATGTTGTAATTTTCTAATAGATGTTATAATTTTCTAATAGATGTTATAATTTTCTAATAGATGTTGTAATTTTCTAATAGATGTTGTAATTTTCTAATAGATGTTGTAATTTTCTAATAGATGTTATAATTTTCTAATAGATGTTGTAATTTTCTAATAGATGTTATAATTTTCTAATAGATGTTGTAATTTTCTAATAGATGTTGTAATTTTCTAATAGATGTTGTAATTTTCTAATAGATGTTGTAATTTTCTAATAGATGTTATAATTTTCTAATAGATGTTGTAATTTTCTAATAGATGTTATAATTTTCTAATAGATGTTGTAATTTTCTAATAGATGTTATAATTTTCTAATAGATGTTGTAATTTTCTAATAGATGTTATAATTTTCTAATAGATGTTGTAATTTTCTAATAGATGTTATAATTTTCTAATAGATGTTGTAATTTTCTAATAGATGTTGTAATTTTCTAATAGATGTTATAATTTTCTAATAGATGTTGTAATTTTCTAATAGATGTTGTAATTTTCTAATAGATGTTCTAACTTTCAAATAGATGTTATAATTTTCTAATAGATGTTGTAATTTTCTAATAGATGTTATAATTTTCTAATAGATGCTGTAATTTTCTAATAGATGTTGTAATTTTCTAATAGATGTTACAATTTTCTAATAGATGTTGTAATTTTCTAATAGATGTTGTAATTTTCTAATAGATGTTGTAATTTTCTAATAGATGTTATAATTTTCTAATAGATGCTGTAATTTTCTAATAGATGTTGTAATTTTCTAATAGATGTTATAATTTTCTAATAGATGTTATAATTTTCTAATAGATGTTATAATTTTCTAATAGATGTTATAATTTTCTAATAGATGTTGTAATTTTCTAATAGATGTTATAATTTTCTAATAGATGCTGTAATTGTCTAATAGATGTTATAATTTTCTAATAGATGTTATAATTTTCTAATAGATGTTATAATTTTCTAATAGATGTTGTAATTTTCTAATAGATGCTGTAATTTTCTAATAGATGTTGTAATTTTCTAATAGATGTTATAATTTTCTAATAGATGTTATAATTTTCTAATAGATGTTGTAATTTTCTAATAGATGTTGTAATTTTCTAATAGATGTTATAATTTTCTAATAGATGTTGTAATTTTCTAATAGATGTTGTAATTTTTTAATAGATGTTATAATTTTCTAATAGATGTTGTAATTTTCTAATAGATGTTATAATTTTCTAATAGATGTTGTAATTTTCTAATAGATGTTGTAATTTTCTAATAGATGTTGTAATTTTCTAATAGATGTTGTAATTTTCTAATAGATGTTGTAATTTTCTAATAGATGTTGTAATTTTCTAATAGATGCTGTAATTTTCTAATAGATGTAATTTTCTAATAGATGTTGTAATTTTCTAATAGATGTTGTAATTTTCTAATAGATGTTGTAATTTTCTAATAGATGTTGTAATTTTCTAATAGATGTTGTAATTGTCTAATAGATGTTGTAATTTTCTAATAGATGTTGTAATTTTCTAATAGATGTTGTAATTTTCTAATAGATGCGGTAATTTTCTAATAGATGTTGTAATTTTCTAATAGATGTTGTAATTTTCTAATAGATGTTGTAATTTTCTAATAGATGCTGTAATTTTCTAATAGATGCTGTAATTTTCTAATAGATGTTGTAATTTTCTAATAGATGTTGTAATTTTCTAATAGATGTTGTAATTTTCTAATAGATGTTGTAATTTTCTAATAGATGCTGTAATTTTCTAATAGATGCTGTAATTTTCTAATAGATGTTGTAATTTTCTAATAGATGTTGTAATTTTCTAATAGATGTTGTAATTTTCTAATAGATGTTGTAATTTTCTAATAGATGCTGTAATTTTCTAATAGATGTTGCAATTTTCTAATAGATGTTGTAATTTTCTAATAGATGTTGTAATTGTCTAATAGATGCTGTAATTTTCTAATAGATGCTGTAATTTTCTAATAGATGTTGTAATTTTCTAATAGATGTTATAATTTTCTAATAGATGTTATAATTTTCTAACAGATGTTGTAATTTTCTAATAGATGTTGTAATTTTCTAATAGATGTTATAATTTTCTAATAGATGTTGTAATTTTCTAATAGATGTTATAATTTTCTAATAGATGCTGTAATTTTCTAATAGATGTTGTAATTTTCTAATAGATGTTATAATTTTCTAATAGATGTTATAATTTTCTAATAGATGTTATAATTTTCTAATAGATGTTATAATTTTCTAATAGATGTTGTAATTTTCTAATAGATGCTGTAATTTTCTAATAGATGTTGTAATTTTCTAATAGATGTTATAATTTTCTAATAGATGTTATAATTTTCTAATAGATGTTGTAATTTTCTAATAGATGTTATAATTTTCTAATAGATGTTATAATTTTCTAATAGATGTTGTAATTTTCTAATAGATGTTGTAATTTTCTAATAGATGTTGTAATTTTCTAATAGATGTTATAATTTTCTAATAGATGTTGTAATTTTCTAATAGATGTTATAATTTTCTAATAGATGTTGTAATTTTCTAATAGATGTTGTAATTTTCTAATAGATGTTGTAATTTTCTAATAGATGTTGTAATTTTCTAATAGATGTTATAATTTTCTAATAGATGTTGTAATTTTCTAATAGATGTTATAATTTTCTAATAGATGTTGTAATTTTCTAATAGATGTTATAATTTTCTAATAGATGTTGTAATTTTCTAATAGATGTTATAATTTTCTAATAGATGTTGTAATTTTCTAATAGATGTTATAATTTTCTAATAGATGTTGTAATTTTCTAATAGATGTTGTAATTTTCTAATAGATGTTATAATTTTCTAATAGATGTTGTAATTTTCTAATAGATGTTGTAATTTTCTAATAGATGTTATAATTTTCTAATAGATGTTGTAATTTTCTAATAGATGTTATAATTTTCTAATAGATGTTGTAATTTTCTAATAGATGTTGTAATTTTCTAATAGATGTTGTAATTTTCTAATAGATGCTGTAATTTTCTAATAGATGCTGTAATTTTCTAATAGATGTTGTAATTTTCTAATAGATGTTGTAATTTTCTAATAGATGCTGTAATTTTCTAATAGATGTTGTAATTTTCTAATAGATGTTGTAATTTTCTAATAGATGTTATAATTTTCTAATAGATGTTATAATTTTCTTATAGACGTTATAATTTTCTAATAGATGTTATAATTTTCTAATAGATGTTATAATTTTCTAATAGATGTTGTAATTTTCTAATAGATGTTATAATTTTCTAATAGATGTTATAATTTTCTAATAGATGTTATAATTTTCTAATAGATGTTGTAATTTTCTAATAGATGTTATAATTTTCTAATAGATGTTGTAATTTTCTAATAGATGTTATAATTTTCTAATAGATGTTGTAATTTTCTAATAGACGTTATAATTTTCTAATAGATGTTATAATTTTCTAATAGATGTTATAATTTTCTAATAGATGTTGTAATTTTCTAATAGATGTTGTAATTTTCTAATAGATGTTGTAATTTTCTAATAGATGTTGTAATTTTCTAATAGATGTTATAATTTTCTAATAGATGTTGTAATTTTCTAATAGATGTTATAATTTTCTAATAGATGTTGTAATTTTCTAATAGATGTTATAATTTTCTAATAGATGTTGTAATTTTCTAATAGATGTTATAATTTTCTAATAGATGTTGTAATTTTCTAATAGATGTTATAATTTTCTAATAGATGTTGTAATTTTCTAATAGATGTTGTAATTTTCTAATAGATGTTATAATTTTCTAATAGATGTTGTAATTTTCTAATAGATGTTGTAATTTTCTAATAGATGTTATAATTTTCTAATAGATGTTGTAATTTTCTAATAGATGTTATAATTTTCTAATAGATGTTGTAATTTTCTAATAGATGTTGTAATTTTCTAATAGATGTTGTAATTTTCTAATAGATGCTGTAATTTTCTAATAGATGCTGTAATTTTCTAATAGATGTTGTAATTTTCTAATAGATGTTGTAATTTTCTAATAGATGCTGTAATTTTCTAATAGATGTTGTAATTTTCTAATAGATGTTGTAATTTTCTAATAGATGTTATAATTTTCTAATAGATGTTATAATTTTCTTATAGACGTTATAATTTTCTAATAGATGTTATAATTTTCTAATAGATGTTATAATTTTCTAATAGATGTTGTAATTTTCTAATAGATGTTATAATTTTCTAATAGATGTTATAATTTTCTAATAGATGTTATAATTTTCTAATAGATGTTGTAATTTTCTAATAGATGTTATAATTTTCTAATAGATGTTGTAATTTTCTAATAGATGTTATAATTTTCTAATAGATGTTGTAATTTTCTAATAGACGTTATAATTTTCTAATAGATGTTATAATTTTCTAATAGATGTTATAATTTTCTAATAGATGTTGTAATTTTCTAATAGATGTTGTAATTTTCTAATAGATGTTGTAATTTTCTAATAGATGTTATAATTTTCTAATAGATGTTGTAATTTTCTAATAGATGTTATAATTTTCTAATAGATGTTATAATTTTCTAATAGATGTTGTAATTTTCTAATAGATGTTGTAATTTTCTAATAGATGTTGTAATTTTCTAATAGATGTTATAATTTTCTAATAGATGTTGTAATTTTCTAATAGATGTTATAATTTTCTAATAGATGTTGTAATTTTCTAATAGATGTTATAATTTTCTAATAGATGCTGTAATTTTCTAATAGATGTTGTAATTTTCTAATAGATGTTATAATTTTCTAATAGATGTTATAATTTTCTAATAGATGTTATAATTTTCTAATAGATGTTATAATTTTCTAATAGATGTTGTAATTTTCTAATAGATGCTGTAATTTTCTAATAGATGTTGTAATTTTCTAATAGATGTTATAATTTTCTAATAGATGTTATAATTTTCTAATAGATGTTGTAATTTTCTAATAGATGTTATAATTTTCTAATAGATGTTATAATTTTCTAATAGATGTTGTAATTTTCTAATAGATGTTGTAATTTTCTAATAGATGTTGTAATTTTCTAATAGATGTTATAATTTTCTAATAGATGTTGTAATTTTCTAATAGATGTTATAATTTTCTAATAGATGTTGTAATTTTCTAATAGATGTTGTAATTTTCTAATAGATGTTGTAATTTTCTAATAGATGTTGTAATTTTCTAATAGATGTTATAATTTTCTAATAGATGTTGTAATTTTCTAATAGATGTTATAATTTTCTAATAGATGTTGTAATTTTCTAATAGATGTTATAATTTTCTAATAGATGTTGTAATTTTCTAATAGATGTTATAATTTTCTAATAGATGTTGTAATTTTCTAATAGATGTTATAATTTTCTAATAGATGTTGTAATTTTCTAATAGATGTTGTAATTTTCTAATAGATGTTATAATTTTCTAATAGATGTTGTAATTTTCTAATAGATGTTGTAATTTTCTAATAGATGTTATAATTTTCTAATAGATGTTGTAATTTTCTAATAGATGTTATAATTTTCTAATAGATGTTGTAATTTTCTAATAGATGTTGTAATTTTCTAATAGATGTTGTAATTTTCTAATAGATGCTGTAATTTTCTAATAGATGCTGTAATTTTCTAATAGATGTTGTAATTTTCTAATAGATGTTGTAATTTTCTAATAGATGCTGTAATTTTCTAATAGATGTTGTAATTTTCTAATAGATGTTGTAATTTTCTAATAGATGTTATAATTTTCTAATAGATGTTATAATTTTCTTATAGACGTTATAATTTTCTAATAGATGTTATAATTTTCTAATAGATGTTATAATTTTCTAATAGATGTTGTAATTTTCTAATAGATGTTATAATTTTCTAATAGATGTTATAATTTTCTAATAGATGTTATAATTTTCTAATAGATGTTGTAATTTTCTAATAGATGTTATAATTTTCTAATAGATGTTGTAATTTTCTAATAGATGTTATAATTTTCTAATAGATGTTGTAATTTTCTAATAGACGTTATAATTTTCTAATAGATGTTATAATTTTCTAATAGATGTTATAATTTTCTAATAGATGTTGTAATTTTCTAATAGATGTTGTAATTTTCTAATAGATGTTGTAATTTTCTAATAGATGTTATAATTTTCTAATAGATGTTATAATTTTATAATAGATGTTGTAATTTTCTAATAGATGTTATAATTTTCTAATAGATGTTATAATTTTCTAATAGATGTTATAATTTTCTAATAGATGTTGTAATTTTCTAATAGATGCTGTAATTTTCTAATAGATGCTGTAATTTTCTAATAGATGTTGTAATTTTCTAATAGATGCTGTAATTTTCTAATAGATGTTGTAATTTTCTAATAGATGTTGTAATTTTCTAATAGATGTTGTAATTTTCTAATAGATGTTGCAATTTTCTAATAGATGCTGTAATTTTCTAATAGATGTTGTAATTTTCTAATAGATGTTGTAATTTTCTAATAGATGTTGTAATTTTCTAATAGATGTTGTAATTTTCTAATAGATGCTGTAATTTTCTAATAGATGTTGTAATTTTCTAATAGATGTTGTAATTTTCTAATAGATGTTGTAATTTTCTAATAGATGTTGTAATTTTCTAATAGATGCTGTAATTTTCTAATAGATGCTGTAATTTTCTAATAGATGTTCTAATTTTCTAAAAGATGCTGTAATTGTCTAATAGATGCTGTAATTGTCTAATGGATGCTGTAATTTTATAATAGATGTTGTAATTTTCTAATAGATGCTGTAATTTTCTAATAGATGCTGTAATTGTCTAATAGATGCTGTAATTTTTAAATAGATGTTGTAATGTTCCAATAGATGCTGTAAATTTCAAATAGATGCTGTGATTTTACTAAATCTAGTTTAATGCTGTACGTTGAACAAAGTTTTTTTTTCTGATGGCGGGAAACTGTTTGATTAGAGAAAATCCTACTTACAGATTTATCTTCTTTTATTTTTATTTTCATGTTTTTCAACAAAACCGATTTTTAAGACCAATTTGTCGCAGGAGTTATGTGAAGTTTTTTCGTAGTACCAGTTGAAAGAAAATCTTCAAGTCAAACATAAAAAAGTTCTTGATGAGCCATCCCCTTAAGTAATCCAAATTGCCAAATTTCCACTACTAACGATGACTACGACTTGTTCCTCTTGATCACGATACACTCGTTAACCCTTAATCTTAAGTAGCCTCAGGGCCTTGGTAAGTGGTGACTCTTTTGTAAGAAAGAAATATCATATATGCTTATCAAATATACATATTATATCATACTACATATTATCCCATACATGTTTATCAAATATACATATTATATCATACATGTTTATTGTATATATCATATTTCTATCAGATGATCATTCAAGAGTTCGACTTAAAATTGATGAAAACTCCTCCTCTGATTACATCAACGCCAATTACTTAACGGTAAGTAACTAATCTTTTTTGGAATCATAAAATTATTGAAATGTAATTAGCCAATAAGTAAAGCGTGATTCGGAGTTCATTCTTTAGAAAACTAAAGATCATTTGGGAGTGGAGGAGGGGAACTATGGATGAAATCGTTAACAGATTTCCATATTAATAGATGAAATGCTTGTGCAACAATTATTTTTTAAAGATTAAATTAAGATGGTTAAGAAGAGAGATGCCCAACAACGTCTTATAATCAAATGATGGGATTCAATTCGTAAGGAACTTGTTCTCTTTATAATTGCATTGTATTCAAATCAAATTAAATTGTCAGTCCTTCTTGTTCTCTATGATCAACAGCACTTTTCAATCAAAAATTATTTCCATGCTAATGACACTTTTTCCTATGCAAATTTACTTAGAAAATCCAAATAACCAATAGGCAACGAGGAGATAATTTAATTAACAACTTTTCTTTGTTTTAATTTTTGAGAAGTTCTCTAATGCTCAACCAGTTGTGTTAAGATTTTCAAAAAAGGGACATATCTTTGCATTTTTGCAGTTTAAAGCCTGTTTTTCCGTGAGTCTCACTTGGCAATGCCCAGCAAACGCCGGACCCTCCGGATTATACTGAGTGAGGAAAATGAGACGCATGGAAACGGTAAAAATTGGAAGAAAAAAGAAAATGTTTAAAAGGAAAAGAAAAGACAGGGCAGCCTTAGTGTAGTATAAGCATCCTAAACCTTCCCATGTTGAGAAAGGCTTTCAGAATAAACACCCCTCAGCTTCGAAAACCATTCTTAACATGGGAAAGTTGTGAGTGTTTATTCCGAAAGCCGTTCTTAACATGGGGAGGTTGGTGGTGTTTATACTACACTGGGGAAAATCATAAAAAATGCCAAAATAACTTTCCATACACAAACAAAAAAATATATATTTTTTCACTAATTCAAAGAAACAAAACTTTTATTACCCCCCCAAAAAAAAAACACAGTTGCCATAAAAAATAAATAAAACAATAAAATTAATGAAATGTTTACGGTAGGTTGTTTGTTTTAATTTATTTCCTTTTTGTTCACTTTTTCTGTTGTCTGCTGCGCGTTGCCGAGCGTTGCCGAGCGTTGCCGAGCGTTGCCGAGCAAGACTCACGAAAAAACGAGCTTTAAACTTCAGAAGTACCAGACTGTCAATCTGTAAAGATTCCTTTTTCGACATTTTTTTGACATTTTTTTTGACATTTTTTTGACATATTTTGACATTTTTCTTCGTTTGTTTTATGCCTTCCAATGTGCCTGGAACGTTGACATCAAAGCTGAGATCAGGCTTAGTCTGTGTGGCAATCCAATGCAACCTGTCATTACTTGTTTCATAGTCGTCTCGTCTACTGAATTCAATCTCCCATTTTCAAAAGGCGAAGGTGCAGGAATAGTCTAGATTTTGCACATATTTCTGCTGAGCAACACTCATTTTTTTATTGAGCTGCTCAACATTTAAACTAAGGTACGTGAACATTGTAGAATATTCAGATTTCACTACAAACGTATTTTTGGACCTTCTTGATAACTGAAGTCTTGAATAGCTCAAAGTCATGATCCTTTCCAATTTTTCTATCATGAAACCATGTGAACATAGTTTGATCATACTATGGCACAACACTGGTGACTCACTACTACATACACAAAGTCCCTAGTTGCTGTAAAAAAAAACTTTCACTGTAAAGTACTAAGATCTTGAGGCATCAGGTCATACCCAAACACTGAGAGCTTCCAAACTTTGTCCTTTTCACTAACAACCTCGTGTGGGTGACTATAGGTTTAAAATCCTTTCTTGTAGTTTAAGCCCACTGGAAAATGTTATCAAAAACAAATAAAAAGAACATCTTTGATATCAATATTTATGATAGTTCCTTCAACATTCTTTTCAGGTTTTCTTTTTCACGTTTGAGTCATGTGTTTTTTTTGCAATTTAATTTGATTTTGTTTTCATAATTTTGTTTTCATAATTTTGTTTTCACATCCTGCCGACAGAGGTTTTATATGAATCATAATTTCAGAAAGAAGATTAGAATTAATCATCAAATGAAACTTTTCTTTCTGTTTAATTAATATTAATGATTTGTCTCTTTTTAGAAAAATAAAACTTACATCGCAACCCAAGGTAAGCATTTTTGTGATTGATTCATTCAGTGATTAAAATATGACTAAAAATAAAATAGTACTTCAAGACAGCTATTCATCATAATCCTAACCCTAACCCTCAAACCAACATGCATGAGGGCAGGCTTTCTGCAGCATTTTCACATTCATAATCATTTATATTAACTCAACGGATCTACATCTACTAATCCAAGAACTCTTACCAATTCTTTCAATGTGACCAAACCAACAAAGTCTTCGCTTTTGCACACATCTTATTTTTTCAAGATTTAATCTTCCAGTAAGATTATTAAATTTAAGTCTGTCCTTAAAACTCACTTTGTATGTTTATCGTATCTTTCTTATACCATTTCTCTCTGTGCAATGCATGTCTTCAACCTTCATAGGCCAAGTTTCACTTCCACATATAACCACAATGTTGATTAGTAATCAGAAAAGTTCTCTAAACTTACTCCATCCACTCTTAACACTTGCTATCTCATTAACATTAGTTTCTTCCTGTACTTCAATGCTATCGCCAACGTAACAAAACTTCTGAACAACTTCACCATCCAAAATATATTTTCTCCACATCTGAGTTGTCATTCGTCTCCATCGTTTTACTTTTTTTCAGACAAACTGGTTATCATCTATCAATTCATCCGTAATTCTATTGCATATGCGATATATATTTAAATGTTTAACGAAATAAGAAAATCAATAAAATGTATGGACATTTTTATTTGTTTTTTTTGTTTTTTTACTAATAAGTCGCCACTTATCAAGGCCCAAACGCCACTCGATGATAAGGATAAATAAGATTGTTAAATGGACCACATCATGTGAATTAGTAACGATGGTTGTAAATGATCAGAAATTTGATTATTTAAGAGAGAAAAATTCATTTATATTGAATTTAAAAATAACCATATTGTAATCGGCTTGGAATTTTCCATGAAATTATGTACTACAAATCGGTAATTATAGGGAAGAAACCTTGCTCATGTAAATTGTATTTAGTTTTAGGTAGAAATATGAAGGGGAAATTATCGAGATTGGTTGTAGTGAGTTTCTTTTTGTTGTGAATGTTTTACAGGGGAAACCATAGTTTGGAGCTCAGTTGAGCACCTACCATAAAAAAATGATAGAGCAGAGAATGACTGGCAAAGTTACTTTCGTGAGAAGAGGACGTCCTCCCACTTGATTTCAAAACTTGTTTTGTACTTTTTTAATGCAGGAAAGAATGCTTCGATCGGCACTCCTCAGATGTGACAGCAGTACTTCATCTTTTGATGTATTTGACGTATTATACAGGTAAAAGATTGCGAGAAATCTTTTGAAGCTGTAGAATTATCTGACCATTTTTCCAGCGATTTTAGAGAGATAATTTTCCCAGCAACTTTAGCCAGAGATTTGATGTACGTCTTCCATTTTAAGTCTGGGGTGAAGGTCAATCCCAGAAGTTTATTAAAGAATTTCTGTCTTCATTTCAATAGAACCAGATAAGAATCTAAGCGTTTGTAGTTGAACAAGCAAAAGCTTTGATTTAGATGCATTAAATGTAACGTTTTTTTTTTCCATTGCTAACGTGCTTCAGGTCGAAAGAGAAAGAATAATATTGTGATCATTAATGTTCTTCGAGATCTTACTTTATATGGTAGTGTCATCTGCATAAGTGTTGACAAATGATTTTCGAATGTGATTTGGGAGAACAATAAAAATCCCAAACAGAAGTTTGGTCTCAGAATGGATCCTTAAGGCACGCCGGCATTAATACTGTGTGCATCAATGACTATTTTTATAAACTTGATAGAAATGATCTGATCGTTAAGAGTACATTTTCCATCGTAAGCAAGCTTGTGAAGTAGACTTTTTTGACAAACCGTATTACAAACCTTTAATATGCCAAGAGCTATTGCCATAGAAACGTAGCTTGCTCCATCTCGTTAACAGATTTAGCTGTTGATAAAATAATGATTGCTTATCACTAAATAGGCTGATTTTGCTGAAGTGATTGACAAGTTCTTACAGATTCAAGCAACTTACTAATAATGTGAAGGAAACCGATTGGTCTGTATTGAGATGCTGAAGACCAACCTTCAATATTTTTAAATACTGGGCAGGCTAACAAGGTTTTTCAATGTGTTCGGAAGTATTTGTTCTTTGCCCAACGATTGCACAGTTTTTCTGGTTGCAGCTTTTTACCATTGATGATCCATTGATGAAGGTTGATGCAATGCATATGTTCAGAACCCTATTTGTTATTCATGAAAACTCGTGTGACACAAACCTCTGTTCAGTTACTGCAGAATTAACGTAGTATCTCTTGTATGTTTCTATAAGCATTTTGCAATTAAAAGCGGTTTTTGTTTTGGAACATATATTTTATTGAAAGCAATTCAAATAGTGTTTCTATGAGCACTGGTAGTGGCACATTCTGAGTTGTACTACGGCTAGTAGTTTCGTTTTGTTTGAATTTCTTTGAAATTATAACGCTTTCAATACCACTGATTAACCAATCAGTTTAATCGATGTGATGCCAGATATATTTTTTCAAACATGGAATGCAGAGGAATGAAAAATCCGAGGCTGTCCAGTCATCGAGTATCAATAAATGACATGAGAAATCTTGTTGCACTTTATTTTGATCTTAATTGCAACAACTGAGTGATGAGCAGAGTTTCAGGACAGAAAGGAATCAAAAAGACTTTCAAAATGTCTGACAGCATCAGTCATGAGAGTAAGTTTGTCAACAATTTGTGTTAGATTATAAGCAAGGGAAAAATCATGGTAAAAATTCTTTTCATCATCTGTCATGTTTGAGTGGACAGCCATTCAACATTGTGGACATTAAAACCAGCATAAACAAATTTTTATTGTTTTAAAGAAAATCCGGATTGTACCTGGCGTTCCCTTTTTGTTGTATGAATTAAACTTGATATTAGAAGAAAATAGATGAGAGAAAAAAGGGATGACATTTATTGTTTCAAAATTTAAAATCAACAGTTGAAATAAGAGGTGAAACCATTTCGGGTTGTGACGTGGTTTTGGTTACAGACACACAATAGCTTTGCATTCATAAATTTAAGAAAATGAAACGAAGATTCATCTACACATGACTAACCAGATCCTTTACTGCGTTCCCTTTTGTGAATGTTAGTATAAAACAAATACACGTTGTTATATTATTTGTTAGATTTTGTTTAGGAAAACATTTGTTGTTTTTGTTTTAATACAGGACCTTTGACCAGTACAATGGCGGACTTTTGGAGAATGGTGCATGAAACACAAGTTCACATTATTGTGATGCTGACCAATCTTTCTGAAAATGGCAAGGTCAGATTATAGATTAATTTTTATTTTTAATTATTTTTTTCTTATTGATAATTTATATATATTTTTTTGATTTCCAGAATAGTTTTGTAAAATTATTTTAAAATCTCCAACTGGAAATCATTTCATTTGGTGAAATTTTTGTACATATCTACTACATATTTACAAAAGAGAAAGTTTATTTAAGAAACGGATGACTTTTGTAGTTAGAGCATTTAAATTCTTTGTATGAGGCGTACTTAAATTGTTTTTAAGTCCTTAAATTCTTTGTTGTTAGAATACTTGAATTCTTTGTAGGTTAGATATTTAATTTCTTTGTACATAGACTATTTAGATTTATTTTAAATGAAATGTTTAAATTCTTAGAAGATGGAGTAAGTATTTGAAAGTGAAGTATTTAAATTCTTTATACATTTTAGAATATTTAATTCTTTATAGGTAGAATATTTAATTGTTTATCAGTAGAATATTTAATTCTTTATCGGTAGAATTTTTAAAATTCTTTGAAGGTGAATTATTTAAATTATTTGTAGGTGAATTATTTAACATTTTTGAATGGTGAACTATTTAAAGTATTTTTAGAAAAAATAAATTCTTTGTATGCGGAAATTTTATAGCAAGCTCCACTCTCCCCAATGGTTTACTTCTACATTGCTCAAAGGCAGCATGCATACCGCAGATTTAACCAACATAAGTCCAGTTCAAACAGAGAAGTATATAGAAGCTAGAAATAACGTTAAGAAAGAAATAGTGGCAGCTAAGAGAGAATTTACTGAAACCACTACAAAATGCATCGAAGCACAAAAATTAGGAACTTGTGACTTCTGGAAAATCTACAACAGTGTAGTAAATAATGGGCAATCAACAATTCCCCCACTAACCGACAATCACGAGGTTTTTTCCTCAGCAACCAACAAGGCTAATATGCTTGCCAGTCGGTTTGTCTCAAACTGTACACTGGACCCTTCCAACCAGCCCCTGCCTGACTTCCCTTTGCAGACAGACGCCACGCTAGACGATCTAAAAATCACCTCTGCTCAGGTGCATGCTATCATAAAAAACCTTGACACTTCAAAAGCATGTGGACCTGATCTCATCCAAGCTGTGCTATTAAAAAAGTGCTTAGCCAAAGTAGCTCCAGTTCTCTCCAAACTCTACAACAAATGCCTTAATGAATCATGCTTTCCGGGCTGTTGGAAAACTGTTTCTGTGGTACCAGTATTCAAGAATTCTGGCAAAAGCACTGACCCATCAAATTATCGCCCTATTAGCTTCCTCACACTTTTCACCAAAATATTTGAGACCATAATTAACCATGCTCTAGTCCGTCACCGTACAGATGTTAAACTTCTGACTGACCAACAATATGGATTTAGACAAGGCCGTTCCACAGCAGACATCTTCACTGTAATCTCTGAACGTATATACCATTCACTGGACAAAGCGGGGAAGGGCAGAGCGGTAGCTCTAAATATATCTAAGGCTTTTGACAGGGTATGGCATGAGGGTCTCCTTAGGAAAATTAAATCGTACAGTATCACTGGTAGAATACTTAACATAATTAAATCCTTCTCAGATAAGAGAAAAATCCAGGTTGTCCTCGACAGTCGTACATCTAAACAATATAATATAAATGTGGGAGTGCCTCAGGGGTCTATCATTGGACCTCTATTGTTCCTAATATTTATTAATGACCTCCCCGACAAAACTGCCTCTGAGATGGGTATATATGCTGATGACACTACACCCTATAACAGGCATGGCAGGAAAACAAATGAACACATAACTAAAAAAATGGTAACAACACTAGAGGATGCCCTCCAATCTGTGGTGGAATGGGGACAAAAATGGATGGTCACATTCAATGCTGCCAAAACTAAACTGGTTTCCTTCAATAATTACAAGAAACCTTCTCTGCCACCAATAGCAATGGCCAGTGACTCCCTATCTGAGAGTACATCTTTCAAACTGCTTGGCCTAACGTTCACAGGAAACATGAGTTGGAACAATTATATTGACAACATTGCCAGGGCTGCTGCAAAGAAGGTAGGCTCTCTCTACCATGCTAGAAAACTACTACCTCTATAAGGCCACCATTCGCCCATGTATGGAGTATTGTTGTCACATTTGGGCTGGTGCATCTGCTGCTAGTCTCTCACTCCTAGACAAGGTTCAAAAGAGAGTTGCTAATCTGATAGGCCCTGAATTGGCATCTAAGCTTCAGCCTCTGTCCCATCGACGAAACGTTGCACCCCTCTGCCTGTTCTACAAGTATTTTAATGGTGAATGCTCTGACGAACTTCAGACACTTGTGCCCCCACGACGTAGACACCCTCGACAAACCCGACAGGCAGCTAAATCCCACACCACACAGTAGAGATCCCTAGATGTAAAAGATCTTTCTACTCCAGTAGTTTCTTCTTTTCTACTCCAGTAGTTTCTTCCCCAGAACCGCTAGAATCTGGAATTCCATTCCAGGTCCCTGCTTCCCCAACTGTACTGACGCACAGAAGTTCAAGTGCAAGGTTAACCGACATCTTGCTGCCTAATCCCAACATAGTGCCCAGTAGTCGCTGGCCCTGATAGTAGCCCCCTACACCAATGTGCCTTATTTGGGGTGAAAATCTAATAAAGAAAAAAAAAAGAATGTGGAGTATTTAAATTATTTATAAGTGAATTATTCAAATTATTTGTAAGTGAATTATTTAAATTATTTATAAGTGAATTATTTAAATTATTTGTAAGTGAATTATTTAAATTATTTGTAAGTGAATTATTTAAATTATTTATAAGTGAATTATTTAAATTATTTGTAAGTGAATTATTTAAATTATTTGTAAGTGAATTATTTAAATTATTTATAAGTGAATTATTTAAATTATTTGTAAGTGAATTATTTAAATTATTTGTAAGTGAATTATTTAAATTATTTATAAGTGAATTATTCAAATTATTTGTAAGTGAATTATTTAAATTATTTATAAGTGAATTATTTAAATTATTTGTAAGTGAATTATTTAAATTATTTGTAAGTGAATTATTTAAATTATTTATAAGTGAATTATTTAAATTATTTGTAAGTGAATTATTTAAATTATTTGTAAGTGAATTATTTAAATTATTTATAAATGAATTATTTAAATTATTTATAAGTGAATTATTTAAATTATTTATAAATGAATTATTTAAATTATTTATAAGTGAATTATTTAAATTATTTGTAAGTGAATTATTTAAATTATTTATAAGTGAATTATTTAAATTATTTGTAAGTGAATTATTTAAATTATTTATAAGTGAATTATTTAAATTATTTGTAAGTGAATTATTTAAATTATTTGTAAGTGAATTATTTAAATTATTTGTAAGTGAATTATTTAAATTATTTGTAAGTGAATTATTTAAATTATTTATAAGTGAATTATTTAAATTATTTGTAAGTGAATTATTTAAATTATTTATAAGTGAATTATTTAAATTATTTATAAGTGAATTATTTAAATTATTTGTAAGTGAATTATTTAAATTATTTATAAGTGAATTATTTAAATTATTTATAAGTGAATTATTTAAATTATTTGTAAGTGAATTATTTAAATTATTTATAAGTGAATTATTTAAATTATTTGTAAGTGAATTATTTAAATTATTTATAAGTGAATTATTTAAATTATTTATAAGTGAATTATTTAAATTATTTATAAGTGAATTATTTAAATTATTTGTAAGTGAATTATTTAAATTATTTATAAGTGAATTATTTAAATTATTTATAAGTGAATTATTTAAATTATTTGTAAGTGAATTATTTAAATTATTTATAAGTGAATTATTTAAATTATTCATAAGTGAATTATTTAAATTATTTGTAAGTGAATTATTTAAATTATTTAAAAGTGAATTATTTAAATTATTTATAAATGAATTATTTAAATTATTTGTAAGTGAATTATTTAAATTATTTGTAAGTGAATTATTTAAATTATTTATAAATGAATTATTTAAATTATTTATAAGTGAATTATTTAAATTATTTATAAATGAATTATTTAAATTATTTATAAGTGAATTATTTAAATTATTTGTAAGTGAATTATTTAAATTATTTATAAGTGAATTATTTAAATTATTTGTAAGTGAATTATATAAATTATTTATAAGTGAATTATTTAAATTATTTGTAAGTGAATTATTTAAATTATTTGTAAGTGAATTATTTAAATTATTTGTAAGTGAATTATTTAAATTATTTGTAAGTGAATTATTTAAATTATTTATAAGTGAATTATTTAAATTATTTGTAAGTGAATTATTTAAATTATTTATAAGTGAATTATTTAAATTATTTATAAGTGAATTATTTAAATTATTTGTAAGTGAATTATTTAAATTATTTATAAGTGAATTATTTAAATTATTTATAAGTGAATTATTTAAATTATTTGTAAGTGAATTATTTAAATTATTTATAAGTGAATTATTTAAATTATTTGTAAGTGAATTATTTAAATTATTTATAAGTGAATTATTTAAATTATTTATAAGTGAATTATTTAAATTATTTATAAGTGAATTATTTAAATTATTTGTAAGTGAATTATTTAAATTATTTATAAGTGAATTATTTAAATTATTTATAAGTGAATTATTTAAATTATTTGTAAGTGAATTATTTAAATTATTTATAAGTGAATTATTTAAATTATTCATAAGTGAATTATTTAAATTATTTGTAAGTGAATTATTTAAATTATTTAAAAGTGAATTATTTAAATTATTTATAAATGAATTATTTAAATTATTTGTAAGTGAATTATTTAAATTATTTGTAAGTGAATTATTTAAATTATTTATAAGTGAATTATTTAAATTATTTATAAGTGAATTATTTAAATTATTTATAAGTGAATTATTTAAATTATTTGTAAGTGAATTATTTAAATTATTTATAAGTGAATTATTTAAATTATTCATAAGTGAATTATTTAAATTATTTGTAAGTGAATTATTTAAATTATTTATAAGTGAATTATTTAAATTATTTATAAATGAATTATTTAAATTATTTGTAAGTGAATTATTTAAATTATTTGTAAGTGAATTATTTAAATTATTTATAAATGAATTATTTAAATTATTTATAAGTGAATTATTTAAATTATTTATAAGTGAATTATTTAAATTATTTGTAAGTGAATTATTTAAATTATTTATAAGTGAATTATTTAAATTATTTGTAAGTGAATTATTTAAATTATTTATAAGTGAATTATTTAAATTATTCATAAGTGAATTATTTAAATTATTTGTAAGTGAATTATTTAAATTATTTAAAAGTGAATTATTTAAATTATTTATAAATGAATTATTTAAATTATTTGTAAGTGAATTATTTAAATTATTTGTAAGTGAATTATTTAAATTATTTGTAAGTGAATTATTTAAATTATTTGTAAGTGAATTATTTAAATTATTTATAAGTGAATTATTTAAATTATTTGTAAGTGAATTATTTAAATTATTTATAAGTGAATTATTTAAATTATTCATAAGTGAATTATTTAAATTATTTGTAAGTGAATTATTTAAATTATTTAAAAGTGAATTATTTAAATTATTTATAAATGAATTATTTAAATTATTTGTAAGTGAATTTTTTAAATTATTTGTAAGTGAATTATTTAAATTATTTGTAAGTGAATTATTTAAATCATTTGTAAGTGAATTATTTAAATTATTTGTAAGTGAATTATTTAAATTATTTGTAAGTGAATTATTTAAATTATTTGTAAGTGAATTATTTAAATTATTTATAAGTGAATTATTTAAATTATTTGTAAGTGAATTATTTAAATTATTTGTAAGTGAATTATTTAAATTATTTAAAAGTGAATTTTTTAAATTATTTGTAAGTGAATTATTTAAATTATTTGTAAGTGAATTATTTAAATTATTTGTAAGTGAATTATTTAAATTATTTGTAAGTGAATTATTTAAATTATTTGTAAGTGAATTATTTAAATTATTTATAAGTGGATTATTTAAATTATTTGTAAGTGAATTATTTAAATTATTTGTAAGTGAATTATTTAAATTATTTAAAAGTGAATTTTTTAAATTATTTTTAAGTGAATTATTTAAATTATTTGTAAGTGAATTATTTAAATTATTTGTAAGTGAATTATTTAAATTATTTGTAAGTGAATTATTTAAATTATTTGTAAGTGAATTATTTAAATTATTTGTAAGTGAATTATTTAAATTATTTGTAAGTGAATTATTTAAATTATTTGTAAGTGAATTATTTAAATTATTTATAATTAAATTATTTAAATTATTTTTAAGTGAATTATTTAAATTATTTGTAAGTGAATTATTTAAATTATTTGTAAGTGAATTATTTAAATTATTTATAAGTGAATTATTTAAATTATTTGTAAGTGAATTATTTAAATTATTTGTAAGTGAATTATTTAAATTATTTGTAAGTGAATTATTTAAATTATTTATAAGTGAATTATTTAAATTATTTGTAAGTGAATTATTTAAATTATTTGTAAGTGAATTATTTCAATTATTTAAATTATTTAAATTATTTGTAAGTGAATTATTTTAATTATTTGTAAGTGAATTATTTCAATTATTTCAATTATTTAAATTTTTTAAATTATTTGTAAGTGAATTATTTAAATTATTTGTAGGTGAATTATTTAAATTATTTGTAAGTGAATTATTTAAATTATTTGTAAGTGAATTATTTAAATTATTTAAATTATTTAAATTATTTAAATTATTTATAATTAAAGTATTTGATTTCATTGTATGAACAGTATTTAAATTCTTTTTCGAATGTTACTTTTTTCAGTAATTTAAAAATTGTCATTCGTATTAACCTGCTGCACTTTTTTTTTAACTCACTTCAACAATATTCAAAGCATGAGTAGATATTTTGTTAAATGTTTCATTTTGCATTAAAAAATCATTAAAAAGAATGGAATTATGTGAGAGACTAATGAATATTTATTTATTTCAGTTGATCAAAACAAAAAATATTTTATATCATTATTTAATCATTGGTTTCAGCTAAAAAGCGAGCAATACTGGCCGGATGTGGGAATGACCAGGACATATGGAGTCATAAGTGTCAGCCATAGAACCGAAAATAAGCATTCTTCTTATACTTATCGACAGTTTTGCATAACAAAGGTAAGAAATGTAAAGAATTTATGAATTCTTATTTGTAATTATAAGAATTTATTTTTAGAAGATATATCTATTTAATTTGGTGTTTAGTGATGAGAATGTGTTTTTCAACAGAAGCATGGACAGACTGATTAATAGATACAATCACATATATTGTATATTGTATATTGTATACTGTATATTGTATACTCTATATTGTATATTGTATACTGTATACTGTATATTGTATATTGTACACTTTATATTGTATATTATATATTGTATATTGTATACTGTATATTGTATATTGTATATTATATATTGTATATTATATATTGTATATTGTATACTGTATATTGTATATTGTATATTATATACTGTATATTGTACATTGTATACTGTATATTATATATTGTATATTGTATACTGTATATTGTATATTGTATATTGTATATTGTATACTGTATATTGTATATTGTATATTATATATTGTATATTATATATTGTATATTGTATACTGTATATTGTATATTGTATATTATATACTGTATATTGTACATTGTATACTGTATATTGCATATTGTATATTGTATATTGTATATTGTATACTGTATATTGTATATTGTATATTGTATACTGTATACTGTATACTGTATATTGTATACTGTATATTGTATATTGTATATTGATACTGTATACTGTATATTGTATACTGTATACAGTATATTGTATATTGTATACTGTATATTGTATATTGTATATTGTATACTGTATACTGTATATTGTACATTGTATACTGTATACTGTATATTGTATATTGTATATTGTATATTGTATACTGTATATTGTATACTGTATATTGTATATTGTATATTGATACTGTATACTGTATATTGTATACTGTATACAGTATATTGTATATTGTATATTGTATATTGTATATTGTATATTGTATATTGTATTTTGTATATTGTACACTTTATATTGTATATTATATATTGTATATTGTATACTGTATATTGTATATTGTATATTATATATTGTATATTATATATTGTATATTGTATACTGTATATTGTATATTGTATATTATATACTGTATATTGTACATTGTATACTGTATATTGTATATTGTATATTGTATACTGTATATTGTATATTGTATATTGTATATTGTATACTGTATATTGTATATTGTATATTGTATATTGTATACTGTATATTGTATACTGTATATTGTATATTGTATATTGATACTGTATACTGTATATTGTATACTGTATACAGTATATTGTATATTGTATACTGTATATTGTATATTGTATATTGTATATTGTATACTGTATATTGTATACTGTATATTGTATATTGATACTGTATACTGTATATTGTATACTGTATACAGTATATTGTATATTGTATACTGTATATTGTATATTGTTTATTATATATTGTATATTGTATACTGTATATTGTATATTGTTTATTATATATTGTATATTGTATACTGTATATTGTATATTGTATACTGCATATTGTATGTTGTATATTGTATACTGTATACTGTATACTGTATATTGTATATTGTATACTGTATATTGTATATTGTATACTGTATGCTGTATATTGTATATTGTATACTGTATATTGTATATTGATACTGTATATTGTATATTGTATATTGTATACTGTATATTGTATATTGTATATTGTATACTGTATATTGTATATTGTATATTGTATACTGTATATTGTATATTGTATACTGTATATTGTATATTGTATACTGTATATCGTATACTATATATTGTATATTGTATACTATATATTGTATATTGTATACTGTATATTGTATATTGTATACTGTATACTGTATATTGTATACTGTATATTGTATATTGTATATTGTATACTGTATATTGTATTTTGTATACTGTATACTGTATATTGTATATTGTATATTGTATATTGTATACTGTATATTGTATACTGTATATTGTATATTGTATACTGTATATTCTATTTTGTATACTGTATTTTGTATATTGTATATTGTATACTGTATATTGTATACTGTATATTGTATACTGTATATTTTATATTGTATATTGTATATTGTATACTGTATATTGTATACTGTATATTGTATTTTGTATACTGTATCTTATATATTTTATATTGTATATTGTATATTGTATATTGTATACTGTATATTGCATATTGTATATTATATATTGTAATCTGTATACTGGATGAAAGACAAGATTTGGTGCTCATGTGTTACTATCATATCATGTAGTGAGGTGTGAAGATTCTTGTATAACATCTTTCCGGATGTGTTTCAGCATCAGTTTGGATAAAATTATTAATACCATGGTTCATGCAATGCTTTCTTGTGACTACACCGATAATATAATCATATTATATCAAAGATTTGCTGACATTCACTCGGCCATTGATGAGATGCAATCTTACACGTCAACATTCGGCATGAAGATAAACTGGCTCTGACTGCATTCCAATTATATTGCTCCAAAGGCTTCAACCGGAACTAGCGCCTATACTTACAAAATTATTTAAGCGTTGTCTTAAGGAGAAATGCTTACCAACATCTTGGAAAATCTCATCAGTAAGCCCTGTATTTAAGAACTCAGGTGATCGCTCGTCTCCCTCTCAGTACAGGGCAATAAGTCTCCTATGCATTATGAGTAAGCTGCTGGAATCTGTGCTAAATAAGGAAGTAGTCAACCATCTCAGCAAAAATAACCTTCTTAGTGACATGCAATATGGTTTCCGTTCTGCTAGATCTACAACAAACATGCTTACAGTTATATCTCATAGGATTAGCGAATCCCTCGACAGAGGCTTTCTTTCTAGGTCAATTGCTCTTGACATATCAAAAGCCTTTGATAAGGTATGGCATATAGGTCTACTTCACAAGATCTCCAGTCATGGTATAGCTGGAAATGTCTTCTCAACCATTAAACCATTTCTCTCTGATAGGTTCTTAAGAGTAGTGGTTGATGGGCAGAAATCAGAGGCTCTCAGTATCCAGGGGTCCATCCTAGATCCAACTCTCTTCCTTATCTACATCAATGATCTTCCAAATCACATCCTTACATCATTCGTAGACATTTATGCTGACGACACTATCATCTATGGTAGCACTTTGAAGACCATAAATGACCAAGTTCTCTCTGATTCTCTCTCCTCTGATCTTGAGTACGTGGTACAATGGGGAAAAAGTGGCTGGTTACTTTTAATGCATTTAAAACCAAGCTTCTATCTTTACATCATCAATGCTCTGTTGCCCAGCTACCATCAATCGAAATGAATGGCTCTCGTCTTGGGGAGGCTTCATGTTTTGACAAGCTTCTGGGTTTGACCTTTACTCCCGATCTGAAATGGAACACGCATATCAAATCCATTGCCAAAGTAGCTGGAAAAATGGTGGGATCCTTCTACTGCTCCAGTAGATAGCTCACTGCTGATGCAATTCTCTACCTATATAATAGCCAGGTTCGGCCAACGATGGAGTACTGTTGCTACATCTGGGCAGGAGCTGCTAGAAGCAGCTTATCCTGTCTTGACAGAGTTCAAAATAGACTTCGTAGCTTAGTGGGAGATGCTCTTTTCTCCTCCCTGCAACTTCTTTCCCACAGAAGAAACCTTGCGAGCCTATCCCTGCTTTATCGTTATTTTAATGGCAGGTGCTTATCTGAACTTAAATCTATGGTCCCCCTTTGCCAGACTTTCACAAAAAACACTCGTCTAACCAAAACCACTATCAACAATTTCCCACACTCTTTATCTGTGCCTACACCAAAACGTAGATTCCATGAACAGGGCTTCTTTCTTAGAACTTTCGCCTGTGGAACTATTTTGTTTTCCTGCTTTCCAGCTGACTACAATCTGATTGTCTTCAAGTCCAACGTGAACAAGTTCTTATTGAACTATCTCCCTAAGTAATCCAAGTTAAAAAATTCCCACTAATGTTTACTACACTAAAATCACAATGACTAATGTATACCCCTTAACCCTTATCCTCTAGTGGCCTCTGGGCCTTGATAAGTGGTGACCCCCCCCCATGTAAAAAAAAAATGCCAATAAGACACAGTTACTGATGGCAGGTCTCTTTCCAAATGAAAAACAGCTGGTTGTCGTTGATGTGAAAAGCCTTGACGAAGTCAGTTCAAATACCTTGGTTCTATCATCCTCACAATAGGTCAAGAGAAGGAAGACATCTTCAACCACGTCAGCAATGTTCACACCGCCTTCTATCAACTTCGATTGCGGCTCTAGTCTTGAAAAGGAATAAGGCTGAACACAAAATTCAAGTCCTACCAAGCCTTCATTCACACTATTCTCTTTTATGAGTGCAAGGTTTGACCTATGCAGGCAAGTGACCTGTACAAACTGGAAGTATTCAACCGTCACTCCTTACGGTGCATCCTCCAGGTCTGCTGACAACAGTTTATCTCCAACAGTACAGTTTGTGCTCGCTGCAAGATCTACTTCCTCCAAAAATCTCTCCTTGCCAGATGACTTCAAACTCTTCAATGACACCCAGGTGATTTCATCAATGAACTCATCGACCCAGCACCACCGTCAGGCAGGAAGAAAGGTCGCGGTGGCCAACTTAAAACTTGGCTCAGGACGATGAAGCAGGATGCTGAACTGATTCTGGGCCCTCATTTTTATGGGGCGGAACCATAAATGGCTTGCATTCATAATGGAAGCAACCTTGGATCGCTATGCCAGTATTCGGAACTTGTTGAAAAGAGTCGGCCCAACCAACCCAAAGTGAATGCAGCAATCATGACCATGACTAATGTTTTCTCTGATTAAAACCACATATTTAAAAATTCGTATTTTATAGATATGTTTCCATTTTAAAGACACACTTCTGTTTTCATGCTGACCAAATGCAAATGTATTATTAACATACATTTAAGACATTTGTTTTGCATTCCATGATTTTACGTTTCAATATACAAATTCTTCGAAAGAAAATCATTATTGTGGATATTTGCTATTTAGCGTTTCACTGCTTAGACCTTTTTTTTATATTAATTCCCTTCATATGTTTTCCAAAATAAATCAAATGAAAATTCCCTTTTCATGTATTTTTCTCATCCCAGCAGCGCATATTCCTCTCTTTCATTTATGATTTATCAATTTGATAAATTCTAAATATGCATTAAACATTATTAAATCTAATTGTACCTTCTGATATTGTTTATATTTTTATTAATTTTTAAATGTTTTGTATACATTCGAACATTTTTCATCCATTTATCTTCAAATGCATATTATATATATGTATATATATATATATATATATATATATATATATATATATATATATATATATATATCATATTTGTAGTCATCGACATACAGTCCTGTTTCGTTATATCACAACTCATCAGTGCCGCTAGACTAGCACCTCTCCCAAGTCAAGGATTGAACCTAGAACCGTCGTGTTGACAGTCGACACTTCTCCCACTCGACCATGGAAGCGATGCCCGCGAATAACCTGTTCGAATGTATATTTAAACAAACACTCATCCACCACTTTTACAGTGCTCAAACCGCCTGTTTGTAAACACACAAACAGCGAGCTTCGCATTTTTTCAGCCAATTAAGTAGCGGCTGAGATTATATATATATATATATATATATATATATATATATATATATATATATATATATATATATATATATATATATTGCTTCTTCTAATTTTAGAATTCGGAAAACTTCTGGGTGGAACAATATCAATTTACCAGCTGGCCTGATCATGGAGTTCCCGAAAACCCAGAATATTTTATTTCATTTAGAAATAAAGTACGTTCAACACAACTCTACAAGCCACCCATCCTTGTGCACTGCAGGTGAGACCATTAGTCATTATATTTCAATGTAATATATCCCCCTTACTTGGAGCAAAATGTCCTAAGATGTCAAAAGATTTAAGATTTTGATAGCTTATTTTCTTGCATCACTTGTCTTTGGGAATCCCTGTTTGCTCCCTGTTTTCCCGACCATACCAATATGTAGAAATTTAAACGTAACATGAACAAACATATTGTTGCACAACTTCCCACCCAGGTGCCCCTTTCTATAAATCTGGCTCCTATCATAGTAACAATTTACATTTCAATGGCATTTTGCCTTATTAATGGTAAAACATTTGTCATATCTGACAATGCATATTTTTTCAACTTCTTAACGTTTATATTTTGAACAAAAAAATGACTAAAATCGTTAGACACATATTTTCTATTGTCACAACAAAAATATATATATTTGATTCATGAAAAACTTAAATGGCTAAATTTATTTCCTTAAAATAATATCAGAAAAACTGAAATGGTTAAATTTATTTCCTTGAAATAATATCAGAAAAACTGAAATGGTTAAATTTATTTCCTTAAAATAATATCAGAAAAACTGAAATGGTTAAATTTATTTCCTTAAAATAATTTCAGAAAAACAACTGCAAAATGTAGTGTATTGGGCTTTTTCAAAAAACAAAAATTGAAATCTTTTTTTTTTCTTTACATGCATTATGGTCATTCAAAAAAATGAATTTGGGCTATTTTAATAAAATCGCATTTGGCAACATAAACTGAGTTGGTATATCCTTGATATATGTAGTACATTAATACAGAAATCAATTTGGCAACGTTTTATAGTTGTACTTCGTAATTATTTTGTGAGGTGGGATGTTCAATCTCCTGAAAATAAAATTAAATATTATTAACTTGTATTGTAATACACTGCATGTGAGCGCGTGTAAAGTTATCAACAGCAGTGAAGGCTGGCAGAATGTAAAGAGATTAGCAGCAGCAGTCTTACTTATGAGTTATGATATCAGTCGAGAATGTTACAACGCTTTAACCAGGTTTGCCTATAAGCATTTTTCTGATGTGACATGTTCGCAAAGACAACAAATCCAGTAGAAAACAAGAAAAAATGAAGACGTTATTCTCACTCCTTATCCTAATGCGGTTCATCTTTTATGATCTTGATTTACGTTTTATGCTTTTTTTCTTTTTTACGGTCAGAAGAAAAATTTTATCGCTTTCTCAGATCGAGATTATCACTGAAGTTTTATTTTATTTTTAATGGAAATCGCTCAAAACAAACCAGGAAGCCACTTGATGTAAAGAGCTAAAAAGAATGAAAAATGATTATCAAAAGACAGGATATGCCTATTGACCTTAGTCTTCAGAAAACCAATGCTATAGGTAGGAAGAAAACAGTGAGCAGGAGGAGAGTTCCACAAACTTCCACTTCTTGAAAAGAGGCTGCTGGAATAGGAAGTTGTATTACAATGAGATCATCAAACGATGAATTAACGGAGACCACTAGATTAAGTAAACAAACGAGCTGGAACAAAGGAAGCAAGGAACAGATCTGACAAGTCTGAAGAATACATGACATAATAGTATTTATAGAAAAGACTGAGACTAACGATGTCACGTCTGTGAGAGAGAGGTTGCAGAGAAAAAAAGGTGGGATCAATCAAGTTACATATGCATTTCTGAATCGAATCAAGAGCTGTCAGATGGGACAGAGATTCACCGGACCGAATATGACAACAGTATTCCACAGCTCACCTATGCAATGAGTATTGTTGCAACATCTAGACTGTTGCCCCTATCACTAGTCTATCACTCTTAGATAGGCTCCAAAAAAGAGACACAAATCTAATAGGTCCTGCACTATCGGCCAAGCTTCAACCTCTGTCCCATCGCCTATGCATTGAGTACTGTTACCACATCTGAGCTGGAGCAACTACCACTAGTCTCTCACTATTAGACAGCGTTCAAAAAAGAATCTCAAATCTAATTGGTTCATCACTATTGGCCAAGTTCCAACCTCTGTCCCATCGCCACAGTGTTGCATTCCTGGCCTGTTTTACAAGTACACTCATAGCACTTATGCCCTTTAACATAATTACCCCGACTAACTTGACAAGCAGGAAAATCACACGCCTACATTGTAAAAATCTCTAGATGCTGGAAAGCCTTCAACTCTCAAAGTTTTTTCTCTTGGACTGCTAGACTTTGGAATTCCTTCCCTGTTTCCTGCTTCCCTGACTGTACTAATTTGCAGAAGTTGAAATGCAATGTGAACAGACATCTTGTTGCTCAACTCTCCACAGACATGATTCCAAATAGTAAGCCCTTACATTACATTACAACCCCCAATAGTTCCTCCTGTATCAGAAAACACGTATATCTGTACGTGATGTTGCCAAGCTAATCAAAAACCTTGATTCCAGTAAAGCAACTGGCCCTGACGGTATTCCAATTATAGTACTCAAAAAACTTCAACCTGAACTAGCGCCCATACTTACAAAACTGTTTAAACGTTGTCTTAAGGAGAATAGTTTCCCATCTCCCTGGAAAATTTCATCAGTATGCCCTGTATTTAAGAATTCAGGTGATCACTCATCTCCCTCTCAGTACAGGCCAATAAGTCTCCTGTGCGTCATGAGTAAGTTGCTGGAATCTGTGTTAAATAGAGAAGTAATCAACCATCTCAACAAAAATAACCTTCTTAGTGACACACAATATGGTTTCCATTCTGCTAAATCTACAGCAGATGTGCTTACAGTTATATCTCATAGGATTAGCAAATCTCTCGATGGAGGCAACCTTTCTAGGACAATTGCTCTTGACATATCAAAAGTCTTTGATAGGGTATGGCATAAAGGTTTACTTCATAAGATCTCTAGCTATGGTATAGCTGGAAATGTCTTCTTAATTATTAAATCATTTCTTTCTGATAGGTTCTAAGAGTAGTAGTTGAGGGGGCAAAAATCAGAAGCTCACAGTATTATTGCCGGTGTCCCTCAGGGATCCATCCTGGGCCCAACTCTTTTCCTGATCTACATTAATGATCTTCCAAATTACATCCTTACATCATTTGTAGACATTTATGCTGACGACACTACCATTTATGGTAGCACATCTAAGACAGTAAACGACCAAGTTCTCTCCAATTCTCTCTCCTCTGATCTTGAGCAAGTAGTACAATGGGGTAAGGAGTGGCTGGTTACTTTTAATGCATCTAAAACCAAGCTTCTCTCTTTACATCATCAACATTCTGATCCACATCTGGCATCAATTGAAATGAATGGCTCTCGTCTTCAGGAGGCCTCAAGTTTTGACAAGCTTCTTGGCTTGACCATTACTCCTGATCTTAAATGGAACACGTACATCAAATCTGTTGCCAAGGCCGCTGGAAAAATGGTGGAATCTTTCTATCGATCTGGTAGATATCTCACTGCTGATGCTATTCTCTATCTATATAAGAGCCAGGTACGTCCAAGGATGGAATACTATTGCCACATCTGGGCAGGAGCTGCTAGAAAAGACTTGTCCTGCCTTGATAGAGTTCAAAATAGACTTTGTAGCCTTGTAGGAGATGTCCTTTTCTCTTCCTTGCAACCTCTATCTCATAGAAGAGATGTTGCGAGTTTGTCTCTGATGTATCGTTATTTTCATGGAAAGTGTTCGACTGAGCTTCAATCTATGGTGCCCCCTCGCCAAACTTTCACAAGAAACACTCGTCTAGCTGTAAACACTATCAATAATTTCCCCCACTCTTTATCTGTGCCTAAACCTAAATGTAGATTCCATGAACAAAGCTTCTTTCTTAGGACTGCACGCCTGTGGAATTGTCTTCCGTTTTCCTGCTTTCCGGCTGACTACAATATGGTTGTCTTCAAGTCTAACGTAAATAAGTTCTTGATGAGCCGTTCCATATAAGTTATCAAATTTACGAAATTTTCATTACTAATGATTACTATATTGTGCAATTTCTACTGTATACTCTTTAACACTTATCCTTGAGTGGCCTCTTGGCCTTGATAATGTGGTGATGCCTATATAAAAAAAAAAAGAGTAATATCTTTAGTTGGCATGTTGGAGTGAAAAAAAAAGCTCTGCTCATACTTTGAATATCATTGAAGAGAATGTTAAAACAGAAGTACAATATCTATTTGGCAATCTAGTGGAAGCTGATCCATTCTGTGTTTTACACACACACCCCTTTTCACAGAAGAGACGAGACTAGTAATTCTCTACTCAATTGTTATTTCCATCAAAGACTAGGTTTCAGTTATTCGTTCCTCCTTGTAAGACATTCACAGTAAGAACTCGTCTATCTATAACAATTAAAAAGAACTTTCCATTTTCTTCTGTGTGCCGAGCATCAAGCGGAATTTCTGCGAACAGAGTTTTATTTCCAAGAACTTTCCATTTGTGGAACACATTACAATAGAATTGGTTCCTTAGAGATTATAACATGGTCGTCTTCAAGACAAATACTTGTCATAAATTGTCCTTATAAGGAATCAAACTTTGTTCATTCTATTCATCACTTCTCTCATAATATTCTTCATCATTGAACTGTCCATCCATCCACCAATATCGTTAACCTTTGAAACCTAATGATCCTGAAGAAGGCCGGAGAGTAGAATAGGCCTGTGAGCAGGATAACAACGAAAATGAAGACAATACTCAGACATATGAAAGTAATGGAAATGACATTAAAATGATTTGTATTTAGAATGAATAAGAAGCTACAGCCAGTCCCAGAAATGGCTGCAGCAGTTTACAATTTGAAAGCCACAAAAAAAAAATATAAAAATTCAGATGACACTATGCATGCGGAGGGTTAGGTTAATATTAGGGTTAGTTTAAAATTGGAGTTTAAAAACATTAATCCCTCAAAAAACAACTAATTTATTTTTAACTTCCTCAAACAAAAAAGAAAAGAAAGTGGCTTTCAAATCGTAGACAGCTTCAGCCATTTCCGAGACTAACTCGGGATTATCCATCAAAGTACTAATATTCTCTCATAACATAGATCAAATGATTGTTAAAAAAATAATTCATTTTCCTTGCAAAAGTAAAACTTAACAAAAATGAACCCCTTCTTCCCCCAAAATAAGATCTTTTTTCCCCACAGAAACAGATTTTAAAAGCGCAAAAATTTTTAGAACAAAACAATTTTTGAGTTTCTGTATTGATTTCTTCATGTAGAAGATGCAGTATTTGATACACATAATAAAACATTTTTCAACGTTTTTTTTTTTCAAGTGCGGGTGTTGGAAGGAGTGGATCATATATCATTTTGGATATTATTCTAGAAGAAATGAAAAATAAGCCAAAGATTGATATCATTGAATGGATCTTAGATCTTCGCAGGGATCGAACTCTGATGGTTCAGAATCGAGTATGTATAAACATTTGCATTGATTGATTATGGCAATATTATTTGTTATTCAATTTCAAATTTTGTTGCCATTTTTGTCGTTAATCTTTTCATCATTTCCTTGCTTCAAGATGCAAACAATTCACATTTTGTTGGTGTGGCCCTAACACAACTCCAGATATAAAAGACGTAATTCAATTCACACATTCAATTCTTATCGGGCAAGAGTTACTCTTCTTCAATAAAAATAATAAGAGAATAATTTTATTTAGAAAATGGTTTTATTTTATTTTATTTTTATTTTTCAATAAACAAGCAGTCTTCTCACTCTTTCCATAAGCTCTGATCTCTATCTTCTCTGACTGGAGAAAAGCCAGCGTTATACAAATAAAGGATGTACAAATAAAACTGACTTAAGCACTTTTAGATTAGAAACGAAAAGAAAAATAAAGAATAAAATACTGGGTACTAATAGGTTTGTTTCATTAAAGATAACATTTTTTTCAAGTTCATTTATTATAAAAGAGACAATAATTCATTCATTAAAATGAGGTTTTTATAATTACCGAAGCCGTCCTTTCCCTTAACAGATTTTGATGTTTTATGATTCGATCTACTAAGCTGATAAATCTAACAGTGTTTAAATGATGTGAAGTCATTCACCCTTATTTAAATTGTCATTGTATTTGTTTTCTCTCTTTTTCTTATAGAAACAACTCGAATTTATTTATGATGTCCTTGTTGAGAGTATTACAACTGGTTCGACTATGGTACAAGTGTCCGATCTGCCACAAGTCTACAACCAACTGTTGAAGTTTTCAGAGAAAATCAACAGTTCTTATTTGAAGCAACAGTTTGAGGTTTACATTTTTTTTTTAATTTTTGGTACTCGTCTAACTTTTGAACAGGACAAAACTGACTTTTCAACTGTTTACGTAAACACCCAAAGATGTCAAAGTGCTTATCCAATCAGAAAGTGATAAAAATGTTAAATTATAAATTCATTAAATAGTAAATTTATGCCGTAAAAGAATTTCCTGACAGACAGATGACAATGGGGACAGTAGCCAACAGGAACAGATCTAGCCCAAATCCTTACTCTAACATCACTCCGTTGTTCATCTTTAATTTTTATTTCTTTAGAATTTTGAAAATTACTACAAAATATTTCTCGGAAATAGAAATTTTCGAAACGTTCTTTCATTGTTTTTAAAATCTTTAGATTTCTTTCTTACATTTGAAAATGACTTATTTTGAATTTCTTAAATTTTTTCTTTTGAATGTAAGTGACTCGTAAAAAATATAAAATTTCTTTCAATTAATTTTCTTCATCATAAATTACTAAATATTTTTTCATCATAAACTACTAAATATTTTTTCATCATAAACAACTAAATAGTTTTTCATCATAAACAACTAAATATTTTTTCATCATAAACAACTAAATATTTTTGCATCATAAACAACTAAATATTTTTTCATCATAAACTACTAAATATTTTTTCATCATAAACAACTAAATATTTTTTCATCATAAACAACTAAATATTTTTTCATCATAAACTACTAAATATTTTTTCATTATAAACTACTAAATATTTTTTCATCATAAACAACTAAATATTTTTCATCATAAACAACTAAATATTTTTTCATCATAAACTACTAAATATTTTTTCATCATAAACAACTAAATATTTTTCATCATAAACAACTAAATATTTTTTCATCATAAACTACTAAATATTTTTTCATCATAAACTACTAAATATTTTTTCATCATAAACAACTAAATATTTTTTCATCATAAACAACTAAATATTTTTTCATCATAAACTACTAAATATTTTTTCATCATAAACTACTAAATATTTTTTCATCATAAACTACTAAATATTTTTTCATCATAAACTACTAAATATTTTTTTATATAACTAAAGAATGGAAAGTGTCTTTTCTTGCTTTCAAAGAAGTTTGATTATTTTCTTTTCTGTTGGAACACTGACTGGTTTTGATTTCAATGCTATTTCTTTTTTATTCACCTTTTGGCGTCTCTTTATGTAAACCTGTATCAGCCATAATCAGTTTTGGTTGGTTCAAAGGCTGGATCAGTACTCCTTTTTTAAAGATTCGAGAATAGATAATAATATTCCTATTTTTTAATCTCTATCTCTACTATTATATACAATTCGCTTTCTGTGTGTGTAAGAAAGAGAGAGAGAGTTTCATCCTTATAGGTGCCGAAACAGCTGAGAAAAAATCCAATCTAAAAAAGAGTCTCAATAAGAATGATCGAAGATTGGCAGATCATTTTGAATCAGCTTTGCAATATCGGTATGCATAACACGAGTCAGATGTTTGTGCCAATAAAATGCAGCAGCTGAAAAAGATAGGGAGGACAGTGCATCACTAAAAACCACCCTTAGTGCAATAATAATTTTTTGGATCATATATGCACAAATTCATACATATGCACGTATATGCACAAATTCATATATATGCACGTATATGCACCCACATGTATACATATATATAGTTTGAATTATCTATTTGAAGAGTTTAAGTTACGGATTTCATTGGTCTTTGTGTACAAGGATTTGTCAAGATAAACTGACACGAAAATACTTCATCTTTCAAGTAAATACTGATCCAAATATTTTGAAATCCAAATAAGATCTGCTTGACATGCCTATGTATTGGCTCGTATGAGGAATGGCGATGTTACCTCAAGTAATAATACTTGAATGGATACTCACCCGGATTATGGTTCACTTTTTGTTATCAAGTAAGATCTTTGGCTTACTTGCAGTTTCATCAAATACTTTTGTATGCAAAATCCGATCCCGCATTTTGCTAATTCCTACTCTCTGATGAGAAGGAAGGTATTTCTTCGAAACTCTGTGGATTAAGGATTATCCACTTATTAAGTGTTTTCTTTTCAGATTAAATATGTTTTTAACTCTTTTTCAAAGTGTTTTTTAACATGTTTTATTAACTATTTGCTCTTATATATATATATATATATATATATATATATATATATATATATATATATATATATGTATATGTATTCTATAATATAAAGCTGAACGTCTGTGTGTGTGTGTGTGTGGTCACGAATAGGCTCCTATATGGTTGACTATTTTAAAATACTGATTACATATAATGATAAAAGATGTATCGAGACACAGGAATGGGTATCTTTGATCTGGCAGAACGGTGGTTCATAAAAATTGTGGGGTCTGCGTCCACGCCTGGCCTTCAAAGTATGGAAATAAAAAATTAAAAAAAAAAAAAACGTTTACAAGGGTTTTTGATATAGATGTACATAACAATACTTTGATAAGCATGTTTCAACTTAAATAGGGATGGTTCGCACCTGTACTCCATGGAAATATGGCACAAACTTTAACAAAGACTTTTCATATCTATTTGCGTGAGTATACTTTGATAATTATGTTTCAGTTTGCAGAAATATGGTATAATAAATTATTGGGTGTTCGTTCACGCCTGACCCCCATAGAATGTAAATATTTCACAAAACTTAACAAGGTTTTTTAAAAAGGGTAAGGGTCCACAATAACACCTTAACTTTAATCTTAATTCACGTTAGCTTTTATTTATTTTTTTGAGTTGAATTATATTGTGTCGAATAAATTCATCTCATAAATTCACGTTCTTATTAAAGTGAAAGACAAAAAAAAAGTTGGAACTTTAGACAATTCTCGACACAAATTTTGCATAACTCTGTTTTTTCCTTCTCCACATGTACATGACACTCTTTCGAAAATAGATAAATAGATAAATAATAAAAAATAAGAACGTTACTTGTTATCGTGTCAAAAGAAGGAAAAAATCCTGCTCATATGATTACGCGTCTTTTTAAAAACATTTACATAACCTTTTTATTTTTATTTATATATATGTTTAAGCTTTTTTTGTCAGTGTACTAGAAAGAATTCAGTTGATTACAACCCTTTCTGCGTGTTCTTTACATTACAATAGTACAACCCTGAATCCGACGGCGCAATACTACACCGTTCAATATTGTAAAACGGAAACAAAGCTGTTCTGCTTGAAAAGGGTGCCATTTTCTTCTTATTCATATTTATATCGATTCTTTGCTTTAAAAAACTAAAGTAATTACGTGTTTACTTTTTAATATCCCATTTTGCTGATTCAGATTATTTTACTAAAGTAAGTAAAGCTTCATTATTTTTCAAAACTGTTTTTGTTTCTTTGTTTTTCGATATTTTGTCGATATTATTTCGTAAGAGTGTTTAACAGAAAAGCCAACAAACGACTACCCGAAAAAATAAATATACAAGAAATAAATGTTACCATATTCAATAAAAGTTCAGTTCATGTTTTTTTTTGTTTTGAAATAGTTTTTAATGCTCTTTACTTGAAATAATTTCAGCGAACCGAAATTAAAACAAAATTTGAGGCGATAACTACTTAAATGAATTTCTATAGAAACTACACATACCATAATCTAATATTCCTCAATCACAAAATAAAGGAAAACATTAAAATATGTTTATAAATATTCCTTACGTTGACGGAACTCTTAAATTGTTAACACATAATGCTCAGGTTCCCCTCCTTCAAATTGAACACGGGGCTCTCCATTTCAAAGTTACAGCCATTTTGATTTTTTTTTAACCGGTTCGTGAATAAAAAAAATAATAATGTTTTAACAAACTACTTAAAAATACAAATCAATGAACTTTTCTACCATAAAAGTAACTTTTATTGATTATGGTAACATTTATTTCTTGTATATTTATATTATTATATATATAACATTTTCTCTTTGTAAGGAAACATCATTTTGTTGGTTACTCTTGGCTACGAATGGAAACAAAGTTGATATAAAAAATATATTTTCGCGAAACTTATCTTTACTTTCATCATATTTTGATTACAGTAAAATTTTTGAGTATCAAAACCTATCTCTTTAATACCCCCTCCTTTTCATAACCTATCATACTTTCATCAATCACAGTCCATTTTCTGTAGGCTGTTTTTGAAACCAGTGAACGACGGGTATTTCTGCTAGTATATATATATATATATATATATATATATATATATATATATATATATATATATATTTGTAGTCATCGACATACAGTCCTGTTTTGTTGTATCACAACTCATCAGTGCCGCTAGACCAGCATCTCTCCCAAGCCAAGGATTGAACCTAGGACCGTCATGTTGACAGTCGGCGGTTCTCCCACTCGACCATGGAATTGATGCTCGTAAATAACTCGTCGGAATGTCTATTTAAATATATATATATATATATATATATATATATATATATATATATATATATATATATATATAAGCACCCCCTCCTTGTCGTAAAATGATTTCACCCGTTTATTAGCGAATTAGCGTTTCACCCGTTTAATTAGCGAATTAGCGTTACTGTGAAGCTCTCTGTTTGTTTGTAAATAAAAAATCAGGTTGAGCATCGTTAAAGTGGTGGGCAAGTGTCTATATAATTGGACATTTGATAAGGTCGTTTAAAAGCACCAATCCCATGGACCAGAGGTTAGAACTGCCAATTACCGTGTAGGTTCACTTCCTGGCTAGGGATGAGTGCTAGTCGAACCGCACTGATGAGCTGTGATACATCAAAACAGTATTTTAGGTGAACGATTATATATATATATATATATATATATATATATATATATATATAGTCATTCAAATACAGTACTGTTTTGCTGTATCACAGCTCATCAGTGCGGCTAGACAAGCAACTACCACAAGCCAAGATTGAAACCCGATCGCCCAAACGACAGTCGGAGCTTCTAGCCGTTGCACTATTTGGCTTGTGTTATGCGGGCAGTGAATTAACAATGTTTTGACATTTGTTTTTAAATATAATTTGGTGATTAACACGATAGTTTTGTTTTTCCAGAAATTTCTACTGCCTCTTTCAACAGTGGAAGACAATTGTTCAAATACCAAACCTTCTTCAGCAATTTATTGTAATCAACAATATATAGCAGGTAAGCGTTAGTAATTTTGCATCATTATTGACTGAGTTTTTGATTAACTGCTTATCAAACCAGAAAAGGTTTTAGCGATTTGTCTTTGGCAAATTGTGTCATTTGCCATTTTTTCTGGTACAGTTTTAAAAATGGAATGTTTAAAACAGTTTTTCACTTGATGTATATTTCATCAAATATGTATCCGCCTACATATCTTAAATTGGATTTTGTCACTGATCTATATAAACATATACTAAAGCAATTTCATGTTCGTACGTTATCACCTTCCACCCACTTTTTTTTAAAGATAGTATTGTCAAATAACTGAAGATGCAATGCAAAAAAATAATCCTTTAAAAGTTCATATAATATTCGTGTTATTTCGAATGGGAAATTCGAAATAAAATACAATTTCTTGACCGTCGAGTTCAGATAAAACTTTAGTGTCTGCTTTGTCCAAAATTATACAGTGATATATGAAATTATGTCACAAACTCCTACAAATGTTTTAGAGATAAACGTCAATAATCAGTTATATATTTACTGATGGGTCACCACATCAAGGCTATGTAGCCACTCAAGGATAAAGGTTCCAACTTCATACTCTGTTTTTTTAAGGCAAGAATAAATGAATGTGGTTGGTCATCGTTTGTCACCGTGACTAGAAAATGTCTATCCTACTCTAACTTTCAATCATTTACACTAGAGGTTGTCCTATTTAAGATATTCCCAAATGATTTAAAAAAATTAACTTTGATTTGAAACCCGAATGCAATTTTAGTATTGTATATATATATATATATATATATATATATATATATATATATATATATATATATATATATATATGGGGGGGTGTTTTTGTGTGTATACTGATGTGCAAAATACTTGCCTTGTTCTGACAAGAGTGCAGTTTTCAGATTTTTCTGCTTAATTTGTATAGCTGAAAATAAAATCGTTTTGAAATAGCTGTAAGCTCTTTACGATGATGTCACTATGATTTAATGATGATTTAAATCATAATAACACACACACACACAAAAAAAAAAAAGCTTCGACCAGAACTTGCTCCCATACTTACGAAACTGTTTAAGCGCTGCCTTAAGGAGAAGTGCTTTCCAACACCCTGGAAAACCTCATCAGTATGCTCTGTATTTAAGAATTCAGGTGATAAGTCATCTCCCTCTCAGTACAGGCCAATAAGTCTCCTGTGTGTCATGAGTAAGTTGCTGGAATCCATATTAAATAGAGAAATAGTCAACCACCGCAGCAGAAATAACCTTTTTAGTGACACGCAATATGGTTTCCGTTCTGCAAGATCTACAGCAGATGTGCTAATGGTTATATCTCATAGGATTAGTGAATCTCTTGACAAAGGCTTCCTTTCTAGGGCAAATGCTCATGACATATCAAAGGCCTTCGACAAGGTATGGCATAAAAGCCTACTTCACAAGATTTCCAGTTACAGTATTACTGGAAATGTTTTCTCAATCATTAAATCATTTCTCTCTAATAGGCTCATAAGAGTAGTGGTTGATGGACAAAAATCAGAGGCCCGCAGTATGCTGGAGTCCCTCAGGGGTCCATCATGGGCCTTACTCTCTTCCTGATCTACATCAATGATCTCCCTAAACACATACTTAAATCATTCGTTGACATCTATGCTGATGACACGACCGTCTACGGCAACTCATCAAAGGCTGTAAATGATAAAGTTCTCTCTGATTCTCTCTCCTCTGATCTCGAGTGCATGGTACAGTGGGCGAAGACATGACTGGTTATCTTTAATGCATCTAAAACCAGGCTCCTATCTTTACATCATCAACGCTCGGATCCCCATCTTGTATCAATTGAAATGGATGGCTCTCATCTAGTAGAAGCCCCATGTTTTGACAAGCTTCAAGGCTTGACCTTTACTCCTGATCTGAAATGGAACACATACATCAAGTCTGTTGCCAAGGTCACTGGAAAGATGGTGGGATCCTTCTACCACTCCAGAAGATATCTCACTACTGATGCAATTCTCTATCTATATAAAAGCTAAGTACGTCCAAGGATGGAATACTGTTGCCACATCTGGGCTGGAGCTTCAAAAAACAGCCTATCCTGCCTTGACAGAGTACAAAATAGACTTAGTGGCTTAGTGAGGGATGCCCTTTTCTCTTCCCTATAGCCTCTCTCCTACAGAAGAGACGTTGTGAGCCTATTTTTGTTTTATCGCTATTTCCATGGCAGGTGCTGGTCTGAGCTCCATTCTCTGGTCCCCTCACCAATCTTTCACGAAAAACACCCGTCTAGCTGAAACCACGGTCCAAATTTTCCCCACTCTTTATCTGTGTCTAAATCAAAACGTAGATTCCATGAACAAAGCTTCTTTCTTAGAACTGCACGCCTGTGGAACTCTGTTCCGGTTGCCTATTTCCCACCTGACTACAACTTGGATGTCTTCAAGTCTAACATAAACAAATTCCTAATGAACCGCCCCCTTAAGTAGACACTTTATTAAATCTCAACACTAATGTTCTGTACATGCAATAACCCTTATCCCTGAGTGGCTTCCGGGCCTTGATAAGTGGTGACCACCTTGTAAAAAAAAACAACACATATATATTAGGTTAGTGCAAAAATAATGCCGTTTTTTGATCTGATCATTAAACAAGATTAAAAAACTATATATAACCAATAAATGTTCATAACAAAAAGAAAATAAATAAATAAAATAAAATTACCTTCAGTTACCTACGGTTTTAGTCACATCTTACTGCTGTCCTAACCTCTATCTGCAGTTCTGTTCTCTTCCGAATCTTCTTCTAGAATATACTTTTGTTTTCTTTTTGAAAGGGGTAGGTATTTTCTCCTGAAATGAATCAAACTTCCATACCACCAACGGACTTTATATACACCGGACATACCAACAACTTGGTTGCAAATTATATAACGAAGTGAGGAAGGATAAATGAATAAACAGTTAGACATTTCTCTACTTAAACATACCCGTCTATTCGTTTCTTTGTTTTTCTTTTCTTGTCTTTACTCTTGTGATTCCGGTCCTTTCCACATTGCTCTTGGCTTTTAAAACTTCCATATATTCCTTTATCAGCAAGGCTTCAAGCAAACTACCATTTACTTATATATATATATATATATATATATATATATATATATATATATATATATATATATGTGTGTGTGTGTGTGTGTGTGTGTGTGTGTTTGTGTGTGTGTGTGTGTGTGTGTGTGTGTGTGTGTGTGTGTGTGTGTGTGTGTGTGTGTGTGTGTGTGCTTAGGAGAGTCTTAGTGTGATCATGTTGAATGTTGTGAGATGGAGACAGTCTTAGTGAGAGATAGTCTTAGGCATGTTCATGTGTTGAGTGTTCATATGTCTTAAGATGTTCATGTTGTAAGAGATAGCATATTGGTAACATAAACAGGTATATATAAAGAGAGAAACAGTTCTGTATATATATATAATAGACAATGTACATGTTACTACCCAATGAGAGGCGATTTGATATATAGACAGATAGATCGAGGGCTTGACATTTATACTTTTGACATATATACTTTCTAACACATATTTTTTAGATGATGATTTTATCAAGGTTTATATAACATAAATGGACAATACCTTTTCTGTTGGATTACAACACGAAGATGTAGATACACAAAGATGAAGACATCTTTTCTAAAACCCTCCTCGCTTCTAGAGGGTGCCAAGAATCGGTCTGAACCTCTCTACTCCCCTGGTCTGACTGATCTCACTCTCGTTAACTAACTTTGAACTGTTTCCTATATTGAGAACTCGTCACGTCATCGCATGATTAAACATGTGCTCATAAAGCACGTTGCATGACATTCATCACGTAGCCAAACTTGACATGACCCCGAGTTCAGTAACCTATTTTGAAATAACCTATTTACAAAACATGTTTACAATTCCAATTGACGATTAAATTCCTTATTTAAATTTTCACAGAAACAAATTTCATTATTACATTCCTTTTCCATATAAAGATATGTAAGCTAAACAATTGCAATTCTTTATTTCAGTAACATTCTGTATTTATTTTAACTTATGATTGGAATTTTCAATTTCAAGTCTAGCTTCGCAAGTTCAAATCCTTGACTTTCATTATTTAACTAATTCCCTATTTTTTTACTTACATGAAAAGGGGCCAACCTATTATCATGTAACAATACTTTTTTGAATTAATTCAATCAGGACATGTTGTTAAAACTGGAAAAGGAAAGGACAAGATAGTCTAGTTAAAAATATAATATATTTATAACTTAAAATATTACAGCATTAAGAATTGATTATATAATGTTATGAATTGAATTTTAAAAAATCTTAATGTTGCAATATTTTAAGTTATAAATTTATTATATTTTTTACTAGAATATCTTGTTCTTTTTTTTTCTAGTTTATTTTTCAGTTTTAACAACTAGTCCTTTACTTTTCCATGTTTAAGCTTAACCACATTACTTTTCATGCTCGCATTTTTCTATAATTCATTTTTCCAGGTTTGCAATAAATTCCTTTGTTCTTTGTTTAATTACAGTCTAACTTTTTTGCCCCCCCCCAAACACATATGTAATAACAATGTACGGCACTCGTCTGCTTTCAATAAAATGCCCCCAATTATCTACCTTTCATGCTTTTATTCTGCCTGTTTCACGAGTTACTTCTCTTTTTGCGACAGTAGTCGCTGAAGTAACGATGTTGCTATGGAAACCAGTCATAAAAAGCGTTGCTCACATATTTTTACAATTTTTAACACCAGAAAATTCATCATAACTTTTGTTTTACTGAATGAAAATGGAAGCTGAGAAGGTGATCTATAAACTGTAATAATTGTTTGAAATTTGATCGAAAAATGAGTGAACGGTGAAGCTTTAAAGCAGTTCTAAATGACTAAAACTGTGATTTAACCATATATTCAAACACTACCGTGTTTAATTGATACAAGCAGAATCAGTGACATCCCAGTAGCAAGAGAACTTGCATTGACCCATATGCTAAGATCTTGGCACCATTTGCGTCACATCAGGTCTTTTTTGTGCACCTGATGCGAACTTCTTTAATTATGAGAGTGTCACCGTCTTCTTTGTCATCCCATCCAGTGGTGACGTTAGATGCTCTGTTTTTGATGAACATCATGGCAGTGCGAAGCCAACTACCCATGGGAAGGTGTCCAACCAACTTGCCACATGACAAAAATATATTCCATTGCGTGATGACACAAGGCATGTCTGGGATTTCATTCCCTCTTCTCCAATACAGAGCGTTATCCTTTCCCCAGATCTGCAAACCAAGCACTCGTGCATCATCCTATTGTCTCTCCAGCTCTTTGCTGCAGAGATGCTCCTTCACACGATCTCGTTTGCCACCATTCTCTCAACTTTTCTGTGTGGGCAGTGAATGGATCCGCATGCTCATTTAACTCCCGATAGTTGAGCATCGGCCTTACCTTTTGTTGGTTCTGCTGGATGACTGCCATTAGTGGGAGCTGGCCCTTCAGGAGCCCTAATTCCTCTTCTGGGTAAAAAACCAATCACCCATTATCAATCCAGGCTAGCAGCTCTTTATTATATTTTAGACACGCATTTACAGGGTTGTTGCATAATTTTTCTGGTGACTGATCACTGGATCACTTTCACGACATCATCCAGGATTTGAGGAGTTAGTCAAACACTGTGTGAAAGTTGGGCTGTTTCAGCTCTATTGTCGCATGCAGAGCAAGTGCTACCTCAGCAAAATGCATCTTATACACCACCAAATTTCTTGATAACGTTCATATGCAGAAGGAGATCGAATCCCAATGGCTTGCCACAACTCTAGACACAAGTTTAATATTTTCTAGACTTAACCAGAAAGAATCTTCTACTTCAGCCTCATCTTATCAATGACATCTCGGTAGCAAGAGAACTTGCATTGACCCATATGCTAAGATCTTGGCACCATTTGCATCACATCAGGTCTTTTTGTGCACTCTGATGCAAATACGTCAGTCTTCAGGAGATTCTTGTTGGTAACTGTTAAAAGTAAAATTATACTGATAACACCATGGCTTAGAAGGCATTTCCCACCTGGTATCGGAATCGTGGTACATTTTCCATACTTTGGGTTGACATACCAAACCCACTCACAACAGATGAGGAGCAGCCGGAATCCACTATGTGGGGAGAGAGTTTATGTGGGGAAAGAGTATTGTTGGCCTCTTACTCCTTATCTCTTTTCCCGAACACCGGACATCAGACTCTTGTTATGTTCCAATGTTATATTTTTTTTTTTTTTTACACAGTGATCACCACTTATCAAGGCCCGGAAGCCACTCAGGGATAAGGGTTATTGCAAGTACATTACATTAGTGTGGAGATTTGATGAAGTGTTTACTTAAGGGGGCGGTTCATTAGGAATTTGTTAATATTGGACTTGAAGACATCTAAGTTGTTGTCCGGTGGGAAGCAGGCAGACGGAACAGAGTTCCACAGGCGTGTAGTTCTAAGAAAGAAGCTATGTTCATGGAATCCGCATTTTGATTTAGGCACAGATATAGAGTGGGGGAAATTTTTCACAGTGGATTCAGCTAGACGGGTGTTTTTCGTGAAAGATTGGTGAGGGGGGACCAGAGATTGGAGTTCAGACGAGCACCTGCCATGGAAATAACGATAAAACAAGGATAGGCTCGCAACGTCTCTTCTGTGGGAGAGAGATTGCAGGGTAGAGAAAAGGGCATCCCCCACTAAGCCACGAAGTCTATTTTGTACTCTGTCAAGGCAGGATAGGCTGTTTTTAGCAGCTCCTGCCCAGATATGGCAACAGTATTCCATCTTTGGACGTACTTGGCTTTTATATAGATAGAGAATTGCATCAGTAGTGAGATATCTTCTGGAGCGGTAGAAGGATCCCACCATCTTTCCAGCGACCTTGGCAACAGACTTGATGTACGTGTTCCATTTCAGATCAGGAGTAAAGGTCAAACCCAGAAGCTTGTCAAATCACGGGGCCTCACCCAGACGAGAGCCATCCATTTCAATTGATGCCAGATGAGGATCAGAGCGTTGATGATGTAAGGATAGGAGTTTGGTTTTGGATGCATTAAAGGTAACCAGCCACATTTTCCCCCACTGAACCACGCGCTCGAGATCAGAGGAGAGAGAATCAGAGAGAACTTTGTCATTTACAGCCTTTGATGTGTTGCCGTAGACGGTCGTGTCATCAGCATAGATGTCAACGAATGATTTAAGTATGTGTTTAGGGAAGTCATTGATGTAGATCAGGAAGAGAGTTGGGCCCAGGATTGACCCCTGAGGGACTCCAGCATTTATATTGCAGGCCTCCGATTTTTGTCCATCTACCACTACTCTTATGAGCCTAACTCCGATAGGCTCATAAGAGTAATGGTAGATGGACAAAAATCATACCCTCCCAATATGCCAAAAATAATGCAACATTATGTTCCATATGTATCACGAACGTTTTCAATTCTTCATGGAATCATATCAGGTAAAAAAGCAAATGAATAAAAAAGCTGGAGAAAAGAAGAGAATTTCAAATGGTAGCTGAAAAACATGCACGTGAAGTCCAATAGACGTCAAGAAAAAGTTTTGCACTGTTCCAGGAATTACATAAAGGATTTAAATTGCATAACGCCAGAATTAGCGTCATTTGATAATGTTAAGCATTTTAAAATGACATTATTAGTTTCATACATAATGTTATTGTTTGTGGTTTGTTGAGTTTTAATGAAGATAGTTTCAAGTATTTTTTAAATTTGTTCAGAATGCATTATTTTGGTATTATTAATTAGAAATCAGTGAGATGGCGGTAACCAATGGTAAATTGAATTAGAGTTTACAAGATGCTTGATGAGGTGGCAAGATGTAAAACCAATATAGTTATTCAATTACAATAGTATATGCTAATATAGTTTGAAATATTATTATTATTATTATTATTATCATTATTATTATTATTATTATTATTATTATTATTATTATTATCTGTAGTTGTGTTTTTTGTTTTGAATCATTCATTTTTATTTGTTTATCGACTTTTTAATTCATTTTTTAGTGAAGGGATTAGTTTTGTCCGGTTTAATAGCAGTGAGGGCATTCGCTCTTGAAATTTAAAAGGATGGAATTTGAGCTGATCTTTTTTATTAATAAAAGTGTTAAACGTTTTAGATTATTGTCAATAAGATCATCAAGGAATGTGGTATTATTAGTTACACTTAGTTCTACCGTAAAATTATGAACAGATATTTAGAAAAAAATCCTGAAGCTTATGTATTTGTTATTACTATTAGCTAGAATAAGAATATCATCAACATAGCCTACATAAATAGAAGGTTTAACAATGTTATTAAATATTTTGTTTTCTAGGCTTGCCATATAGAATTCGCTAAAAGTCAAGCCAAGAAGCAAACTCATTAAAAATCCATCAGTTTTTCTCTTGAAATCACTGGTGCAAATTAGAAATCTTTTAGTTGTAGAGTTGAATGTAATAATCAAAGAAAAAAGCGCCCGCGTTTGTGTGTATTGTGCGGTCATACAACTTACCTTCAGATGGGATCTGAGAGAGAGAAATTAAAGATGGCACCCATGGATTTATAAAGTGTAGTCTCGTGAAATCTCACGAGATCTTATCTTCCACTGCACACATATGCAAATGGAATGGGTTATTTTTCTAATAAAACGCCTGTTGGCAGAGGTGGTCGGGAGAACACGTGTTGGAAGTTGAGAAAGTTGAACTTTTACTTATTGTATTTATTTTATTTTGTTTTGTTGTTTACCAGCCCATTTAAAATGATTTTAATAATTTTAATCAATAAATTTCATTAGCAGAAAATTTCAAATTGCAGCAAACTATGTCAAAAGACATAAGATATTAAATCTATATACCGTTTGAATGTTAATTGAAGACAACTATAAACCTGTATAAGCTATTTATTATGTTAAGCTGATCTCTATTAATATTTCTAATCTAATTTCAGATGATGAAAATGATGAACCTCCTATTGACGCCACTATACTTTGTGTAAGTAAATTTGAATTTCTTCAATTATTAAATTGCCATGTATCATCTCAATTCATTGGTATTGATTGTAACGTAGTCGTTATATCAAAGAAACAGAGAATAAGAAAGAAAGTCGACTTTCTTTTTTTAACAAAAGCCTTTATATTTAGTATTTTCAACAACACATTTTTTTTTATATATTTAAATAAGTCCATTTCTCCTCCTTTGCTTGCGTGTGACTTTTCATCCCTGCTGTGAAGTCACCTACACGTCTTGAACATGTGCTTCTCTTGTCACGTCTTTCTTAAAACACCTTTCTTAAAACACTTGCTTTGCCGAACACCAGCCACGTGTGTCCTTTTATCTCGACTGTGACGTCACTTTGTGCAACCGGCTTGGTCATTTGCGTAAATTTATGCAGTTGATATCAGTATCAGCAGTTCTGTTACATTAATATCACAATGATAGACTTGTTAGAGGAACAGATTAAGTGATAAGATTTACTTGGTGGTGATTCTACAAAGTAGTTTGTCTCGCTGGATCGTTGTTAATTTTCAATAATTAATGTAAAGACAATTGCACATGTTTGTGTAATTGTTTTTTTTTATTACATTTTTACCCCAAACAAGGCATATTGCCACTTTGATGTAGAAGACTACTATCAGGGATCTAAGTTGCAGAGGTACTATGTAGGGAGTTTAGCAACAAGATGTCTGTTCACATTACCCTTGAACTTCTGCATGTCAGTACAGTTAGGGAAGCAGGAAACTGGAAGAGAATTCCAAAGTCTTGCAGTTCTGGGGAAGAAGCTATTAGAGTAAAAGGCTTTCTTACATCTAATGATCTCAACTGTGTAGGGGTGGGACTTCGCTGCCTTATTGGGTTTGTCAGGGGTATTTTCGTTGAGGGGGAACAAGGGCTTGTAGTTCATCAGAGCATCCACCATTAAAATACTTGTAAAACAGGCAGAGGGATGCAACATTTCATCGGTTGGACAGGGGCTGAAGTTTAGATGACAGTTCAGGACCTATTAGGTTGGCGACTCTCTTTTGGACCCTGTCCAGGGGCGAGAGACTAGTAGCAGATGCACCAGCCCAAATGTGACAGCAGTACTCCATACATGGGTGAATGGTAACTTTGTAGAGGTACAGGATACTTTCAGGCATAAGTAACTTTCTAGCATGATAGAGAGAACCCACCTTCTTTGCAGCAGCCTTCGCAATGATCTCGATGTATCTATTCCAACTCATGTTTCCTGTGAACGTTAAGCCAAGGAGCTTGAACGAAGTGCTCTCAGGTAAAGTATCTCTAGCCATAGCTATTGGTAGTTGGTTAGATTTCATGTAATTATTAAAGGAAACGAGCTTTGTCTTGTCAACGTTGAACGTTACCATGCATTTTTTACCTCATTCCACTACAGATTGAAGGTCTTCCTCTAGGGTTTCGGCCATTACCGTAGGTATTTTCTCATTAGTTTTCCCCAAGTGCCTGCTATAGAGCGTGGTGTCGTTGGCAAATATACCCATCTCAGAGACAATTATTTCAGATGCATTATTCTGGCAGGGAGAAAGATATAGAGATAGAGATACAGAGATATAAAAATGAAGAGAGAGAGATACAGAGACAGAGGGGAATTATAGAGAGATAGAATTTAGGGGAATTTTTTGGGAAATGACTCCAGAGAAGACATGAAGCTATTAAATCTACAGACCTAACACGAGCGAAAGATAATGATTGCAAAGACAGGAGATGCCTGTTGACTTTAATTGTGAAAATATTAAGGTTAAAAACTAAGAGGAAAACAATCAGCAGGAATAGAGTTGCACAAGCTGTGGTTCTTAGAAAGAAGCTGTTGAAATAGGAAGCTGTATTATGATGAAGTAATGAAACAGTGAATTGATGAAGACCACTAGACCAATGAGTCAAACGAGCTGAAACAAAGAAGCAGGGAATAGATCAGACAATTCTGAAGAACACATACCATAATAGTATTTTGCAAAGACAAAGATAGGGTGAGTAGTGGGGGTAATTAAATTGCAGATACGTTTCTGCACCTTATCAAGAAATCTCAAATGTGATACAGGTTCACCAGCCCAAATATATCAACAATCCTCTACACAGTAGTGATTTGTAGAGATACAGATGTGAGAAAGTGTTTGGAATAATAGAGAGAACTTACTTTACAAGAACCAGAAAGAGCAATGGATCTAATATATGAACCCAAAAAAAAAAGATTTGATAATAAAGAAAGACCAAGAAGTTTCCGAGTGAATTTTTCCTCAAAAACAATCGATGAGAATCTCAGGAAAAAAATAATGATTGAAAGACACAACATGTTTAAATGAATTAAGCCATTTCGTACCCCAATCTACAACCCAAGTCTACTTCTAGATTAGCTACATATTTCAACTTACCTAAGTGAGATGGATGAGAATCAACGCGAGAATTATATTCTGAGTTTTATCATCAGCATATATTTTAATTTTCTGAACAATATTCTTTGCAAGATCATTGATTTAGAGAAGAAACAGAGTTGGGCCTAGAATACAATTCTGAGGAAAACAGAATGAAGATACATCATTCAGAGTTACAATCTTCGATCAGAAAGAACAGACCTAATGATGTCAAGAACCTCACCACCAATACCATAAACCTGAAGTTTATGTAGAAGACCAAAATTCCACATTCTGTCAAATGCTTTCGAAATGTTGAGTACAACGGTCCTACCCCCGCCTGAATTATAAATAAACAAATAGATTTGCTCAGTTACAACAATTAAAAGATCAGCAGTTGAACGAAAATCATGAAAGTTATACTGAACTTTGCTAAAGAGACCCAGATTTTCCAGAAAATCAGATATCTTGCCGTTGACCAACCTTACAAAAACTTTGCTAATAACAGAGAGGAGACTAACAGGTGGTTATTAGCATTTTTAAAGATATGGAAAACAGATGACTTCTTCCAACAATAAACAAACCATGACTTTGATAAACAGAGATTGAATAACTTGGAGAGGATAAAAGAAAGTTCAGGAGCACGATGTTTGAGAACATGAATTAACATGATGTTTGAGAACATGAATTAACACGATGTTTGAGAACATGAATTAACATGATGTTTGAGAACATGAATTAACACGATGTTTGAGAACATGAATTAACACGATGTTTGAGAACATGAATTAACACGATATTTGAGAACATGAATTAACACGATGTTTGAGAACATAAATTAACACGATGTTTGAGAACAACAACATGAATTGACTCAGGACTAGAAGCTTAAGATTGGTCAAGATCAGAAAGAAGCCTAGCAATCATATCTGGAGTGATAATTGTAGAATCATTCAAAGGAAAATCAGAAAGGACAACACCAAAATCATCAACAGAAGAATTATCAGCAAAAATATGCGCAAAAAGATCAGCATTATCTTTAGAGGGTGAAATAGTATGGACACCATTAAACAGAAGAAGAATAGCAGACTTTTATAAATTCAGAAAAAAATCACGTCGACCTTTTAAGATGAGATAGTCACAAATCCTTTGAAATTAGCTAGACTTATCCTGAGAAATTGCTCTCTTCTGTAGGATTGTCTAGAAGCCTCAGAATCATTCCAACAATACTCACTGAAGTAATTACCATATGCAATGGCAGAACAAGAAACATGAAAACCAAGGAGAGGAATGAGGTTTAAATTGAAACTTACGATGAGGAATGAAAGTGTCAATCTCAACAAGTAGTCAGTCAGTAATCTCCTTTTCAGAATCATTCAGAGATATACAAAAAATAGGTTCCCATGGAATGTCACATACGAGGGTGCGAAGCCATCACAATCAGTCCTGTGATAGTCAAAGATTTTCCTATGGAAGGGACAATCAATGGAAGATGTCACAGAAAACTGAATCTCAACATCGGTCATTATCAGAAAAGCTTGTAGAGTAGGTGACCCATTTGGGACAAGTCATGAGACAGAAAAGTTAAAACAAATTTCATCAGCTGCATCTATGTGGTTAAAGAGGAGGAGCTAGACAAGATGATGAAGATGGAAGTAACTAAAAATAAAGATGGAACTTGATGGATTTGCAATTAATTATCAATAATGTTGGATAAAACCTCTACAACTCAACAGTTGGATATATAACATCAACATGTTGGATATATAACATCGACATGTTGGATATATAACATGAAGATGTTGGATATATAACATCAACAACTCAACAGTTCGATATATAACCTCAACAGTTCGATATATAACATCAACATGTTTGATATACAACATCAACATGTTGGATATATAACATCAACAACTCAACAGTTGGATATATAACATCTACATGTTGGATATATGGCATCAACATGTTGATTACATAACATCAACATGTTGGGCATATATAGCATCAACATGTTAGATATATAACATCAACAACTCAACAGTTGGATATATAACATCAACATGCTGGATATATAACATCACCATGTTGGATATATAACATCAACATGTTGGATATATAGCCTCAACATGTTGATATATAACATCAACATGTTGTATATATAACATCAACGTGTTGTATATATACTATCAACATGTTGGATATATAGCAGCAACATGTTGGATATATTACATCAACATGTTGGATATGTATAAATGTTTATCTACCAAGTTGATCTTAAATATTGTATAATCAATCCATTATATTATCATTTTCAGTCCCCCACCCCTAATTTCTGGCTCCCATCTTATCTCGCAATTACTTATAACGTCACCAACTAACTTCGGAAGAACCCCCCCCCCATCCGATTTTGTTTTATATCATAAGTTGCTTAAAACGTGATTAGTTAAAGTTCAGAATAAAATCACGCTTTCTCTTAACGGTTAATTTAAAAAAAAAAAATCTTCTGAACGCTATTAAAAGTTAAATTCTTCACTAGTTTGGAGACGGAATGCGTTGTTGTGATAAGTGATTTTCTCTACTAATTCGCACTTTTTATTTTAAGATTCAAATATTAATAACTACATTTTATTTCAGTATTTAATTTATGTATTTCTGTTGTATTAAATGCTAGCTTTAATTTTTTTTTTTCCTCGTCCATAAATGTTTATTTATCTACCGAGTTGATTGCAAAAATAGATTACCTAATTGTACTCATTTTTAGTTCGTGGGAGGGGAATCTATCACCATACTTTCCCTTAAACATGTCCGTTGGACTTTTATTAAGTACAATACTTAATAGTTATTTTTTTTTATTTTATTTTATTTTATTTTATTTTTTTTTTTTTTTTTTTTTATTTTTTTTTTTTTTAATGGAGAGTAGAAAACGCATTGTGGATGCGTTATCGGCAGCTCCTGTTACTCTCGCTTCTTCTTATTTGTCCCTCAGTCCTCATTTTTTAAATGAGTGATTTTTCTGACAAAGGGAGAAGAAAAAGCTGTTTTCTAGGTTGGCAGTATTTTTGCGCGAACAGTTGGCAGAGTTGGTGGAAATGTTCTGTTTCTATGTCTATCCTTGTAGCCATGTCACTAGTAAGGGTGCTGGAGGTAAACGTTTTGTCTGGGCTGACGTTATCCGCCTGATAGTCAGGGACCCGAACCTTGGATTAACCACTAAGGAGGCTGTCCTATCAGCAGGTGCAAAGTACTGGGGCTGCTGTATTGCCATTTGGTGAATGGAATCTGGACCATGCAGTAGCTTCTGGTGGGGCCTCTCGATGCCATACTAGTGGGTAATTGTTACGGCTTTACCTTATCATGTGGTACAAAAAAAAAATTCTTCGTTTCTTTTTCTCTCTTAGTTTCCCCTCTCTGTCCTGCTCTAAGTAAATCTGTCGACCTAGTCCACAAATTCCAAAATTTCATCATGACAAGTTTCAAGAAAAAATACACGATTAAACCCGGTTCTCCAACTTCCAACGTAGACCCCTACTACCATGTCTCCTTCTCCAACATCAGGGGTCTACGTTCTAACCTTCCAGAGGTTGAAACCCAATTACAGGAGACTAAACCAGACCTTTTATTTTTAAGTGAAACTGGCATTGGACAGGCTATTTCCCTTGATGAGTTTGCAATTACAGGATACTCTAACTTAACTTCTAAATCTGACCCCCAAGATCGCCATGGGCATGGAATATGTGCCTATATTAAAAATAGCTTTCCATGTGGGAGGGACATCTCCAGGGAAGATCCTAACTTACCCTATATGTGCTTCCGGGTTGCTTTAGCCCACACTACTGCATTTATATTTACTCTCTATCGCCCCCACAACAGCGGAGTTACTATCTTTCAAAGCATATCTGAGAAAATTGACCAAGTCCTTTCTACTTATCCTTCAGCTAACATTCACGTATGTGGAGACTTCAATGTTCACAACGTCGAATGGTTGACCCACTCAAACAAGACCGATGATGAGGGGAGGTTCTGTCATGATTTCTCCATTGCCTATGACCTAACTCAGATTGTTCAGGAACCTACCCGTGTGCCCGATAATGACGGCCAGTATGCGAGCCTACTAGACCTTTTTCTCACAACTTGCCCTGAACTATGTTCAGTTTCTGTTCTGTCGCCTCTTGGATCTTCCGACCACTCTGTTGTATCAATTAAGATAAAAATGAAATGTAATAAGTCCCCAGACGTACCTCTTCATCGTACAGTATATCGATACACTAAGGCTGACTGGGATAGCTTCCGTACATTTATATCTGATCTACCTCTGCATTCCATGTTTAAAAAGGATGTGTCCTCTATAGTATTAGACCTAACTGAATGGTTAATTGTAGGTATTGACCGTTTCATACCCTCTAAAAAGTTTCAGCAAAAACCTAACAGCCAGCCATGGTTCTCTCCAGAATGTGCTGCTGCCATTGCGCACAGAAATCACTTTTTCCACTGCTTCAAACGTAATAGATGTATGAAAACTAAAGCCGTTTTCAGGACTGCCAGCAACCATTGTAAGAAAGTAATAAGGAACGCAAGAGAGTTATATGCTCAATCTGTTAAGTCCAAAGTAGCTGAGCAGCGGCTTGGTTCCCACCAGTTTTGGCAAATAGCAAACAGAATCCTGAACAGAAGCGCATGCTCCATCCCAACTATTATCAATGGACCTGAGGTAATCTCGTCAGCATCAGACAAAGCCAAACTCTTTGTCAATAACTTTGCAGCTAATTCTACCCTTTGCGACCAAGACCGCCAACCCCCAATATTTCCTCTTGTATCAGAAAACACGCTACGTGATATACGTATATCTGTACGTGATGTTGCCAAGCTAATCAAAAACCTTGATTCCAGTAAAGCAACTGGCCCTGATGGTATTCCAATTATAGTACTCAAAAAACTTCAACCTGAACTAGCGCCCATACTTACAAAACTGTTTAAACGTTGTCTTAAGGAGAATAGTTTCCCATCTCCCTGGAAAATCTCATCAGTATGCCCTGTATTTAAGAATTCAGGTGATCGCTCATCCCCCTCTCAGTACAGGCCAATAAGTCTCCTGTGCGTCATGAGTAAGTTGCTAGAATCTGTATTAAATACAGAAGTAATCAAACATCTCAACAAAAATAACCTTCTTAGTGACACTCAATATGGTTTCCGTTCTGCTAGATCTACAGCAGATGTCCTTACAGTTATATCGCATAGGATTAGCAAATCTCTCGACGGTGGCAATCTTTCTAGGGCAATTGCTCTTGACATATCTAAAGCCTTTGATAGGGTATGGCATAAAGGTTTACTTCATAAGATCGCTAGCTATGGTATAGCTGGAAAAGTCTTCTCAATTATTAAATCATTTCTTTCTGATAGGTTCATAAGAGTAGTAGTTGAGGGGCAAAAATCAGAAGCTCACAGTATTAATGCCGGTGTCCCTCAGGGATCCATCCTGGGCCCAACTCTTTTCCTGATCTACATTAATGATCTTCCAAATCATATCCTTACATCATTTGTAGACATTTGCTGACGACACTACCATTTATGGTACCACATCTAAGACAGTAAACGAGCAAGTTCTCTCCAATTCTCTCTCCTCTGATCTTGAGCACGTAGTACAATGGGGAAAGGAGTGGCTGGTTACTTTTAATGCATCTAAAACCAAGCTTCTCTCTTTACATCATCAACATTCTAATCCACATTTGTCATCAATTGAAATGAATGGCTCTCGTCTTCAGGAGGCCTCAAGTTTTGACAAGCTTCTGGGCTTGACCATTACTCCTGATCTTAAATGGAACACGTATATCAAATCTGTTGCCAAGGCCGCTGGAAAAATGGTGGGATCTTTCTATCGATCCAGTAGATATCTCACTGCTGATGCTATTCTCTATCTATATAAGAGCCAGGTACGTCCAAGGATGGAATACTGTTGCCACATCTGGGCAGGAGCTGCTAGAAAGGACTTGGCCTGCCTTGATAGAGTTCAAAATAGACTTCGTAGCCTCGTAGGAGATGTCCTTTTCTCTTCCTTGCAACCTCTATCTCACAGAAGAGATGTTGCGAGTTTGTCTCTGATGTATCGTTATTTTCATGGAAAGTGTTCAACTGAGCTTCAATCTATGGTCCCCCCTCGCCAAACTTTCACAAGAAACACTCGTCTAGCTGTAAACACTATCAATAATTTCCCCCACTCTTTATCTGTGCCTAAACCTAAACGTAGATTCCATGAACAAAGCTTCTTTCTTAGAACTGCACGCCTGTGGAATTGTCTTCCGTTTTCCTGCTTTCCGGCTGACTACAATATGGTTTTGTTCAAGTCTAAAGTAAATAAGTTCTTGATGAGCCGTTCCATATAAGTTATTAAATTTACCAAATTTTCATTACTAATGATTACTATATTGACCAACTTCTACTGTACACTCTTTAACCCTTATCCTTGAGTGGCCTTTGGGCCTTGATAATGTGGTGATGCCTTTGTAAAAAAAAAAAAAAAAAAAAAAAAAAAAATGTAGCATCAACGTGTTGTATATATAACATCAACATGTTTGATATATAGCATCAACATGTTTGATATATAACATCAACATGTTGGATATATAGCATCAACATATTGGATATATAACATCAACATGTTGGATATATAACATCAACATGTTGGATATATAACATCAACATGTTGGATATATAACATCAACATATTGGATATATAACATCAACATGTTGGATATATAACATCAACATGTTGGATATATAACATCAACATGTTGGATATATAATATCAACATGTTTGATATATAGCATCAACATGTTGGATGTATAACATCAACATGTTGGATATATGGCATCAACATGTTGGATATATAGCATCAACATGTTGGATTATAGCATCAACATGTTGGATATATAACATCAACATGTTGGATATATAGCATCAACATGTTGGATATATAGCATCAACATGTTAGATATATAACATCAACAACTCAACAGTCTTTGTGAGAATGTGAACAATATAAAGAAATACATAAATAGGTATTAGAATGTAGTAAATACAATCTTAGACAAATAAATGGGCACCCACGAGATTCTAGACTGGAGGCACGCGAAATGAGGAGATCCTTGTGAAGATAAAATGCAAGGCCATGTAAATGCGTAGATAAGTCTACACAAACAATAGGCAACCACATATAAATCGTTGCTATCAACTGAAGAATGTAGATTTGACTCACAATGAGCCAGAATATAAGGAAATTTTTAAAAGAAAAATATTGGGCATCGTTTGTCCTGATGTATATGAAATAATAAAGTGATTATTTTGAGGATTAGTGGAAGGCAGGATAATGAAAGGAGAGAGAAAGTTTGAAAAAAAACCCGCCACAAGCATTCAATCACGTTGACACCAAACAGAATGGATAAGAGAAAGGTCTTTCAAGAGTCCAGTAGAAAGGAAAGGGGGTTACTAGACTGGCCATTAAAAAGTCTATCCTTCAATTGGTTATGTGGCTGATCAGAAACTTGTGTTTTATCGTGACATCATCACTCTTCAACAAAAGCAAAGATGGCCTTATCCTAAAGAGGTAAGCTACCAGCCAGACATTTTTAGAGCCTACATATAGATATAGAGAAAGAGAAGCCACCTGAACTATTTCACTTTCAGGAAAAATACCTTTCAGAAAGATATGAAACCGTGGTTCCTTTTTTATGTGGTTGAAATGTATTCTCACTCTAGTATTATGTTTGTCGAGTTTTGAAATGAAGAATGATCATTTGTATTATCTGGATTATTCGTTATGATATAGCTTCTTATGGAATGATATAGCTTCTTATGGAATTATATAGCTTCTTATGGAATGATATAGCTTCTTATGGGATGATATAGGTTCTTATGGAATGATATAGCTTCTTATGGAATAATATAGCTTCTTATGGAATAATATAGCTTCTTATGGAATGACATAGCTTCTTATGGGGTGATATAGCTTCTTATGGAATGATATAGGTTCTTATGGAATGATATAGCTTCTTATGGAATGATATAGCTTCTTATGGAATGATATAGGTTCTTATGGGGTGATATAGGTTCTTATGGAATGATATAGGTTCTTATGGAATGATAGTAGTTTTCTAAATGAAAAACTGGCATCTGCCACTAATTTCGAAATGCTTGTGTCATACTAATTTGCAAAAAACTGTTTCAGGTGTTTTAGGGCCTTGCTTGTCTCTAAAAGTTTCCTTTTCTCTAGAATTTTCATTTTTTTTTCTTTGCAGGGAAACAATTCAGAAGAAGAATTCATTCTAATGAGCACACCATCCGAAGAAACATTTGCAGACTTTTGGAACACCGTCTTTTTAAAAAGATGTACAATGTTGGTAATGTTTGATGATTTGATAGACGTAAGTATTATCATTTATTTTGTTTTTAATTGTTCTGTGAT
>NC_136491.1:160382936-160557936 GCF_053919585.1 Euprymna scolopes | reverse complement strand
AGTGTCATCAACCAAATTGGTAAGGAATAAACAGATTTTTTTTTTGGTAATTCTTAAAATGAATCATTCTTTGTTCTTGTATGGAAGTTGGATGCCCTAAATCTAATATTGATTAGATGTGTAGGGCTGGGAAACAATTCTCTTTATTGCCAGAGCGAAGACAAGATATGAACTTCCTGACAACTATGAAGATAGATGTGTGCGGTGAAAAGGTGTAGAAGTTATGCCAGACATAACAAAAGGAAATTGTTAATTACTATCAGAGATGGAACCCAGACATGTTAAGTTGACTTTATCAGCCTTCAACTGTAGAGTGGTAGAGTGGTAGAGTGGTCATAATTAAGGTCATGCTAATGGTGAAATTTATGCTTGGGTTTGACTCTTGATGGGAATAGACTTGATCAAAACCCTTTGTCGTGTATCTATCTATAGTAAGAAGTGGTTCAATTTTCTAATGAGCCAGTTTTAACAAACATTAATAGTTGTTGAAGAGGCATATTTTCATGTGTAGTTCAACTACTATGAAAGTGGGGTGAAAAGCAAAGAGCTTGGCAAGCTGAAAATCTATTTTTAATAGAGATCGCTCGAGACAAGGCTTAAAGCCACTTGATGTAAGGAGAGAACACGAACGAAAACTGAGAATAACAAAGACAAGAGATATTTATTGACAAAGACTAAGGCTCTAGATAGAAAGAAAACAGTGAGTAGAAAGAGAGTTCTATAACCTTACAGTTCTTGGAAAGAAGTTGCTGAAATAAGATTAGTAGTATATTCTTATACAATAAGGTATTAAAACAGCGAATTGCTGGAGACATCTAGATCAACGAGTCAAACTAGGTGGAACAAATGAAGCAGGGAATAGATCAGTCAATTCTGGAGAACATATGCTATTATAATATTTGTAGAAAAGACTGGGACTAGCAACATCACGTCTGTGGGAGAGAGGTTGCAGTGAAGAAGAACTTGTGGGTCCAATCAAATTACTGATACGTTTCTGCATTTTATCACGCACCTTCAAATGGAACACAGATTCACCAACCCAAATATGACAATAGTACTCCATACATGATCTAATAGTTGATTTATAGAAATAAAGAATAGCCTCAGGCGTGAGAAAGTGTTTAGAGCGATTTTCTGAGAAGTAGAAAGAGCAACGGATTTAATATATGGACTCTGAGAAAAATTTAATGAAAAAGAAAAACCAAGAAGTTTTAGAGTCTATCGAGAGCAGAGCCATTCATAACAATCTCAGGAAGAAACAAACACGCCTGCAATTGAAGCAGGATTAAGTGAAACAAGTCATTGCTTACCACAAGTCATAACTGAACCCAAATCAACTTTTAGATCAACTGCATATTTCAACTAATCTGAAGAAGATGAGCAAGAAGCAATACTAGAATAGAGTGGTATCGTCGGCATAAATGTTAATTTTCTGAATAATATTCTCTGGAAGGTCATTTATATAAAGAAGAAACAGAGTTGGACCTAGAATAGAGCCCTGAGGAACACCAGTATTGATAGGAAAAGAAAATTAAGATACTTCACAAGAGTTTCTTGCAAACTTCAATCGGAAAGAAAAGACCTAACAATGTCAAGAACTTTACTGCCAATACCATAATCTCAAATTTTATGTAGAAGAACAAGATGCTGCCTTTGAAATGTCACATTGATGCTACCTCTCCTGAATTATCCATAAACCGACAGATCCGTTTAGTTTTAACAGCTTGAATCCCAAAGAAGGTTTCTACCAAAGTGTGCCGTTTTATGGATTATAGGCAGTTCAACATTCATGTTGATGTTTGTGCCAGCAAACTAAGAGAATGGAGACTGTGAAAATCAAAGACCATGTTGATGGCTCTACGATCTGCCTATTTTTAAGTGCACGTAAATGGGCCACTCTGACCCTATCAAACCATTGTTTATTAAAGCTAAAGGTACGCTTATTGAAGGTTATTGTGGATGCAGGCTTATCATAGAACGATCAAGGCAACATCCTGATTAGTGTCTTCCAACAATACATTCATGTCAATGAAAGTGTTGCAGTCTTAATCACTATTGACAAACATTGGATTAGCACAAATACATAACATATGCATAGAGCCTTGGTGTTAGATATGTGTGTCTAGTGAGTGGACAGTTCCTAACTTTACAATTGTAGGAACAAGTTTCTCAGATATCCCAGGCATTATTATCAGTGTTCTCTTACTGTTGAAGGATCATTAGGTAGTTCCCGGTGTGTATCTGATTGCAAATAGCAACCCATGTGCATAAACGGGGAATTGGACGATTGAATGGACAATTCTCCACTGAGAGCATTGGCAGAGAGAATTGGATGGTTCATGGAAAGAAGAATAGTGTATCAGCAGCTAGAAGCTTGACGCATGATTTAAGTTCTCTGGCCACGGAGATTCTGCTTGAATCCTGAGGGATCTGATCGAAAATGTATGCCGGATGTAGCCAGAATTGTACATTTGACACATCAATCTTTTTTATTATTCCATTTTCACCCTAAACAAGGTACAATGCCACTTTGATGTACGGGCAACTATCAGGAATATAAGTTGCAGGGATACTATGTAGGAAGTTGAGCTGATAGAGTTGGATGGATTTGTTAAGGGAATAAAAGCTGACTATAAACTTGGAAGCTGGGTCTCTGTACCAAAGAGCTGTCTTATTGTATGTTCACTAATGACTTATCAACATGTTGACCGGCAAAGTAAGCATTAAGGCAGGCATTTTCAGAATTGATCAGGGATTACACGTTTATGGTGGACGTTGTGCTCATTAGATGGATCACCCATTCTACAACAAAAACCTAAATCTGTAATTAGGTTCTATCGCAAGTGTGAATCCATTGATCCTGCAGAGATTTAATGGTAATGGGTAGAACTAGAATCCTAAAATGTATTGCAAGGGTTTGGCCTGATGTTATTCAGTATGGAGATGTTAACTACCTGACATTCATCGATTGTGAGATAATCTGGTTTGAAATCTGTGACTCCTGCAATGAGAGGAATCTGTAACAATGATTCTATCTCTCAGCTCTATTTTTAAGAATGGCCTACTAGGAAGAAATCCGAACCAACAATTGCACAGCTTTTTAACAGTTAAAGCTTTAGTGAGAACTGAAATGTACGACTGCATTTCCAGTGTGCATCTACAGCATAGAGGAATGGCTTTGTTGAGCAACACCACACATTAATCAAGTGGATTGCAATGCATTATCCAAGAATCAGTTTATTGGTAACATGTTGTACTTAAGGGTGGTTTCTGCAGTGCAATTACTCTTGTTAATACATTGTACATAAATGAGATTTAGATGAAAGATGTTAAAGCTTTTTTGTTGTCAACAGAATGTGAAGTGAGAACCTGAAGAAGAGAATGTGGTGCTGTTAGGAGCTTTCCTGGCCGAACAGATGCACTCATAAATGAAGGATGGTGGCTGCGATATATATGTTGAGTCCCCAAACGATATACGTGGATGAAGTGCGGCGTCATGTAAGAGACTTCTGCCCATGTCTTTGGGTGATTAATTCTGAGGAAAGCAAAACTATTGCGTTAAGTAATGGTGAAATGTGCTGGTGGTGGTGGTAGTGGTGGTGGTGGTGGTGGTGGTGATGATGATGATGATGATGATGTCAGTTGTTCAATTTTTTTTTTTTAATTCTACTCATTTCAAACAAGACACACTGCGACTGAGACTATAGATTGGGTGCCATATTTATAGTGCCATCTTAAGTGGGGAGTTGTGTAGATTCTAGACAATGTAAGAAAGCATTACATCTTGATTTTAATCTTTATAAAGGGGACATAAAAGTGGTGCCAAATTAATTTTATTTGTTCTGGGTCGAGTATTCTTCTTGTTTGCGTTAAATAGTTAAATATTTTTAATTTTTCTGCAGCCATTTTAATCACATTGTTGATTTTGTTTTAATTATTCAATATTTTTATATTTTTATGTAAAAATCAATTGAAATTTTTGAATTACATGATTGATTTGTTTTACTGATTATTTCCATTTTTTGTGTTTATATTTATTGTCTTTATATTTTGTAAATGATTCCTATGTAACTTTGTAATATAAGCGGAATTTTTTGTAATTTTAATGCATGATATTTTGTCTTCTGTAGAATATTCCGGAATTGTTAGTTCATCAAATCCAGTTCAAAATCTGGCTCAATTCAGAATTCCCTTCTCCCAACGAAATATTGGATATTATACAAATAGTACAAACTTTGCAATCAAGTCAAAGCAAAAAACAAATTACTCTTCATTGTCGGTAAGTTAATGTGTTGATAGCTTTCTAACTTTTGTTTATTTCAAACATTTCATATTGCAAGTGAAACCTAAAGGGCTACTGTGGTATGGACCAGATTTATAGAGGGCAATCTAAATGGAGAGTTGAGCAACAAGATGTTTGTTCAGATTATATTTAAATCTTTGCATGTTGGTACAGTCGGAGAAACAAGAGCAGGGAGGAAATTCCAGTGGCAAGCAATCCGAGGAAAGAAGCTATCAGAGTAAAAATATTTTTACAGAGAAGATTTTGTTGTGGATATTTAAATTGAAGAAGTATGAGGGAAGCAAGTCTAGCAAAGTATGTTCCGTGGAAATACTTATAAAATGGCTGTAAGTTTTTTTTCAAAAATAAACAATTATAAACAGAACGGCTCATAGAAATCTATAATCTTTTTTTCATTTTAATATGCTTTCATAGAAATGTTTATGTCACAAAAAAGTATTTTCTTTACGTCACAAGTGTCACACTCATACATTAATTCCATAGCTAATATAACATACTGACCCAGCGGGTCACGGGTAATCTAGTATTTTTATAAAGCCATCGAAAACAAATACTTTTTATAAACCCCTTGAAAACAAATATTTTTATTAAGCCCTTGAAAACAAATATTTTTATAAACCCCTTGAAAACAAATATTTTTATAAACCCCTTGAAAACAAATATTTTTTATAAACCCCTTGAAAACAAATATTTTTATAAACCCCTTGAAAACAAATATTTTTATTAAGCCCTTGAAAACAAATATTTTTATAAACCCCTTGAAAACAAATATTTTTATAAACCCCTTGAAAACAAATATTTTTATAAACCCCTTGAAAACAAATATTTTTTATAAACCCCTTGAAAACAAATATTTTTATAAACCCCTTGAAAACAAATATTTTTATTAAGCCTTGGAAAATAAATATTTTCATAAAGCCATTGAAAAAAAACTTTTTATAAAGCCCTTGAAAACAAATATTTTTATTAAACCCTTGAAAACAAATATTTTTATAAAGCCATTGAAAACAAATATTTTTATAAATCCCTAGAAAAAATATGTTTATAAAGCCTTTTATGACAAATATTTTTATAAAGCTCCTGAAAAGAAATATTTTTATAAAGCGCTTTATAACAAATAATTTTATAAAGCAATTTATAACAAATATTTTTATAAAGCCCTTGAAAACACATATTTTTATAAAGCCCTTTAAAACAGACATTTTTATGCAGCCCTTGATAACAAATATTTTTATGAAGCCCTTGGTACCAATATTTTTATAAAGCCCGTGATAACAAATATTTTTATGAAGCCCTTGGTACCAATATTTTTATAAAGCCCGTGATAACAAATATTTTTATGAAGCCCTTGGTACCAATATTTTTATAAAGCCCGTGATAACAAATATTTTGATAAAACCCTTGAAAGTAAGTCAAATCTAAAATAAAAATTGTCACGATCTTTAAAAGGTAAACATATTTTCATATTCCGGATCATTGGCGCAAAGCAATGGCATGTTGTTTGAAGTATATTTGTATACATATATCATTTCTTAATGTGCGAATTAGTAAAGCCTGGGATGCGCTGAACACAGAGAGAACAATCTGGAAGTCAAATCTTGTGTCCAAGATAAAACGTGATTCCCTTTAAATCACTGTTACATCACCTCGTGTTTTACATTCAGATATTGGAGAAGAGACTTGACGGTCTATACAGCAGAATACTAACGGATGTTATTAACATCTCCTGGGGGCATCCTTCCACAAGGGAGTAATTTTAGGGTCACCTTTTTCGGATATTAGTCCTGATGAGAGAGAGAGTGAACAATTAGATTTGTTGATCACTGCTGGAATGAAATTGTCATCAATGTGTTTTTTGTGGCTGGTAAAACACGAATATGGTTCACAGAACTTACATCAAGCAACATTTTTTCTTTTACTCACCTTCACCCCACCCTCCTAAACAAGGCATATTGCCACTTGAACGTAAGGTGCTACTAATTGGGACGATGCCTATGAAAGATTAAGATGTTGGTTTACGTTGCATTAGAACTTCTGTACATTAGTACTGTTTGGGAAGCAGGTGCTTCCAAGGTAATAGATGTACTGAGACTAAAGCCGGCTTCAGGACTGCTAGCAACCACTGTAAAAGAATAGTAAAGACCACGAGACAGTTGGCAAATAACAAACAGGGTCCTGAATAGAAGTGTGTGCTCTCTCTCAACCATCATCAATGGACCTGAAGTAATCTCGTCAGCATCGGACAAAGCCAAACTCTTTGCCAAAAACTTTGCAGCTAATTCTACCTTGTGCGATCAGGGCCACCAACTCCCTGTATTTCCTCCACTGTCTGATAACACACTATGCGACATACAAATATCTGTGCCTGATGTTGCCAAGCTAATCAAAAATCTCGATTCCAGTAAAGCAACTGGCCCTGACGGCATTCCTATTATAGTGCTAAAAAAGCTTCAACCAGAACTAGCTTCCATACTTACAAAACTGTTTAAGCATTGTCTTAAGGAGAATTGCTTCCCAACACCCTGGAAAACCTCATCAGTTTGAACTGTATTTCAAAATTCAGGTGATCGGCCATCTTCCTTTCAGTAAAGACCAATAAGTCTCTTGTGTGTCAGGAGTAAGTTGTTGGAATCTGTGTTAAATAGGGTAGTCAACCACTTCAGCAAAAATAACCTCCTTAGTGACATGCAATATGGTTTCCGTTCTGCTAGATTTACAAGAGATGTGCTAATAGTTATATCTCAGAGGATGAGCGAATCTCTCGATGGAAACTTCCTTTCTAAGGCAATTGTTCTTGACATATCAAAGGCCTTTGATAGGGTATGGCATAAAGGTCTATTTCACAAGATCTCCAGCTATGGTATAGCTGGAAATGTCTTTTCAATTATAAAATCATTTCTCTTTGATAGATTCATAAGAATAGTGGTTGATGGGAAGAAATCAGAAGTTCACAGTATTAATGCTGGAGACCCTCATGGGTTCATTTTGGACCCAATACTCTTCCTGATCTACATAAATGATCTCCCAAATCACATCCTAAGATCATTCATAGACATTTATGCTGAAGACACTACTTCAAAAGCAGTAAACGACCAAATTCTCTCTGATTCTCTCTCCTCTGATCTTGATCACGTAATGCAATGGAGAAAGAGGTGGCTGGTTACTTTTAATGCATCTAAAACTAAGTTTCTATCTTTCCATCATCAATGCTCTGATCCCTGTCTGGCATCAATTGAAACAAATGGCTCTCGTTTTGAGGAGGTTCTATGTTTTGACAAGCTTCTGGGTCTGACCTTTACTCCTGATCTGAGATGGAATACATGCATCAAATCCGTTGCCAAGGCTGCTGGACAAATGGTGAGATCGTTCTGATGCTCCAGTAGATATCTCACTGCTTATGCAATTCTCTACCTATTTAAAAGCTAAGTTGGTCCAAGGATGGAGTATTGTTGCCACATCTGGTTCAAAATAGACTTTGTAGCCTAGTAGGGGATGCTCTTTTCCCTTCCCTGCAACCTCTTTCCCACAAAAGAGACATAACAAGTCTGTCTCTGCTTTATCGTTATTTTCATGGAAAGTGCTCGTCTGAGCTCCGATCTATCGTCCTTCCTGGCCTGACTTTCATAAAAAACACTGCTGAAACCACTATTAATAATTTCCCCTACTCTTTATCTGTACCTAAACCTAAATGTAGATTTCATGAACAAAACTTCTTTCTTAGAACTGCACGCCTGTGGAACTCTGTTCCATTTTCCTGTTTTCCAACTGATAACAATATGGTCGTCTTCAAGTCCAATATAAACAAGTTCTTGATGAGCAGTTCCTCTCAAATAATCCAATTTACAAAATTTCCACTACTAACGATTATTACGACGATGTTTTCCCATCGACTACTGTGCACTCATTAACCCTTATCCTCGCGTGGCCTCCGCACTTTCATAAGTGGTGACTTCTTTGTGAAAAAAAAAATGCAATTAAAAAATCTAATCATTTTAGGAAAAAGGCTGTTAGAACAGAAAAACTTTCTGACATTTAGGGACCTCAACAGAAAAAGAGTGTAATTTTTTTGCTAAGTGGGTTTGTCAGAGATATGTATGTCAATGCGACACAAGCGCACAAGTGCAATGAGTTCATCAGAGCACATTCCATTAAAATACTTGTAAAAAAAAACACAGGGATGCAACATTGCAGCGATGGGACAAGAATTGGAGCCTAGTTAGCAAAGTGGGACCGTCGGGTTAGGGTTAGGGTTATATTGGAGACCCTTTTCCGACCCTATCCAAGAGGGAGAGACTAGTGGTAGATGCACCGCCCAGACTTGGTAACAATACTCCATGCATGGACGAATGTTGGCTTTGTAGAGGTACAGGATAATCTTAGGTGTGAGTGGTAATCTAGCACGATAGATGGAGCCCACCTTCCTTGCAGCAGCCTACACAATGTCCTCAGTGTATTTGTTCCAGTTCATATTTCCTGTGAATGTTAAGCAGAGGAGTTTGAAGGAAGAATTCCCAGGAAGTGAGTTATTTGTCATGGATATTGGTACTTGGAGAAGCTTCTTGTAATTGTTAAAGGAGAACAGCTTAGTCTTACTAGCATTAAATGTTACCATTCATTTATGCCCACATTCCACTACGATCTGGAGGTCATTTTCTAAGGATTCGTCCATTATCTTGGATTTGTGTAGATCCGTTCTTCCCTCATGCATGTTATATAGCATTTTATCATCAGCAAATATACCCATATCAGACACAATATTATTGGGGAAGTTATTGATGAATATCAGGAATAATAGTGGTCTAAGGATCAACCCCTGAGGCACTTCCACAGTAATGTTATGCTACTTGAATGAACGTCCATCAATGACAACCTGAATGGTTCTCATGTCTAAGAAGAATCTAATTATATTTATTATTCGTCCAATTATACCGTATGATTTAATTTTCATTAGCCCTTCATGCCAGACTTTGTAAAAGGCCTTGAATATATCGAGGGCTACAGCCCTGGCTTCATCCATCTTATCCAGTACATGGTATATTCAGAGATGACTAAAAATATCTACAGTGGAACGACATTGCCTACATCTGTACTGTTTATCAGAAAGAAGATTGGCTTTTGCAAGCTGGTGAACTAGTGCTTGATTGATTAGCATTTCAAAAATTTTAGTGCAGAGGAGGAGACTGAGAGGGCGATAATTAAGAGGGTCGGTCTTTTCGCCAGAATTCTTGTACACTGGTACCACAGACGCTAATCTTCCAGCTATTAATGAAGCAGTATTCAGCAAGGCATTTGTTGTAGAGTTGGAAGTATGGGGCTAGCTCAGCTGACATTTTTGAATTAGTATAACAGGGATGAAGCCCACATGCCTTGGAGGTTTCTAAGTTTTTTTATGATATTGCAAATCATCAATTGTGGCTGTGCATAGAGAAATTTGGAAAGGAGTTGTTTGTTGGCTCTGGGGTGGAATTGGAGGCAAATCGCCGAGCAAGCAGTGCTTCCTTTTCAATTGTCATGCATGTAACCTTTTGTTGTTGGTCATTAGATAATGGGGAATAACTGATTGCCCATTATTCACTACACTGTTATAAATTTTCTATAAATCATGATTTCCTATTTTCTGTGATTCTATGCGTTCCCTGATTATTTCAGCCTTCTTTTGACTGTGGCTATTACTCCTTACAATGATTTCTAGCATCTATAATTTTTTGCCAATTTGCATTTGACTTATGTGGTATGAAACGGCGGAGTGCATGCTGTCTTTGTGCAATGGCAGCTGCACAATCTGTAGTGAACCATAGGGGTGAGTGGACTTGCTCTATAATACTTCCGTGCAGGGACATGTGCTTCAATGCCCCCTTTGCACCATTCATTTGTCTCATTCGCACCATGTTCAGCAGGGAGAGAGACGATATTGGTCAGTATTGGTCTCTTATATGTTCCTTGAAGGCTTCCCAGAAAGCTACCTTATAGATAATAGAAGATAGAGCGAGATGGCAGAATCAAGAAAATTCATGATGTTGGCACAACTAGATGATAATCGTTTCTAGTAAGAAATGGCTTATTTTTATTTTGTAGCTAAAGAACACATACAATATTTTCTAACTTATTGTTTTTCAGAGATGGTATCAGTAAGAATGGCATGTTCTGTGTTCTGTACATGATGATTGAACTCTTACAGACAGACACTGTGATCAGCATCGTTCAGCTGATCAGACTAGTCAAAAAAACAAAGAAAGAAATTATACCCGACTATGTAAGTAGATTTTTGTTTGAGAATGATTAACTTTCTTTGGTTTTATTTGTACTTTTGTTAATATTTTTTTTATTTTCAGTTACATTTCAGGTCGATGTTCTTTTGTCTGCATCGGGTATATCTCACACCCCAAATCATGTTGATACATCGGTTCTAATTAGATCACCGAAGTTAAGTGTTATTGAAATTGGTCAGTACCAGATGGGTAACCATTTGGGAATAACATACACTGTATGCATAAGGATGGCAAAACCTTCGTTCAAAAAACCGAAAAAGAAAATCATGTTGAAATCACCTCAGCAGAGCAAGATACACATGCGACTTGTGAATTTGATATTTCCCAGAGAATGCCTGCTTCCCACCTGACTACAGCTTGGATGCCTTCAAGTCCAACGTTAACAAATTCCTAATGACCCCCCCCCTTAAGTAAACACTTCATCAAATCTCCACACTAACGTAATGTACTTGCAATAACCTTTGTCCCTGATTGGCTTCTGGGCCTTGATAAGTGGTCACCACCGTGTAAAAAAAAAAAAAACTAAACCCATCCAGGATACTCGCCGCATCTTGACAAGATGGTGACAATTATCTTTGTATTCAATGTAACTGATTAATAGATGTGCAAGTAAGCTGTTGAGCCACAACTGTTTTTACTGTTTATTCCTTATTTGATTCCATAAAAAAATTTGGAATATAAGTACATTTTTGTCCACGCATGATTATCTTTCATTGTTTTTTTTGTACTATTGTTGCTATTTTTATTTTCCACAAAGGAGGACAAGAATGTGAAAAAAACGTGACGTCTTTGCCGTTGCATCTATCGCCAAACCGGAAGTGACGAAGATTTAAATTAAAGCTAATCAATTGAAAAGAGGAGATGACTTTCGAAAACATCGGCGAAAAAAGCGACCCCTCCTTGTAGAAAAGTGCCCAGTTGAGGGTGAAGGAATTAATGTTTTTAACCAATTTTTCGATATTTGTCGTCCAAAGAGTCGAGCTTCAATACAATACCGATCTCATGAAAAACCAACACCTCTCTCGAAAGTTTTAGGCAGGCATACATACATACATACATACATACATACATACATGATGATTGCAACGTCTTGTCAGACGAGTGCCACTCCCTCAGACACTTAAATCCATGAGCCCAAAAATTACTTCCATCACCACAGGACCATTTTAATAGACAAATGCCTGAGGAAGTATCTATACACAGATGATGTTACTGAGTCTTAGCTTTGTACAACAGCTAAGTCTCTCTCTCGGTTCAAAATGTTGAGATCCAACAACAAGCAAGAGCAAGATAGCCAGCAACAAGTTAAACTGCAGACCAGCTTAATGCGGGTGCTGGTCTCCCGTTTTGTGGTTTTTTAAATTAGAGATTTGCTTCTACTAGAAAGGTTGCCTTCACCACGGCTTACGTGAGCCCTCTCCACCCCCAACACACACATACATACACACAAACACACACGGTGCTAGTTGGCCGTTGATCCCGAAAAAGGGTCCATTCGCCCTTTAAAAGGTCTTGTTTTTAATCCTTCTGGGAAACTAGCCACCCTCCTCACTAAACAAGTCTGGTGGGGGAAACAGTTTAGCCGCCAGTGACCCGACCATTAGGCAGGTAGTACTGGGTTACATGGTACCAGTAGCATGACATGACCTGACATACATACATACATACATTTAAACAGACAAGTGAGATTTATATTATAGATGAACATAGTGTAATTTACTTGTAATGTTATACCAGACAATAATACACTGCTTTTCCTTCCTTATACTATTTCATATTACATACAATATCACGATAGTTTTCACTAGTATAACTTCGGCTTCGTACAGACAGATACATAATCTCCATTATTAATAGAGAAATGAATGCAAATATTTAATAGTCGATTTCTAAAAGCCATATGACACATACCAGTATGTGAAGTGGATGTTAAACCAATGATGATGATGATATCTATGATATGAGATATGTTTACGAATTTGGAAATGAGAATTGGTATATCACGTGACAATTGAAGTTTTCAAAGTACACTTCTGCAAGAAGCTATGGTATGATGCTTACCGTATTTGGGAAAATTCAGTTGTAAAAGTGGCATTTTTCTGAAGGTTGGGCGTGGGCGACCGAAAAATACAATTGCTATCCAGTCATGGCTGACGGAATGAGAGCATACTACCCGGTGAAGTAAATAAAGGGTCCTGTTTGAAATTCCATCTAAATTCAACAGAAATATTAGATACGATGTTATATGTGATATGATGATATGAAAGATGAGATATGATGATGATATCAGAGATTGTCTTCTTGTTCAGAGATTAGACACAAAGTCAAGGATGGAATAAATGCACTCTGACTAACAAAAACTACTTGAGTAACCCCGTCAGCATTTCTCGGTTTATTTTTTCTGTGATTAGTAATACATTAACCCCTTCTCAGAGAGAAGATAAATCCTGGGAGTATGGACCGTTACCTCAGCTTGACAGTACGAAAGCCATTATCAGACTGGTTACCATGAAAGCTGATTATGATGAAGGTGACGACGACAACGACGACGACGACGACGATGCTGATGATGATGATGATGATGATGATGATGATGGAATATTCAGATATTCAGACACTTGTTTTTAATCATACTTCATTTACAGACCATGGGACTTAAACCATTGGACAAAATTATTTTTAAACGATCCCAATCCCACTACAATTTATAAATGTCAATCAAATCTAAAAGTAATTTGAACTTTATTAAATTATATCCATGAGATCAAATCTATTCATGTGAATTCATGTTTTATTTTGATAACTAATTGTTACAATGTTTAAAGCACGAATCATATTTTATTCCTTCACCAGGGAAATACTTGGCAGTCATATTGAACTATATTTGATATAATAATAATATACGTTTTCCTTTTCTTTCCTTACAGATGTCATATCATTATTGTTGGCTTGTGGCAAAGGTTTATCTGCAAGAACTATCACTCTACTCTAATGTGGCTAACGATGTGCAAACAAGTTCATAATGTCTACAAGTGTTTCACAATGATTTTATTTCATCAACAGAAATTTGATCTCCAGAAGAAAATCTACGTCCACCACGAAAAAGTGAAAATGGATTTAAATATTCGTCTATTATTTTTTATTTTAATTATTATCTAAACCATTAAATATTTTTAATCAATATTTAATTTCTTGTCAAGGTCAACTTTTAAAGGTCATATTTTTTTTTTTTACAAAAAATCGGTGAAGTTGATTGAAGTTTAAATCCAAGCCTGTTTTCAGGGTAAATATTCCCCGACCAAAATAGATAGTGTAGATTCTAACTGATTCTAACCCTAAATGCGTAGGACTTAAAAAAAAATATTTTCTAAATAGCGTCTATCGACGAAAATGAAATTGTTTTTCTGTGCCAACGGCCATTGTAATTTTACAACATTTAAAAGGTGCTTGATCCTGGTACTAGATTCGCATGTAAATGAAAGGAATTTTGAAATTTAGTTAAAATCAATTCAAAGAATTTCACTTTACTTTTGCTCTTATTTACTTGCCTCCGCGCGACACAAGTTCGGGTTTTAATATGGAAAAATCCCTTTCCAAAAAAGAACACTGAATTGGGACAAAAATAAAACATTGCCTCAGTCTAGAAGGATTTCTCCTTTATTAAGCATAGACAGAAAAGATGAAGGGTAGTATAAGAACGGATAACACTCTTTGCTCCTTGCCGAACTTGCCTTCTGCTTGTCATTGACATTCAACATCCTTTAGCCATTTCGATTGTCCGATCCTAGTTTTTTTCACACTGTTTTCTCTTCATCTCTATACTGCTGGAAAATTAGTTGATTTTTGCCATCATAAATTGTCGTCTCCCGAGCTGACCCTAAACCTAAACCTAGTCAACCATTTTTCTTTTTTTTTTCATGGATTAGCATTGTCCCTATTTTCTTGCCTCTCCATGAGGGAATAGTTTGACACAATATCGGTTTAAATGTGGGAATAATAGAACTCTGGATTGTGACTAAAAACAAAATTGATACAGTTTAGAAGAATTTTACCTTCACTGACCGAATTACAAACCAGATACTACATCTTGAAGTCGGCTAATGAATCGGCCATCGTTTTTAAAATATATTATCGGCCCAGAAACAGATTCTTTTATGGTAGCAAAAATAATTTTTATAATTTGTTAGATGAGCTGCGGCCTACTGTACCATTAAATGAATAAAACATAATAAAAGTAAACGATAAGATGGTCGAACCAATTTACTTATTCATAGTTCAGAGAATATCTATCAGATTTTGAGAAATTGCTATTTTTTATAAGTTTATTTTTATATTAATTATAAGTTTCATATTATTCATAAAACGTTGACATTTGGCTTCGATCCCATAATAATTAAGTACGTCTAAAATAATAGACAAGGTCTACACAACAATATTTTTAATCAAAAGTCTTTCTCATCATCACAGCGGCCAGGTTGTCCGGACCAAATTAACTCTATCCCTCCACAGGCCTCTATCTTCCATGGTCTTAGAGAGATCTTCAAGTTGTAAGCCAGTGTCTTTTGTCAAATAATGTTGTGTACATCTTGACAGGTATTCTTACTTTAGCGGTTTTGTGTCTAGGATGCCACCTTATCACATCACTGACGACCTCATCTTTTTTCTGTAACAATGTCCGGAATATCGTGTTTTTTATTACTGAAGAGATCCTGGGCAACCAACCATAACCCGACGGCTAAGTGTGTTTTCTAGTTAAAGTTTAACAATGCATTCTAGTGTAAGTTCCATATTTACAAATTCTTTTACTGAGAGTCCATGCTGGTGAACCATAAAGCCGCACCTTCTCCACAACGGCTCTAAAACAGTTTTTCTTGATCTGTTCCAAGAGGGCAGATTTTCAGCCTAAAAGCCTTTCTAAATTTTCTTTATTTACGTCATTCCCACTTCTCATCTAATTCACCTTTTAATGTCATCCTTTCCTTTCCATTATCCTTCCAATATTCCCTGTTATTACCATTTCTCATCTTATTCACTCTCCCTTTCTCCCACGATCTAAATGATTCAATATGCAAACAAACAAGATTATCAGAATTTTAGTATTATAAATAAACAACCCGTAAGCCGTTGGGTCAGTATTTTTTATATTCATCCCCCTCCCTCACCCTCTCTCTCCCTCCCTCTCTCCCTCTCTCTCTCTCTCTCTCTCTCTCTCTCTCGTTTGCTTTTTATTTACATTATTCGCCTTTTGTGATGCTGTCAAGTTTGCATGCTGACTGTTATATATAGGTGCTTGTGACGTATTTATGTCATGAAACGGCACTAAATCGCCGTGTGTTATAGGGGTTACACAGAGACGAGACAAGACCCAATACTTGGGGAGTCCACATTTATAATAGAAACGATAGAGAGAGAGAGAGAGCAATTCTTATGACAGTAGAGCTGAGAGATAGATGTGAAGAGAAGTGTTAACGAAAGTTCTTTAAACATCGAGGGAGATTCATTATCGAAGAGAGAGATACAGTAAACCTTTGGAATAGGGCTTCCATGCAAAGTTCTTTATACAAGATGATGAAGACAAAACACGTTACCTTGTGGTTGAAAGACAAAAGTTTACGTAACAAATACAAGACGTTTATTCATCCAACTGGTGATTAGAATTCAATGCCTGCTATGTTGCTACTTTGTCATCTTTTTCTGACTCACTTCGCTTTTTAAAGATTTTCGACACTGTCAGTCTGCTGGACTAACTGCCTCTCTCTTTCCGACTCACTCGGACTGTTTCGGACTGACTGTATTTTTTCTTCAGCATATATAATAATTCTATACTTCTTTGTGACGTCACCATGCAGGCCAAACATGTGAATCCGATGCACATGCACCTGCTTCCAACACGTGTCTTGGCAACACAAGTCCGAGATTTTCTCTGTGGACATTCTTTAATTCCATTGTTCTATTATTCCTGCTCCGACCTAAATTAAACCAACACAACTTTCTGTTTACCTACATTCTTTGTTGTAAAAGTTATTTCTAACTTGTATTTTTCACTACAATGGATAATTCATTGCATTCCTGGAATCGTCTCCAACTAACATAGATGTATTCATTTTAACTTTTAATAACTGCGTTCGATTCCAAAATCCTCCTCCAATAATAATATTCGATCCTAATTACTTTGTTTCTAATCAAAAACCGGGAGTGTGTCCTTCCATATACAACACTGACAATCAAACAAACAAATCATTCACAAAGTAGTTTCATAAGTTGTTTGCAATGAAAACTAACTCTTAGACATAAGTTACCCTAAACGCACACAGATATATATATATACATACATACATATATATATATATATATATATATATATATATATATATATATATATATATATATTCCTCGTTGCTGTGAAAATATTTGAATCATTCTACAGCTCCAGAAAGTATCTGACTCCGGATATTCTCCTTTACCTGTATAAGAGATACGTCTTTAGATATAATAATATAATAAACTTTTGGGCCAACATTGATACATTATACATTTAGTTTTGTTAACTGATGACAAAAGTAAATATTTTTTAAGTACATTTATCTATTTGTAGTTCGGAAAACGTTTTGAGAAATTGCATTACTGTTTAACAAATATTTCTATTTTTTATAAGTTCCTATTAATTATAAGTTAACTGTTATATGCAAATGTTAACGTATTTTGAATAATAGGAAACTTCCTATTATTTAAGATACGTTAACATTTTTGATGCTTTTGGTTTCAATTCTATAATACTACAATTTATTTTTGGATGAAATGTAAGATAAAATATTGCTCTATATAGAGATTGAACTCATAGCCTTCAGATTGTGAGAGTTTTAGTGTTTAATACATTCCCCTCTTTTCGCCTGTTCTCGTCTAATTTTTCCTGTCTATTTAAAACGGGGTGTGCAAACATATTGTTACAGTTTTCATTTATAAGGAATGTATAAATGAATCAAAGACTTTTAGATAACAGATTGAAAAAATAAACTTCGTCTTCATCACAAACTCGAAATTTCTGATATTTTTTTTTAAATAATGTAAAATTAAATTAAATGAATAATAATAATAATAATAATAATAATAATAATAATAATAATAATAATAATAATAGCTAGCAGTACCCGTGGAAATTCCATGGTAGTTGAAAACATCAACCCTCATATCAGCAAACACCTAATCACATGAGCAAACAATTAATATGAGGCTATCTTTCAATAGAATAATCAGTGGAATACTTGTTTGGATCAGGTGTTTTTTTTTTTTAGACAAATACTATTTGAACTACTTGAGATTATTACACAAAGAGAACTACAGTGAAACCTCTAGATGTTAATTTTATTAAAGTGACTTGTAAATCAGTAATAATTATGTTACTAGAAACATGTTACATCTTAACTTTTTGCATTTTTTCATTGTGGTAAGAGAACGGGGCCAATTTAGTTATAAATATGGGGGTTATCTATTTTAGCATAAAATACATTGTTAAGAGTATAAATAAACAGTACACACACACACACACACACACACACACACACACACACACACACACACATATATATATATATATATATACACACATATATATATAGTAAGTTATGAAAATATATATGGAATATTCCGTGTTTCATTCTCGTGAGAATTCGTCAGGCTTACAACAGATATAAACCTGACGAATTCTAACGAGAATGAAACGCGGAATATTCTGTGTAGCTTAATTGCCATACATATTTTCATAACTTACTACCTAGCTCTAACTATGTATTGAACACTGTTGAAGTAAATACTGAAAATGTATGCATAACAGTATATCTTTGTATATTAATTTATGTGATTAAATGAAGTATATATATATTCAAAGTAAAAATGGTGTAGTTGATTTTTATAGCATCTATGGACAGAACCGCCACTAATAGAAACTATTTATTATTTCTATAGTCTATAGACTGGAAGCGATATAATTTTGCAATTAAATAAATGTTAAATTTAACAAATGTGGTGGAGATAATGAGCCATAACCTGGATGGGGTAGTGGAAATATTCTTAACTTACCTTATTATCGCCACCAGAAAACAATTTGATTTTGTCTAGTGAGTAGAACATCGACGTGAAAAAGAACAAATGTATGCTGGAATTAGAGTACTCATACATATTGACCACGTGTGATTAGCGTGTTTTGCCATACATAAAAAACGGCAGGCGATTTAGCACTTGCAGGACTAATATCATTGTGTGATAAGGATTTGTATTTGTTGGAGAAAATATGTCAGATATCTTGTAACATTGAATGCAATCGGAAATATTTACTATGTGATAAAAATTGTTGCCCTGAATACAGTGCCACTGGAGAAAAGTATACCAGATAACAAAGTTCCAATGTCGAGCACATTGTATCCATCCACAAAGACCATTTTTCTCTTTATCATTTTTATTCTCATCAACAAACGAATAAAGTTGGAACTCAGGTAGAATTTAATAAAAGGTTGTTTTTTTTTATTAAAGGAGGGTCCAATTTTTCAGATTTTTAAATTCCTTTTGAAATTTATTAATGTACATATCGAAACTATGATATCTGAACTATGATTAAACTTAGAAATTTAAATTATAATATCTAAACTTTGATATCTAAACTTTGATATCTAAACTATGATTAAACTTTTGATATCTAAACTATGATATTTAAACTTTGATATCTAAACTATGATATCTAAATCTTGATATATATCATTATAAATATGCCACCTTGACAACAGTGTTTCTTCTGGTTTTCAGAATCAACAAATTTCAGATTCAAACTCTATTGTTGACGCCTTGTAATATACTTTTTGTAAATTGTAATGAAGAAAATATTTCTTGCTTGATCTCACTTCCCTTTTATTAATATAAAAAAACAGCAATAGCGATTAAAATATTATTCAGATAAAAAATATCAATAAATTTTTTTAAACTAAACGTTGTTTTCTTTGAATTCATACTTATCTTCAAGTTCGTTTTTGTTTGATCTTTACTAATATGTTTGCTCATTAGGCAATGATAACACATAGTGAACTGTCTCTCTCAACATCCGGGTTAAATTGTATTGCAGCTACGTCAGAAGTGTTATGTTATTTAGCAACGAATGCTAGGCTCTTACTCGACTGCAATGACAACTCTATGATTAAATGGACCTGCAATGTAAAATCTGACTAAAAAGAACACATTAAAGTGGATGATTTGGTGAAAACACTACATTTACAGGCGATCCTTATGATGAATGCTAGATCATGTGGCATGTTCATTGCAAAAGCATAGATGTCTTAGATTTCAAAAAAATTGAGCCAAGGAAAAGTTAGAATCTAGTAATTGGACTACACCATACACAGTAAGCTTTGGAGACATTTGATTGGCTGAACCATGGGGACTGGAGAATGAGCTTACAAATATCACAAACAAACGCTTAAAGACAAGAGAAAAAGAAAAGCTGCAAAGTATTATTAAAAAGGATTGATACGCCGCTGGCACAGAACTTGTGATTGAATTTGATCTATAACATTTGAATATTTGAATATCATTTCAATATCACTCCAATATCTTTTGAGCCCGTAGAAGATTTGAAAAATATATGTTTGGATTTATTGCAATCTTAAAGGCAACAAAATTATTTGGTGTTTTTGAATTGTTCGTTACTGAATACAATGATTAGTTTAGTGTGATAGTGTGAAGGACTACAAAATTTTATCATCAAATACGGAATAAAAATTTTAAATTATTCTGCTGTAGTAGTAGTAGCAGTAGTAGTAGTAGTAGTGGTAGTAGTACGAGGAGTAATGTTGCCAAGCTAATCAAAAATCTTGATTCTAGTAAACAACTGGCCCTGACGGCATTCCAATTATAGTGCTGAAAAAGCTTCAACCAGAATTAGCTCCCATACTTACGAAGCTGTTAAAGCGTTTTTAAAAGAAGAATTGCTTCCCAACACCCTGGAAAATCTCGTCAGTATGCCTGTATTTAAGAATTCAGGTGATCGGTCATCTCCCTCTCAGTACAGACCAATAAGTCTTCTGTGTGTCATGAGTAAGTTGCTAGAATCTGTGTTAAATATAGAAGTAGTCAACCACCTCAACAAAAATAACCTTCTCAGTAACATGCAATATGGTTTCTGTTCTGCTAGATCTACAGCAGATATGCTTGCGGTTATATATCAGCACATCAAAGGCCGTAAACGACCAAGTGCTCTCTGATTCTCTCTCCTCTGATCTTGAGCATGTGGTACAATTGGGAAAGAGGTGGCTGGTTACTTTTAATGCATCTAAAACCAAGTTTCTATCTTTACACCATCAACGCTCTGATCCCCATCTGGCATCAATTGAAATGGATGGCTCTCGTCTTGGGGAGGCTTAATTTTTTGACAAGTTTCTGTGCTTGACCTTTACTCTTGATCTGAAATGGTACATATATATCAAATCCGTAGCCAAGGTCGCTGAAAAAATGGTGGGATCCTTCTACCGATCCAGTAGATATCTCACTGCTGATGCAATTCTCTAGCTACATAAGAGCCAGTGCGTTCAGGGATGGAGTACTGTTGTCACATCTGGGCAGGAGCTACTAGAAGCAGCTTATCCTGCTTTGATAGAATTTAGAATAGATTTCATAGCCTATTGGGGGGGATTCCCTTTTCTTTTCCCTGCAACTTCTTTCTCACAAAAAAAGACCTTGCAAGCCTGTCTCTGCTTTATCGTTATTTTCATGGCAAATGCTCGTCTGAGCTCCAATCTATGGTCCCCCTCGCCAAACTTTCACAAGAAACACTCATCTAGCTGAAACCACTATCAATAATTTCCCCCACTCTTTATCTGTGCCTAAACGTAAACGTAGATTCCATGAACAAAGTTTCTTTCTCAGAACTCCACACCTGTGGATCTGTCTTCCGTTTTCCTGCTTTCCAGCTGACTACAATATGGTCGTCTTCAAGTCCAACGTAAACAAGTTCTTCTTGATGAGCCGTCTACTTAAATAATCCAATTTACCAAATTTCCACTACTAACAATTACTACAATATTGTCCCATTGATCACTGTACACTTTTAGCCCTTATCCTTGAGTGACCTTTAGGCCTTGATAAGTGGTGACTCCTTTGTAAAAAAAAATAAATAATTGAGGAAGACGAAAAAGAAGAACTTATTAAAAAATGATTCCTTGTTGTTCATATTCCTTTGTCATTGCAAACATTTTGTTTAATCATGCAAATGTAGATAAAAGTGTAGCGACCAGTTGGATCAAGTCGCTCGTCAAGTAAACAGAAGAATTTATTCATTTCGGGAATAATTTGATTTTGTCACCGGTCGCCTATGCAAACCTGGATCGCGTAAGAGACGTGGCTGTAATTTTGACACACAAATCTATGGGACTATATTTTTACCTCTTCGCATATGAAGACAGTAAACAGGTTGGAACGTTCTTGAAACTCGATATAAAAGGCTTAGCCCGCCAAAATTAAAACAGTCTAGACAGTGTTTCTGCAAGTCACCATTGTCAGCGCTCGTGATGTTACTCACGTCTAACTCCGTCTGAAGGATATTAAACCGTTCAAAGTCCCAGCAACGATTCCATGATCTCCAGCAAACTTCTCACACACTGGATAATCGCTGCTCGAAATTATCACCATGTGAACCTTAACTGCTTACACAAAAAAAAAGCGGCACAAATAAAAGTGTCACATAAAAACTGCAAACGGATGAAATACTCTATCCTTTAGTAAGGAAACTTATGCAAGCAACAATGGATGAATATTCTATGTTCACAAACTTCTTCTCCCCAGTATTTTGCATTCGTAAAGTTTTCTTCATAGAATTACGCTAATATTAATAACTTCCTCAGTGTTTGATTTTCTTAATGTAATGCTTTAATCAATTGGTTAAAATATAAGTTTCGAGTGTAAGGAAGATGATACAACTACAATTAACAGGCATGACAGGAAAACAAATGAACGCATATCTAAAGAAATGGCAAAACAGTAGAGGATGGCCTCCATTATGTACTGGAATGGGGACAAAAATGGATGGTCACATTCAATGCCGCCAAGACTAAACTGGTTTCCTTCAATAATTACAATAAACCTTCTCTGCCACCAATAGCAATGGCCAGTGACTCTTTATCTGAGAGTACATCTTGCACTGCTTGGCCTAACGTTCACAGGAAACATGAGTTGGAACAATTACATTGAAAGCATTGCCAGGGCCGCTGCTTAGAAGGCAGGCTCTTTCTACCGTGCTAGAAAACTACTAACACCCGAAAGTATCCTGTACCTCTATAAGGTCACCATTCGCCCATGTATGGAGCATTGCTGCCACATTTAGGCTGGTGCATCTGTTGCTAGTCTCTCACTCCTAAACAAGGTTCAAAAGAGAGTCGCCAATCTGAACTGGCATCTAAGCTTCAGCCTCTGTCCCACCGACGAAACGTTGCATCCCTCTGCCTGTTCTACAAGTATTTTAATGGTGAATGCTCTGACGAACTGCAATCACTTGTGCCCCCACGACATAGACACCCTCGACAAACACGACAGGCAGCTAAATCCCACCCCCACACAGTAGAGATCCCTACATGTAAAAGATATTTCTACTCTAGTAGTTTCTTCCCCAGAACCGCTAAACTCTGGACTTCCATTCCAGGTCCCTGCTTCCCCAACTGCACTGATGTGCAGAAGTTCAAGTTAACGTGAACCGAAATCTTGCTGCCCAAATCCCAACATAGTACCCCAGTAGTTGTTGCCCCTGATAGTAGCCCCTACACCAAAGTGGCAATGTGCCTTGTTTGGGGTTAAAATGTAATAAAAAAAAAAATTATAAAGAAAAAAAAAACACTTGCTTTTTTGTTCTTCATCAGCAAAAGAGTTTCTCCTCTTTATATAAAAAAGAATGTTTTTGTAATAAAAAATGTTTTCGATCAATTCATTCAACAATGAACCAATGTAACTTTGTCCATCTTTAACTAGTCTACGTACGTTCCTCCATCTCCTGATTCGTCTGCCTCTCTGTTAGTCTCTTTGTCAACCTAGTACAAAAGTCAACTTGTTAAGTAAGCTTTGTTTACATCTAAAGTCAGTTATGTCGTTAATGTTTGCAATCAATTTCCAATAATGAAAATACGGAATGAAAATTAACTGAAAAGTCTCATTGTAGAAAGCAGCGTACATCTCTCTTCAGGTTCGCAAACAAAAGAACTAAATAAAATGTAGATCAAAGGAATAACGCCGGATGTTGTTTCAAGGAAAAAAGATTGACACAAACTGTCGACTTATAACAAGATTTTTGCAAATAAACTAAAAATCATTCTTCACCAACTTCACTCCGGAAGTCTGTACAGAACTTCAAAGACCCCCCCCCACACACACACACAAAACTGCTGCCATCCCCACAGATACACACCAACTCGAATATCATGAGTGTCATATCCAAGAATAGATTGTACTAGCGTTATGTATAAGGGGAATATGATTCTTATAAGGTTAATATGATTCTTAGCCTGAAACTTAAATAAGACTTGATTTCATAGAAAACAATGAACACATTCTATGTTGAGTTTTAATCCTTGAATAAAAAGGATTTTCATTTATTGAAATTTGAATAAATGAAACAAGAAAATAATACAAATCAGATAACATATTAGAAAACCATACAAAAATGACAATTTTTTAAGCAGATTCATATTTTATATACAAAAACAAACAAGTAACTCATGTATTTACAATAAATGTTCAAACCAAAATGAACACACAGGTAAAAAGAAAGGACCAACTGTAGATTTAACACCCCGAGTTCTGCTGCCTTCTCAAAGTTTTCTTTATTTTTAGTTGGTTATTTTTTTCTATGGTTTTAATGTTTTTTTTGTGGTTTTAGTATTTTTTAATGCTTTTAATATTTTTCATGGGTTTAATATTTTTAATGAGTTTAATATTTTTTAATGGGTTTAATATTTTTAATGGGTTTAATATGTTTAATGGGTTTAATATTTTTTAATGGGTTTAATATTTTTAATGGGTTTAATATTTTTAATGGGTTTAATATTTTTAAATGGGTTTAATATTTTTAATGGGTTTAATATTTTTAAATGGGTTTTAATATTTCATATGTTTGTAATACTTTTTATGTTTTAATATTGGAACTTTAATCTGACAGTTATACATTACATTATGCTTTGTTTTTTTTGTTGGTGTTATTTCTTATTTGAGAAATACTGCTAAACAAGCTATTATTTTTTTTATTTTTATATAAATACTCATTAATTAAAAAAAAAAACTAGTTATAGTGAAACAGTTGTCTGGATTTCAGTTTTGTAATAATTTTGTGTAAAAGTATAATTCGTTTTTTTTTTCTGAACTTTGTAGATGAGGATTAATTATTTGGATTTTTTGGACTACTATTCTCATCTTTGATGTTATTCACACAATGTTTTGACTGATGTAACCTCCGACCTTCTTCAGATACATTTTATCAAACTTGGCAAATCTTTGTGTCAAACTAGGAAATGTGTATGCAATTTCAAAAACCTTTATTTAATATAGGGGAGTAGATTGCTCTCGTTGCATGTGGCTGGATAGAAGTTTAAAGTAATTTTAGTATCGTCTTTAGTGATGTTTGAACCTTCAACATCCAAAACACTGCCACATAGAATTGATTACTTCGTAATTCTTTATATGTTGCACTGTGGGTCCATGGAATTCTGTACAGATTCCTGAGTTTAATATAAACATAACCAAGTTCAACCAGACGCATATGAAGATGGTTAGAAGTAACTCGTTGTGAGACAAACTTCCTTTTCCCTTGCGATTTAGAAGTAGATTTCAACTTGTTGAAAATCAAGTCTGCCACTCTAAATAAAGGAATATTTGAACACAAATCCTAAATATTTGTCTAGGAAATAAGACAATATTGTGAAACAGAAATATTCGTTATATTAAAAAAAAAAAATAATTGAATTAAAAAATCGTTAATTAATAAATTGTCCTGTTTTAAAATCAATATGCAAATTAAACTTATGACTGATATTGCACATATATATATATATATATATATATATATATATATATATATATGAAAAACGTGTAACCTCTAAAAGATCCTCTTTAGACCATGATATTTCAAAGATTACTGCTTCTCATCAGATGAGTAACATCATTTAAACGTTGATTAATTTGTGTAGGTTTTTTCCGATGTTTATATAATTTCACTTATAATAGTTCTACATATGTATTGTGCATTATTTTTTTTACGTAACTACATTTTCAATTTTATGTAATTATATATATATATATATATATATATATATATATATATATATATATATATATATATATATACACGCACGTGTGCATGTATGTAGATAGATAGATAGATAGATAGATAGATAGATAGATAGATAGATAGATAAGAATTACGTTTGGGAAGGAGTAACAGATTGGTGACACCAGTTGTTGACATCACTGTGGTGTTGAATGTACATTTTGTCCAACAAAAAAATAGCCTTTTAATAAGAAGCCATCTAATTAAAAGACTGGCAGTTCAATAAGTGATTTCTTTGGAAGAAGAAATGATAAAAATTTTAATCAATATAACAATCTGAGCTGAGTAAGCCTGGCTGGCAACCTTTCAACAACCAATCAAAATAAAAGGCAGAGCTGGGTAATAAGTCTCTCACCCGTTGAACAACCAATGAAAATTCAACAAGCTGACTAACAAATAATGAACTGTGAACAAAACAAAACAAACAAATTGTGACCATTTCATTTCAAAGATGATTCCTTTTTTAATTAGTCATTTGAACAAAAAAGACATTTTTTTTTCAAAATCATTTAACAAAAGCAATTTTAAATGACACTATGCAACTTTCTCATAATATCAGTTTCATTGAAAACTAAAGACCAACAACATGCTCTGACAAATATATATATATATATTCTTTTTAATTATATTACATAAGCAGTTATATGTCACTACACATTCATGAGCGTGTTTCATCAGCCAGTTAAAGTAACTAGAGATCTCTTCAGACGATTCATCCTCTACTTTTGTATAAGTAATATCTAGTTACTTGGAATTGGATGACCGAAACATGCTCATGAATGTGTAGCGACATATTAATGCTAATGTAAAACAAATAAATAGTATATCTTGCAATATCTTGCTTGAGTATTGAGCACTCTTGTATGAACCTCGTTAAAACTTCATTGATTGTTTCACCTTTGTTAATTTCAAAGCACAAGAATCTTGCATGAGTTTCCGTAGAAAATTCAGCGTATACTTTTTTTTTTTTTGCTTTGGAAATTAACTCTCAGAAGGATCAATCTCAACTACATAAAAGATTGGAGTGTTTAAATTATTAATACTACTTATATATAAACACATACACACACACATATGTGTCAACTGAAATAAAGGAATAAATTGTAGGATGGTCAACATCATGAAATTTGGAATATAGACTTTTGTCATTTTTTTATTATATTCTCTATAATTACATTGAACTTCTTAAATAAGGATTAGTATATATATAAAGGAAATATAAGTGAATAAAGAATATTTCCACATATATATATATATATATATATATATATATATATATATGTATGTATGTATACATATATATATATATATAACTACTTCATTTACTCACATAAAATTAATATACGAAAGTATAGATTTATGCGTAAACTTTAAGCATTTACTTCAAAAGTGCTCAATACATAGGTAGAGCTAGTTAGTAATTTATAAAATATATATGACGATTAAGCTACACTGAATATTCGGTGTTTCATCCACTCTAGGATTCGTCAGGCTTATGCACGAATTCTGTGGTTGTTTCTCGTTTTTATATGGTCCTCTTCTGTTAAGGATTTTAGTTAGCCAATCAGCTTTCTAGTATCCACCGCGCCCCTTCCTATCAGCCAATGGGCATGCATTTTATCGAACAAAGGATCTGTTTTAGAACTAGGTTAGTGGTTTAAGGCAGACCTTTTCCTTTTTTTTTTATATATAAATATACATATGTGTACATACATATATGCACATAAATATACATATATATATACATACATATATGTGTGATCGTTCATGTATATTCATGTTTATTTAGTTTATTTATTTGTTTATTTTCTATTGTTTTTGTTAGTTTTAAAGCTATTTTGTATCGCTATCCTAGGGTAAGTTTTATTTTGTGCACACAGTTATTTGCTATTTCTCTTCTACAGTTTAATAGATTTTGGGGTTCTTTAAAGTACAGGATAGCAAATTTTTCATGAAGGCATAATTTACATGGGTCATCTAAATGCCTAATGCCTACACGTGGTAGCTTGTCTTATTATTTTCCATTCGACTACCGGCGAATGTCCACTTTCTTTGAGTTCCCAGTATTTATTCGCTAGTGTTGTTTATATATATATATATATATATATATATATATATATATATATATATATATATATATATACTGACCTTTGTGTGTCATGTCTGTCATCGTTCTTTTAAATCAGCTGCCGGCCTTCAAAGCCACCTGAGGACACATGAGAGGCTATTTGATGTAGACTATGAAACTTGAGACGACAATAAGCTGTAGAGATGAGCGTTCTAAAAAGCAGGCCTCCTATTTTTTAACTTAAAACCTAAAAAGTTGGAGAACTATGAAGACAGGAGCAGTACAATTAAAATCAGCGATGTTTTGTGCTCTAAAATGTATTTTTCTATCACCACCATTATCAATACACTTTTACCAGCCTCTTTTGATGCCTTGATTGTAGAAGTTCAGAGCGTGCTTTATCACTCACATCTCTGTCGCCACTCTGAAATCAACGAACCCATCTCTTAACTGTGCTAACATCAACTCCATTGGCTTCATAAACATTTTACAAGCGCCGGTGAACGATTTAATTTTTTTCTGCGTGGAGAAATTCAATGATGTATCTCGGCTTCTGATGCACGCCTGTGATAGGGATTGCTTTCTTAGAGTCTCACAGCGTAAATATCTGCAACAGAGAAATGAAACTTTCAGGCCATGAATGCATAAATTCAGTCATCATAAACATGCAATTTGCAAGCCTCTTTGATGAATTCGGGTGACATAAAAATAGGAAGCATTACTTTTGAAATCTCCATCGTATATAGATATATTTATGATGATGATCTATGACCAAAAGCTGTAGTAGACCAACTATCACCGGAAACCAGAAAGCCGCATCTATAATATCACTAATTAAAATACTGTGCAAAAATCTGTGTTATTTAAACAAACCTGTGTGTGTGTGTGTGTGTGTGTGTGTGTGTGTGTGTGTGTGTGTGTGCATAGATGTGCGTGTGTGTGAATGTGTGTCCAATCAAGCATTTCAATTAATTTCAAACAATTTAATTTAATTTATTTTTTTGTGTTTTTTATTTATAATAATCGAAATAGATTTAACTAAAAAGGCAATTGCAAATGCGACAATTTCTACAGGAAAAAAAAAATTATTAGTGATAGAATGATTCCAATATTTTTTCCGATTCCGATACAATTACCGATTCCGATTCTTTTTAAATTTCTTAATATAAAGTTTTTATCGAAGCGGGAGAGGGCAGATTACTGTAAAACCAATGTAATACGTGCATATAAGTTTGCGAACATAAAAATATGGGAGTGATCTATAAATTTCAGTTTTTACTAATAGTTTAAAAATCAATAAATTATTTATCCTTTCATCATAGCTACGATTTTTAAACAAAAACAACAAATAAAAACAATTAAAAGAATCGTTTTGGGCATCGGAAAATAGCCACAAATTTTTCTGATTCTGCTACCGATTCTGATACTTCAAAGTGTTCTGATTTTTTCGATTCCCGATTCTGATTTTGATTAATTGTCCCAACCCTTATATATATATATATATATATATATATATATATATATATATATATATATATATATATATATATATATTTGTATCTGTATGTTATTTCTTCAAATCAATCATATTGAAATAAAGACAAAACGTTGATGAATATATAAATAATATGGGTTTTTTTATTTCACACACACACACACACACACACACACACACACATATATATACATATATAACTTATTTATATGCAACTCCCTACATAGTATCCCTGCGCCTTTTTTGGGGTGAAAATGTAATAAAAAAAATAAAAAAAACATGAGCATTTCTGTATAGTTTTCTTCCATTTATATATATATATATATATATATATATATATATATATATATATATATATATATATATATATATATATACATACATATATATATATATATATTCTTTTTACTACATCCATGTGTTTTAGTCGTAGACCATTTTGCAAACCTGCATTAAGTGATTTGAAGAACAACTAAAAAATAAAAATTACAGATCAGCATGTGTGCATATGTATATGTATATATGTATTTATGTAGATATGAATTGATATAATAGCGGATATACTGCATAATCATATTGACACAACGGTTTCCGCAAGTGAGAGAATACCAGGCGCTGTAACATAAACCAGCATCTTGTTAATCTTTCCAAGGCATGGTTCCAAATAGTATCCCCTTCTTATACCCAAGTGGCGATATGCCTTGTTAGGGGTGAACGTGAGTAAAAAGAAAGGACATTTCAGAAGAAACCCACTCCTTCTACAAAAAACAAACATTCTTTTCGCTTTCATAGAGATTAAAACCTTCCAGAATGACTGTTATATTTGAAAGCTAAAGTTTTTTCAAGTATTTGTGTAAATTGTGATTATTTTAACAAATAAAGTTTATTTAAGATTATAAGCAGTCTAATCTCTGTGTGTGTGTGTGTGTGTGTGTGTGTGCGTGCACGCGCGTGTGTGTGTGTGTGTGTGTGTGTGTGTGTGTGTGTGTGTGTGTGTGTCCAAATGCTCAGTCCCATCTCATGACAGGAAATGGAGGTTTATTGACTGCTGTTAAAATTTAAAATAAAGGATATTTTACAAGCTGAACAATATGGTAAAAGAAAAATAAAAAACAGAAAAAAATATTTTCTAAGCCAAAATCATCACAAACAATCGTCACTAAAGAGAAGAATTTGACATCACAACCATTTTATAATCAACATATGTATAAACGTGTATATAACATGCGTATAAACGTTTATATAGCATGTGTATAAACGTGTATATAACATGTGTATAAACGTTTATATAGCATGTGTATAAACGTGTATATAACATGTGTATAAACGTTTATATAACATGCGTATAAACGTTTATATAGCATGTGTATAAACGTGTATATAACATGTGTATAAACGTGTATATAACATGTGTATTAACGTTTATATAACATGTGTATAAACGTGTATATAACATGTGTATAAACGTGTATATAACATGTGTATTAACGTTTATATAACATGTGTATAAACGTGTATATAACATATATAATTAACATGTATATAACATGTGTATAAACGTGTATATAACATGTGTATAAACGTTTATATAACATGTGTATAAACGTCTATATAACATGTGTATAAACGTGTATATAACATGTGTATAAACGTGTATATAACATGTGTATAAACGTTTATATAACATGTGTATAAACGTGTATATAACATGTGTATAAACGTTTATATAACATGTGTATAAACGTTTATATAACATGTGTATAAACGTTTATATAACATGTGTATAAACGTTTATATAACATGTGTATAAACATGTATATAACATGTGTATAAACGTGTATATAACATGTGTATAAACGTGTATATAACATGTGTATAAACGTTTATATAACATGTGTATAAACGTGTATATAACATGTGTATAAACGTCTATATAACATGTGTATAAACGTGTATATAACATGTGTATAAACGTTTATATAACATGTGTATAAACGTGTATATAACATGTGTATAAACGTTTATATAACATGTGTATAAACGTTTATATAACATGTGTATAAACGTGTATATAACATGTGTATAAACGTTTATATAACATGTGTATAAACGTTTATATAGCATGTGCATAAACGCGTATATAACATGTGTATAAACGTGTATATAACATGTGTATAAACGTGTATATAACATGTGTATAAACGTGTATATAACATGTGTATAAACGTGTACATAACATATATAATTAACGTTTATATAACATGTGTATAAACGCGTATATAACATGTGTATAAACGTGTATATAACATGTGTATAAACGTGTATATAACATGTGTATAAATGTTTATATAACATGTGTATAAACGTGTATATAACATATATAATTAACGTGTATATAACATGTGTATAAACGTTTATATAACATGTGTATAAACGTGTATATAACATGTGTATTAACGTGTATATAACATATATAATTAACGTGTATATAACATGTGTATAAACGTGTATATAACATGTGTATAAACGTGTATATAATATATAATTAACGTGTATATAACAAGAAAACAAACTTTTCAAAAATGGAAGAGATACAACAGATCTTGGACTAAAGCACGCGGATCAACATCAATAATAAATAATGATAAAATATATGCAGATTTGACACTTTACAATTTCACTGAATGTTGGTGTATCAATTTTGTTCATTTTTCGATTCAGTTGGAAACACTTGATGATTTGCGATACAGATAAACTGTAAATTTATTATATATATATATATATATATATATATATATATATATATATATATATATATATATATATATATATGTTTATGAATAACATTTTAGTCATTATTTGTCTTCAGTATTTACTTCAACAGTGCTCAATACGTAGGTAATAACTAGGTAGTAAGTTTTAAAATTATTAATTAAGCTAAAAATTTTCTACATTTCATTCTCGTGAGGATTCGTCAAGCAACTGTATGGGATTGAAGTTACCGTGTGTTTTTATATATTCACGTAGTTTTGTTTGTTAGTTAGCCAATCAAATTCTTTGTCATTCAATCTGCTTCAAAAATAGAATAAAATAAATAAATATATATATATTACAACAACAACAATAATGCTAATGCTAATAATAATAATAATAATAATAATAATAATAATAATAATAATAATAATAATAATAATAACAAATTAATTAATAATAAATAAACTAGTATAAACAAAATATAAGCGGACATAATTGAACATATTCAAATTAAAACTAGGTCAGCTAAAAAATAACGAAAAAAGAAAGAGATGAAGTAGGTGAAGTGAACTTCTGTCTGATAAATGTGCGACTATTGGCTGACATAAATGGGTGTGTGAATAATTATCAAACTTAGCAGCACGTGAATATATAAATGCATGCGGTAATAATGATCCCATGTAATAGGCTCATAAGAATGAAACGCGAAAAATTCGATGTAGCTAAATTACCATATATTTTTCAAAACTTACTATGTATATATAAAGATACATAAATAATACACACACACACATGTATATATATATATATATATATATATATATATATATATATATATATATATATATATATATATATAAAAGCAAAAATGGTGATTAGTAAAAACCTGAAGAAAGTGTTCAATACTATTGCAGAGCAAATATATGTTTTATTTTTTATTACCGATTTATCTGCTTAGTTACACATGTTTCGGTTACCGAATGGTATTAACGATCCAGTAACTTCATCAGACATTACAGAAATGGTCATTATATTTGGAAAAATGATATTGGAAGTAGTATGAAAAAAAAAGAGGGGAAGAAAAAAAAAAATATATATATATTAGTTTTGTATAAAAATTAAATAAATATATAGACATATGTTATAGGTATTCCAATTATTAATGTTATCTAAGTAAATATATATAGATTAATTATAAATAATAAATTAATAAAGTATTAAATAAAATACTTTTTAGTAATTTGTATTAAAATTAATACGATTTATTAATACTGAAATTTAAATTTTAATGACTTTATTTGAAAATTCAAAATGGCGTGATAAAACAAAATAAAAGATACTTGCAACTTCTCTACCAATTTTGGTATTTTGTAATCATGCCCATATACGTTTTTTCTTTTAATAGGTTGTTAGGTTCTATTTCTTCTGAGGAGTTATGGGCAGAATAGATTCATTGATTGACATTGCCTGAAAGTACTTCTTTTAAACTCCTCGGCCTAACGTTTACAGGGAATATGAACTGGAATAGATACATTGAGAGCATTGCCAAGGCTGCTGCAAGGAAGGTTGGCTCCCCCTACCGTGCTAGAAAACTACTTACGCCTGCCAGTATCCTATACCTCTATTCGCCCATGTATGGAGTACTGTTGTCACATCTGGGCTGGTGCGTCTGCTGCTTGTCTCTCGCTCCTGGACAGGGTTCAAAAAAGAGTCGCCAACCTGATAGGTCCTGAACTGTCATCTAGGCTTCAACCTCTGTCCCATCGACGAGATGTTGCATCCCTCTGCCTGTTCTACAAATACTTTAATGGTGAATGCTCTGACGAACTGCAAACACTTGTACCTCCCCGACGTAACTACCCCCGACAAACCCGACAAGCTACTAAGTCTCATCCCTTTACAGTGGAGATCCCTAGGTGCAAGAAAGCCTTTTACTCCAATAGTTTCTTCCCCAGAACTGCGGGTCTTTGGAACTCCCTTCCGGGATTCTGCTTTCCCAACTGCAATGATATGCAGAAGTTCAAGTGTAATGTTAACAAACATCTTTCTACTCTTCTCCCTTCATAATGACCCCGCTAATTAATTCCCTAATAGTAGCCCCCTGCTTCAAAGTGGCACTGTGCCTTGTTTGGGGTGAAAATTGAATAAAAAAAAAAAAAATAAAAAAAAAAAGATATAATAATTAAATGATTGATTTTGCGCTATGAAACGGTTGCTGTCACAAATCATGCATGTCGACATATTTAAAGGAATAAATTGTAAGATGGTCAACATTATGAAATTTGTAAGATACACTTTTGCCATTCACTGGTTTCATATATATATATATATATATATATATATATATATATATATATATATATATATATATATATATAAATGAAAAAAAGAAATGAAATAAAAAGTGTTTACCTGATATACACAATGGTAAATTTCGATCTGATATAAATACTAATATTTATATATAGATAATTTGATCCTAACCAATTAAAAAAGCTCAATACACAAATAACAGAGAGTAGAGCTTATTAGAGAAAGAAAATTAAAACTGTAAATTGAAATTTACAATCCAAATTTATTGTTCGACTGAATACTCCAAAAAACAATTTACAAAGTCCTTATTCCGTGGAGTTTCAAAGTATGCTATTCTTGCTATTCTTCTCATCAGAGGACAATAATAAATCAGCAAATTATATTTGTAGCAATGCTAGAATTTGCTGGTTATGACATCAAGTAAAACCGCCATTTATTATAGTCATAAATTGCCAAGAAAAGTAAGTGAAATATGTTGGATATGTAACAAATATAAAAACAACTGTGCATAACAGTTCAGCTTGCATGAAGATTCTCTCAAGGTAATCTGAAAGGCGAAAATAATTCTTTAGAGAGAATGAAGTCCAAAATTAAATCCAGTGATATATATAAACTCAATTAACATCAAAGTAACACAATGATTAGAAAAGAAATTAGTTCAATCATGCTGAATTTAGTTGCACTGTTAACATGACATATTCACACAAAACTACAAAACCAACAAAACCAATGAAACAAGATGTCAAGTAAATGTCAGCTGGATCTTTGTTTGAAAGAAGCCCGATCATTGCCTGATGGAAGAGAAATAACGATGAATCTGGTTGACTAGTTAGCTAAACTAAACCTGGATATGTAAAAACAAACAATAACAAAAGATCTTTGCATTTAGCCTAACAATTCCATGTGTGGATGAAATGTGGACGTCTATGTGTTGCTTTTCTTTTTTTACATGGGATCATCACTTATTAAGGCCCGGAAGCCACTCGGGGATAAAGGTTATTTTGTGTACAATAATCAATGGGATAATATCGTAGTAATAGTTGGTAGTGGAGATTTGATAAAGTATCTTACTTAAGAGGGCGATTAATCAGGAATTTGTTTATGTTGGACTTGAAGACGTCCAAATTGTAGTCAAGTGAGAAACAGGCAAACGGAAGAGAATTCCACAGGCGTCGGGCATTCTGCGCAGGTGTCCAAGCCAGCTCGATCGTCGGATCTTGAGTGTCTGGAATAAGGAGCGGCTGACGGCATGTCTAAGCACCTCTTCCTTGGTGATTCTATCTCACCAATTGATGTCCATATGTCGCAAGCATCGGAGATGGTAGACGTTCAGTATTTTCTTGTGACGAGTATATGTGGTCCAAGTCTCTGCTCCATACAGTAGGCTACTCAGAACACAGCATTTGTAGATGCGGCATTTTGTGTGAGAAGTGAGGTATTTATTGAACCATGCTCCTTCAACTACTTGGTTGAAAGTAGACACTGCTCTACCTATGTGTGTTTGTAGCTCCTGTTCAATGGATACTCCCTTGTTGATGTTGGATCCAAGATACACAAAGTTCTCGACAATCTCTTGTTCATGGCCATTGATGGTGATTGGTGATGCGTCACCATGGTGCATCACAACTGTCTTCTTCACACTGATTAACAGTGCGAAATATATATACAGTAATTAAGCTACAGACCACTTACAGACGATTCCTTACGGGGAATGAAACACTGAACATCCAGTGCAGCTTAATTGCCATATATATTTTCATAACTTACTACCTTGTTCTACTCATGTATTGAGCACTGTTTAAGTAAATACTGAAAATTGTCACATAAAATATTATATATCCTTATAAAGTTTTATGTGGATACATGAAATATATATATATATATATATATATATATATATATATATATATATATATATATATATATATAACTATATATATATATATATATATAGTTATATTTTTTGGATAAAAAAGGGTTCCAGCAGAGTGCTCTATTATAAGTAAAAATTCCGAAAATAAGAACATATTATTTATATTTTTATTTACAGAATACTTAGATGAGATAAATAAGAATTTAGAGCAAGGCATAAATATACGGTGACAAGGATAAGCAGTTGCACAGACTCATTTGTATGTTTATATGTGCGTGTTTAATATCCGATGGGATAAATACTTAGTATAATTTGAATGCCAAATAAGGGAAATCCATTTTTTTTAATTGTCAAATCAAACAATAGAAGATGGAGCATATCAAATTTATACTTCGACTAAATCTTAATTAAAATGGAAACCAACAAAAAAGATTGTGTCGATATCGCATCATATAAAACCTGACTTGTGTGTGTGTGTGTGTGTGTGTGTGTGTGTGTGTGTGTGTGTGTGTGTGTGTGTGTGTGTGTGTGTGTGTGTGTGTGTGAGAGAACGTGTTGAACTGTACAATGTTTGTAGTGATAGCTTTGCAATTTGGAAAAATGGCGTTTAGCGGTTTGCATTCAACCTCCCCAATTGCGGAATCACATTGAAGGAAATGTCAATTTGGGAATATATATATATATATATATATATATATATATATATATATATATATATATATATATATATATATAAGAATTAATACCTTTAATTAATATATATATATATATATAAAAATTAATACCTTTGTAAAATTTTGGAGAGAACCTTTTCATTATCTAATTGTGAAAAAAAATCCTTTAAAAGTTGTTAAAAGAGACCATAATTAAATGTGTTTTTTAAGAATGAAAAACAATATGCCAACTAGTACAGAAGTCAAACAAGTACGAAGAAAAGTTCAATATTCAGTGAATATAAAAAATCAATTTTATAATGGAGATTTTGTGTCTGTACGGATGTAAGAAAACGTTAATTTGAAAAGGAAATTGCGTTAAATAAACTGTTACATTTGTACTTCCGGTTCCAAACATACAGACACAAATTCATCATTATAGTAAAAATAAGAGCAAGAAAGAAAGTGCTTTTTTAATAGGATTTGTAGCTTTTGGGTTTCATGACTAAATAGAAAGTCTGTTTAAATTTTTACTACCATAGTCAAACATTCAGCTCCAACGAAAAAATATTAGATTGCATTTTTAGTAAAACATAAATTTGGTTTGATTTAAATTTTTTAATGAAATTTTCAGTGTTGCAAGAAAAAAAAAAAACTTTGAAACAAATGAACAAGATTTATTTGAATTGCTAATTTTGCCAAAAGTTGAAGTAAAAATAAAAACGAAATTGCTGCTACTCTAAGTTTTACCTTTTATTTTTATGGTAATAATCATGATGATAATTGTGATTAGATAATATTAGAGATCAAGTAATTAAGAATTTTCCAATTGACAAAAAAAAAATATGGAAGAAGAAAGAGTATTTTACAGTGTGATTATATTCCAGAAAAATAGTAAAACTGGCTTAAAAATAAAATGTTGGTTTTGTGCCAATTAAATATACAAATAAACAAAAGCACATATTATTCCAAAATATTATTTCTTAAAATAGTTCTATAATCAATAACCGGTTTTAGTAGTACTATACAAATATGTGAAAAAATAAATTAAATAAAAATGATGCAAGGGAAGTAACTTCGTTTAAAATAACCGAGTTGCTTCCCTTGTGTAAATATTTTTAGTTTGATAGCGATCAGATTTGAAAAAAATCTTAATATGATTCCAAATGTTCAACAAAATGTTAACCAATAGGCATAAATTATTCCAAAGGAAATAGAGTTGAAAAATTAGTCATAAACAATTTATTCTACTTTACATTTGTGACGAATTTGTATAAAAAATAATTTACCATAAATCATTAGTGAATAAAAAAAAAAAAAAAAATCGTGGTAAACATTTTGAATTTTGAGGGAAACTAAGCAGTGAAGCACATAATCTGAGCAGAAGCAAATAAAAGTTGAATACTTGACCGCCGTAGTTTTTACACTTACTTGCTTTCGCATTTCGGCACTTGATGATGAGTGTGGACCCTGCGCAAACGTTTGCTTTCGAAGAGCGGCTCCCTTACGGGACATGCGCAGAAGGTTTTCAGTGGTTCATTTATCCATTGAATTATGTCAAGTACAAATTGGAATCAAGCGTGTTTTCTGTTTTGACTTTTTCTTTCTTTGAGTAAATTTCATGGGTTTGTATTACTGTACACATAGATTCGAAAAAGTTGGCAAAAAACAAATATATAACAAATAAATGTTATCAAAGGCAAGATAAGTTACTTTTCTACAAAACTGGATATAATTTTCGTGTTTTTATTCAATTTAACATGTTTATTCAGCTCAAAAAGCATACAGTGTTTGCCGATGTATTGGAAAATTCAAAATAGCGGCCGGCCGGCCGACTCTCTCTTTAACACGGTAAGTTCGGGAAAGGGTTATAAATAATAAACTAGACAAAATACTATTAAAAAACCACCGAATATATGTCAAGTTATGTCACGGTAACATATATTGAGCAAATTTCTAACAGTATTTTGTCTAGTTTATTATTTATTACACCTTTTTCCGAACTTACCGTGTTAAAGAGAGAGCCGGCCGCCATTTTAAATTTTCCAATACATCGGTAAACACTGTATGCTTTTCGAGCTGAATAAACATGTTAAATTGAATAAAAACACGAAAATTATATCCAGTTTGGTAGAAAAGTAATTTATCTTGCCCTTGATAACATTTATTTGTTATATATTTGTTTTTTTTACAACTTTTTCGAATCTATGTGTACAGTAATACAAACCCAATTTCATTTATACTTTTATTTTGTGTTTATTTTTATTTTATTTGTTCATTTAAAATTTTTATTTTATTTGTTCATTCTAAATTTGTTATTTTAATTCATTTTAATTTTAAATTCATTTTTATTTTATTTTCTCCACTAAATATTTTTTTGTACATTTATAAAAAAAAAAGAAAGTACTTACGCAACTATTTGAGTGGACAAAAGACTTTGATTCTTCTTATAATTTTCTCAAAGAACGAAAAATACTTACATTTGCGATGCAATCCAATGTAGTGTCTGTCATCAGGAGATGACTCTCATAAAGTATCGTGACACGCAGATTTTTCGATGCAAAATTCATAAGAATCAGAAGACATCCATAAAAAAGGATGTTGCTTCATCACAATAGTACATTGTATGAAATAAATATTGTTCTTTTTTATATTACTCCTAAGTTTTGTCATTTAGTGCTTGTAACAATTTGGAGTTTAAATCAATTTGGCATTTTCTTTGGCTTTTTTTGGGGGGGAGGGGGTCTGACAAAGTTTTTCATGGCTAAATGGACCACTGAAAACCTTCTGCGCATGTTCCGTAAGGGAGCCGTTCTCGGAAAGCAAACGTTTGCGCAGGGTCCACAGTCCTCATCGAGTATCCGCATTTCTTCTTCTTCTTCTTCTTCTTCTTCTTCTTCTTCTTCTAATTTGATGAAGATAAGAAAGTAAAAATGGTGGTACAACAAGGGAAGGAACTCTTTTTGTTATTTTAAAAGAAATTGATTCCCTTGGTCTATTTAAAAACATTTTTTTTTTTTCATGTGGAAGCTAAAAATAGGTTTTTGATTATATAACTATTTCGTAAACTATTATTATTATTATTATTATTATTATTATTATTATTATTATTATTATTATTATTATTGCTCTTCTTACTAATAGTTTCATATGTAAAAAAAATTAAAACGTTTTCAAGTCAAATAATATTTCACAGATCAGAAGCTCTGACCTATAACAATTTTTTTCTTTTTCAGAATAAGTTTCGTAACTTTATAAATCATGAATGACCATTGAGTTATTCCATATATATATATATATATATATATATATATATATATATATATATATATATATATATATATATATATATAATTATCACAATGATAAAAAAGAATTAAAACGTGACGACGCAAATGTATTCATGCTTAGATCACACATCTCATCAAAACTTCACTATTGTATTTGAATAAATACCGAAATATTCACACACTCTTAAATAAAAAAAGATTTGGGTATTTGTGCAATTTACGGACCGTACTGAAATTATGTTATTATTTAGCATACCATTTTTATTATGGAGTGGGGGGGCTTCTTTAACTATTCTATACTTTCACCTAACAATTTGATAAACAAAAGATACCCTAAAAATTGAATTTAACTTGAAAATCCTTACAAATAGCACGATGTACAAACTCTCAGATTTTGTTGTTTTTAATCTGTTTTCAAATCTTTGATAGATCTTGAGGTGGCCGACATCCTGCTTTTGGTTATCCTGGATTAAAATCTTATGCCATTAACTTAAATTTACTTTGTTTCAACATATTTATTTTTATATATTGAGTCTTTGTTTTTGATATTTTTTTTTATTTTTATAGCTCAACTTTTAAATTACCCAACGCTAAATATCAGCTGAACCGACAGCATTTCATTACTAAATTTTAAAAACATTGAATGGTTCAATAACTTTAAATTTTGTTTCAACTAATTCGTTAGTTTATTTAGTTCAGGAAATAATTCTCATTAATTAAAACTAAAACAATTTATTGATGTTTACTAATTACTAGCTGGTTTACTTGGCATTGCATCGGACAAAGCATGTAGCACATATCTATGAAAACTTCCATGTCTATCTTTCTCTATTTCTCCTTCTCCCTCGGTTTTCGCCTTTCTCTCGCGCTACCCCTCTTCTCTTTCTTCTACTTCCAGCACACACACGCACGCGCGTGCGCGCACACACACACACATACACACACACACACACACACACACACACACACACACACACACACACACACACAACTCAGTACAAGTGAATTATCATCGATTAAAAAAAATCAGAGTTACTTCCGTTTACCGAACATTGTGTCACAATCTGCATGAGATTCGAATCAAAGAATAAAATTCTTTTTGAAGTTGTAGAAATTATTTATCCCAAACAATGCCAATAAAAAAGAACTTTGTAGGTATTTTTTTTTGTCGTTTTTGAGATTTAGCAGAACATGCAAACACACATGCGATATTTACCCTTTATTTAATTGATAACTTAATTTAATTAAATTGACTTTTGCTTTACATATTTTAATAATGTCACAAAATGTATTGATTTTTTTTATGTAAATCAGCACTTTCTGTTTTTATTTGTGCTCGACAAAACATTAAATATATTCATTAAAATATATTAAAAATTGCCTAAGAAATTTGGGAGAAATGGCAGTTTGGCCACTGCATTTAATACGTATCTTATTCCGTCCTATGTTGTGGGATCCAACTCAAAATTTCCTGTCAGAATTAGATTTTAAATTACAAAAAAAAGTTTTTAAAAAAAAGTTTAAAAAAAACATTGTTTTTAATGAATTACAGGCACGAGTAAGAAAAAATATAGAAAGATTTTTTTCTAATATCGGGATTAAAAAGAAGTTATTTTCGAAGATTGTGCCACATAGCAACAGGTTTCCGTAGCGATGTCATCATTTGGTTCCAATGTGAGAGTTCTGTTCCTGATGTGTTGTTGCCAACGATCACGTGGCCAAGTGATGGTGTGCGATTGTTGTCCATTAATTCGGCCACTGTGATGCGTAGTTGCACCGTCTGCAATTGGAAGAAAAATCAATAAAACTTAAAACGAAGTTTTGAATCCCATGTAAGCGAAAATGCATCGGAGTTTGTGACGCAAATAAATATAAAAGATGTTTAAAAACAAAGAAAACAAATATGAAAGATATTTACAAAGAAAGAAAACAAATATGAGATATTTACAAAGAAAACAAATATAAAATATATTTAAAAACAAAGCAAACAAATATGAAAGATATTTACAAACAAAGAAAATAAATATGAAAGATATTTACAAACAAACAAAACAAATATGAGATATTTACAAAGAAAACAAATATAAAATATATTTAAAAACAAAGCAAACGAATATGAAAGATATTTACAAACAAACAAAAACAATATGAAAGATATTTACAAACAGAAAAAACAAATATGAAAGATATTTACAAGGAAAACAAATATGAAAGATATTTACAAAGAAAACAATATGAAAGATATTTACAAACAAACAAAATCAATATGAAAGATATTTACAAACAGAGAAAACAAATATGAAAGATATTTACAAAGAAAACAAATATGAAAGATATTTACAAACAGAAAAAACAAATATGAAAGATATTTACAAACAAATAAAACAAATATGAAAGATATTTACAAAGAAAACAAATATCAAAGATATTTACAAACAAACAAAACAAATATGAAATATATTTACAAAGAAAACAAATATGAAAGATAGGGTTTGTATTACTGTACACATAGATTCGAAAAAGTTGTCCAAAAACAAATATATAACAAATAAATGTTATCAAAGGCAAGATAAGTTACTTTTCTACCAAACTGGATATATTTTTCGTGTTTATTTTCAATGTAACGTGTTTATTCAGCTCGAAAACCATACAGTGTTTACCGATGTATTGGAACATTCAAGATGGCGTCTGATTCTCTCTTTAACACGGAAAGTGTGGGAAAAGATGTTATAAATAAAAAACCGGAAAAAATACTGCTAAAAACTCGCTCAATATATGTTTCCGTGACATAGGTTGACATATATTCGGCGGGATTTTAATAGTATTTTGTATAGTTTTTTATTTATAACACCTTTGTCCATACGTACGGTGTAAAAGAGGGTGTGTGACGCCATCTTGAATTTTCGAATACATTGGCAAACCCTGTATGTTTTTCGAGCTGAATAAATATGTTACATTGAATAAAAACACAAAATATATATCCATTTTGGGAGAAAAGTAACTTATCTTGCCTTTAATAACATTTATTTGTTATATATTTGTTTTTTGACAACGTTTCCGAATCTATGTGTACAGTAATACAAACCCGAAAGATATTTACAAAGAAAACAAATATGAAATATATTTACAAACAAAACGAATATGAAAGATATTTACAAACAAAGAAAATAAATATGAAAGATATTTACAAACAAAGAAAATAAATATGAAAAATATTTACAAACAAAGATAAATATGAAAGATATTTACAAACAAAGAAAACAAATATGAAATATATTTACAAAGAAAACAAATATGAAAGATATTTACAAAAAATCAAAACAAATATGAAAGATATTATAAAGAAAATAAATATGAAAGATATTTACACACAAAACAAATATGAAAGATATTTACAAACAAACAAAACAAATATGAAAGATATTACAAAGAAAATAAATATGAAAGATATTTACAAACAAACAAAACAAATATGAAAGATATTTACAAACAAACAAAACAAATATGAAAGATATTACAAAGAAAATAAATATGAAAGATATTTACAAACAAACAAAACAAATATGAAAGATATTTACAAACAAATAAAATAAATATGAAAGATATTTACAAACAAACAAAACAAATATGAAGATATTACAAAGAAAATAAATATGAAAGATATTTACAATCAAACAAAACAAATATGAAAGATATTTACAAACAAACAAAACAAATATGAAAGATATTACAAAGAAAATAAATATGAAAGATATTTACAAACAAAACAAATATGAAAGATATTTACAAACAAACAAAACAAATATGAAAGATATTTACAAACAAAAAAAACAAATATGAATGATATTTACAAACAAACAAAACAAATATGAAAGATATTAGAAGAAAATAAATATGAAATATATTTACAAAGAAAACAAATATGAAAGATATTTACAAACAAAACGAATATGAAAGATATTTACAAATAAACAAAACAAATATGAAAGATATTACAAAGAAAATAAATATGAAAGATATTTACAAACAAAACAAACATGACAGATATTTACAAACAGAAAAACTAAATATGAAAGATATTTACAAACAAAACAAATATGAAAGATATTTACAAACAGACAAAACAAATATGAAAGATATTTACAAACAAACAAAACAAATATGAAAGATATTACAAAGAACATAAATATGAAATATATTTACAAACAAAACAAACATGAAAGATATTTACAAACAAACAAAACAAATATGAAAGATATTTACAAAGAAACAAAACAAATATAAAAGATATTTACAGAGAAAATAAATATGAAAGATATTTACAAACAACCAAAACGAATATGAAAGATATTTAAAAAGAAAATAAATATGAAAGATATTTACAAACGAAACAAATATGAAAGATATTTACAAACAAAGAAAACAAATATGAAAGATATTTACAAACAAAGAAAATAAATATGAAAAATATTTAAAAAGAAAATAAATATGAAAGATATTTACAAACAACCAAAACAAATATGAAAGATATTTAAAAAGAAAATAAATATGAAAGATATTTACAAACGAAACAAATATGAAAGATATTTACAAACAAAGAAAACAAATATGAAAGATATTTACAAACAAAGAAAATAAATATGAAAGATATTTACAAACAAACAAAACAAATATGAAAGATATTTACAAAGAAAATAAATATGAAAGATATTTACAAACAAAGAAAACAAATATGAAAGATATTTACAAACAAACAAAACAGATAGAAAAGATATTTACAAACAAACAAAACAAATATGAAAGATATTTACAAAGAAAACAAATATGAAAGATATTTACAAACAAACAAAACAGATAGAAAAGATATTTACAAACAAACAAAACAAATATGAAAGATATTTACAAACAAAGAAAATAAATATGAAAGATATTTACAAACAAACAAAACAAATATGAAAGTTATTTACAAACAGACAAAACAAATATGAAAGATATTTACAAACAAAGAAAATAAATATGAAAGATATTTACAAACAAACAAAACAAATATGAAAGTTATTTACAAACAAACAAAACAAATATGAAAGATATTTACAAAGAAAACAAATATGAAAGATATTTACAAACAAACAAAACAAATATGAAAGTTATTTACAAACAAACAAAACAAATATGAAAGATATTTACAAACAGAAAAAATAAATATGAAAGATATTTACAAACAAAACCAATATGATAGATATTTACAAACAGAAAAAAATAAATATGAAAGATATTTACAAACAAACAAAACAAATATAAAAGATATTTACAAACAAACAAAACAAATATGAAAGATATTTACAAACAAACAACACAAATGTGAAAGATAATTACAAACAAACAAAACAAATATGAAAGTTATTTACAAACAAACAAACAAATATGAAAGATATTCACAAACAAACAAACAAATACGAAAGATATTTTCAAACAAACAAAACAAATATGAAAGATATTTACAAACAGAAAAAATAAATGTGAAAGGTATTTACAAACAAACAAAACAAATATGAAAGATATTTACAAACAAACAAAACAAATATGAAAGATATTTACAAACAAACAAAACAAATATGAAAGATATTTACAAACAAAGAAAATAATTATAAAAGATATTTACAAACAAACAAAACAAATATGAAAGATATTTACAAACAAACAAAACAAATATGAAAGATATTTACAAACAAACAAAACGAATATGAATGATATTTACAAACAGAAAAAATAAATATGAAAGATATTTACAAACAAACAAACAAAACAAATATGAAAGATATTTAGAAAAAAACAAAACAAATATGAAAGATATTTACAAACAGAAAAAATAAATATGAAAGATATTTACAACGAAACAAAACAAATATGAAAGATATGTACAAACAAAACCAATATGAAAGATATTTACAAAAAAAAACAAATATGAAAGATATTTACAAACAGAAAAAATAAATACGAAAGATATTTACAAACAAAGAAAACAAATATGAAAGATATTTACAAAGAAAACAAATATGAAAGATATTTACAAACAAACAAAACAAATATGAAAGATATTTACAAACAAAGAAAACAAATATGAAAGATATTTAAAAACAAACAAAACAAATATGAAAGATATTTACAAAGAAAACAAATATGAAAGATATTTACAAACAAAGAAAACAAATATGAAAGATATTTACAAAAAAACAAAACAAATATGAAAGATATTTACAAACAAAGAAAATAAATATGAAAGATATTTACAAACAAACAAAACGATTATGAAAGATATTTACAAACAAAGAAAATAAATATGAAACATATTTACAAACAAACAAAACAAATATGAAAGATATTTACAAACAAACAAAACAAATATGAAAGATATTTACAAACAAAACGAATATAAAAGATATTTACAAAAAAAAAAACAAATATGAAAGATATTTACAAACAGAAAAAATAAATATGAAAGATATTTACAAACAAAACAAATATGAAAGATATTTACAAACAGAACCAATATGAAAGATATTTACAAAGAAAACAAATATGAAAGATATTTACAAACAAAACAAATATGAAAGATATTTACAAACAAACCAAACAAATATGAAAATATTTACAAAGAAAACAAATATGAGACATATTTACAAAAAAACAAAACAAATATGAAAAATATTTACAAACAAACAAAACAAATATGAAAGATATTTACAAATAAAACAAATATGAAAGATATTTACAAACAAAACCAATATGAAAGATATTTACAACAAACAAAACAAATATGAAAGATATTTACAAACAAAGAACATAAATATGAAAGATATTTACAAACAAACAAAACAAATATGAAAAATATTTACAAACAAAGAAAGGTTATGGTTAACTTTCGCCACCCGTTGTTTACAAAGCCATTTGCCGGAAGTGACGTTTTATCTACGGATGATCAAAACCGTATAGAATGAACCTTTTTTTTATATAAGTTTTATTCAAACAGGCTTTATTTGAACTTAATGGACTTTTTTTTGTATTTATTAACTGTTATATTCTTTTTATCAAACACAAATAGAATTTTTATATTGACATATTATGGACTGTTTTTCAAACATCGAAATTTTTTATTCACAAACAAACAAACAAATATGAAAGATATTTACAAACAAAACAAAACAAATATGAAAGATATTCACAAACAAACAAACAAACAAACAAATATGAAAGATATTTACAAACAAACAAACAAATATGAAAGATATTCACAAACAAACAAAACAAATATGAAAGATATTCACAAACAAAACAAACAAATATGGAAGATATTTACAAACAAACAAAAAAATATGAAAGATATTCACAAACAAACAAAACAAATATGAAAGATATTTACAAACAAAACAAAACAAATATAGAAAGATATTCACAAACAAACAAACAAATATGAAAGATATCCACAAACAAACAAAACAAATATGAAAGATATTCACAAACAAACAAACAAATATGAAAGATATTTACAAACAAACAAACAAATATGAAAGATATTTTCAAACAAAACAAAACAAATATGAAATGTATTCACAAACAAACAAACAAATATGAAAGATATTCACAAACAAACAAACAAATATGAAAGATATTTACAAACAAAACAAAACAAATATGAAAGATATTCACAAACAAACAAACAAATATGAAAGATATTCACAAACAAACAAACAAATATGAAAGATATTTACAAACAAAACAAAACAAATATGAAAGATATTCACAAACAAACAAACAAATATGAAAGATATTTACAAACAAAACAAAACAAATATGAAAGATATTCACAAACAAACAAACAAATGTGAAAGATATTCACAAACAAACAAACAAATATGAAAGATATTTACAAACAAAACAAAACAAATATGAAAGATATTCACAAACAAAGAAACAAATATGAAAGATATTTGCAAGCAAACAAATATGAAAGATATTCACAAACAAACAAACAAATATGAAAGATATTCACAAACAAACAAACAAACAAACAAACAAATATGAAAGATATTTACAAACAAACAAACAAATATGAAAGATATTTACAAACAAACAAACAAATATGAAAGATATTCACAAACAAACAAACAAATATGAAAGATATTTACAAACAAACAAAACAAATATGAAAGATATTCACAAACAAACAAACAAATATGAAAGATATTTACAAACAAACAAACAAATATGAAAGATATTTTCAAACAAAACAAAACAAATATGAAAGATATTTACAAACAAACAAAACAAATATGAAAGATATTCACAAACAAACAAATAAATATGAAAGATATTCACAAACAAACAAAACAAATATGAAAGATATTCACAAACAAACAAACAAATATGAAAGATATTTAAAAACAAAACAAAACAAATATGAAAGATATTCACAAACAAACAAACAAATATGAAAGATATTTACAAACAAACAAACAAATATGAAAAATATTAACAAACAAAACAAAACAAATATGAAAGATATTCACAAACAAACAAATATGAAAGATATTCACAAACAAACAAACAAATATGAAAGATATTTACAAACGAAACAAAACAAATATGAAAGATATTGACAAACAAACAAACAAACAAATATGAAAGATATTTTCAAACAAAACAAATATGAAAGATATTCACAAACAAACAAAACAAATATGAAAGATATTCACAAACAAACAAACAAATATGAAAGATATTTACGAACAAAACAAAACAAATATGAAAGATATTCACAAACAAACAAAACAAATATGAAAGATATTCACAAACAAACAAACAAATATGAAAGATATTTACGAACAAAACAAAACAAATATGAAAGATATTCACAAACAAACAAACAAATATGAAAGATATTTACAAACAAACAAAAACATATGAAAGATATTCACAAACAAAACAAAACAAATATGAAAGATATTCACAAACAAACAAAACAAATATGAAAGATATTTACAAACAAACAAACAAATATGAAAGACATTTTCAAACAAAACAAAACAAATATGAAAGATATTCACAAACAAACAAAACAAATATGAAAGATATTCACAAACAAACAAACAAATATGAAAGATATTCACAAACAAAACAAAACAAATATGAAAGATATTCACAAACAAACAAACAAATATGAAAGATATTTACAAACAAACAAACAAATATGAAAGATATTCACAAACAAACAAAACAAATATGAAAGATATTCACAAACAAACAAACAAATATGAAAGATATTTACGAACAAAACAAAACAAATATGAAAGATATTCACAAACAAACAAACAAATATGAAAGATATTTACAAACAAACAAACAAATATGAAAGATATTTACAAACAAACAAAAACATATGAAAGATATTCACAAACAAAACAAAACAAATATGAAAGATATTCACAAACAAACAAAACAAATATGAAAGATATTTACAAACAAACAAACAAATATGAAAGACATTTTCAAACAAAACAAAAAAAATATGAGAGATATTCACAAACAAACAAAACAAATATGAAAGATATTCACAAACAAACAAACAAATATGAAAGATATTCACAAACAAAACAAAACAAATATGAAATATATTCACAAACAAAAAAACAAATATGAAAGATATTCACAAAAAACAAAACAAATATGAAAGATATTCACAAACAAACAAACAAATATGAAAGATATTTACAAACAAACAAACAAATATGAAAGATATTCACAAACAAACAAACAAATATGAAAGATATTTACAAACAAAACAAAACAAATATGAAAGATATTCACAAACAAACAAACAAATATGAAAGATATTCACAAACAAACAAACAAACAAATATGAAAGATATTTTCAAAAAAAACGAAACAAATATGAAAGATATTCACAAACAAACAAAACAAATATGAAAGATATTCACAAACAAACAAACAAATATGAAAGATATTCACAAACAAACAAAACAAATATGAAAGATATTCACAAACAAACAAACAAATATGAAAGATATTTACAAACAAAACAAAACAAATATGAACGATATTCACAAACAAACAAACAAATATGAAAGATATTCACAAACAAACAAACAAATATGAAAGATATTTACAAAAAAAACAAAACAAATATGAAAGATATTCACAAAGAAACAAACAAACAAATATGAAAGATATTCACAAACAAACAAACAAATATGAAAGATATTTACAAACAAAACAAAACAAATATGAACGATATTCACAAACAAACAAACAAATATGAAAGATATTTACAAACAAACAAACAAATATGAAAGATATTTACAAACAAACAAACAAATATGAAAGATATTTTCAAACAAAACAAAACAAATATGAAAGATATTCACAAAGAAACAAACAAACAAATATGAAAGATATTCACAAACAAACAAACAAATATAAAAGATATTTACAAACAAAACAAAACAAATATGAACGATATTCACAAACAAACAAACAAATATGCAAGATATTCACAAACAAACGAAACAAATATGAAAGATATTTACAAACAAAACAAAACAAATATGAAAGATATTCACAAACAAACAAACAAATATGAAAGATATTCACAAACAAACAAAACAAATATGAAAGATATTAACAAACAAACAAACAAATATGAAATATATTTTCAAACAAAACAAAACAAATATGAAAGATATTCACAAACAAACAAACAAATATGAAAGATATTTACAAACAAACAAACAAATATGAAAGATATTCACAAACAAAACAAAACAAATATGAAAGATATTCACCAACAAACAAACAAACAAATATGAAAGATATTCACAAACAAACAAACAAATATGAAAGATATTTACAAACAAAACAAAACAAATATGAAAGATATTCACAAACAAACGAACAACTATGAAAGATATTTACAAAAAAACAAACAAATATGAAAGATATTTTCAAACAAAACAAAACAAATATGAAAGATATTCACAAACAAACAAAACAAATATGAAAGATATTCACAAACAGACGAACAAATATGAAAGATATTCACAAACAAACAAAAAAATATAAAAGATATTTACAAACAAAACAAAACAAATATGAAATATATTCACAAACAAACAAACAAATATGAAAGATATTTACAAACAAACAAACAAATATGAAAGATATTTACAAAGAAAACAAATATGAAACATATTTACAAAAAAACCGAACCAATATGAAAAATATTCACAAACAAACAAACAAATATGAAAGATATTCACAAACAAACAAACAAATATGAAAGATATTTACAAAAAAAACAAAACAAATATGAAAGATATTCACAAAAAAAACAAACAAATATGAAAGATATTTACAAACAAACAAACAAATATGAAAGATATTCACAAACAAACAAAACACATATGAAAGATATTTACAAACAAAACAAAACAAATATGAAAGATATTCACAAACAAAGAAACAAATATGAAAGATATTCACAAACAAACAAAACAAATATGAAAGATATTCACAAACAAACAAAACAAATATGAAAGATATTCACAAACAGACAAACAAATATGAAAGATATTCACAAACAAACAAACAAATATGAAAGATATTTACAAACAAACAAACAAATATGAAAGATATTTACAAACAAACAAACAAATATGAAAGATATTTACAAAGAAAACAAATATGAAACATATTTACAAAAAAACAAAACCAATATGAAAAATATTCACAAACAAACAAACAAATATGAAAGATATTCACAAACAAACTAACAAATATGAAAGATATTTACAAACAAAACAAAACAAATATGAAAGATATTCACAAACAAACAAACAAATATGAGAGATATTTACAAACAAACAAACAAATATGAAAGATATTTTCAAACAAAACAAAACAAATATGAAAGATATTCACAAACAAACAAAACAAATATGAAAGATATTCACAAACAGACAAACAAATATCAAAGATATTTACAAACAAAACAAAACAAATATGAAAGATATTCACAAACAAACAAACAAATATGGAAGATATTTACAAACAAACAAACAAATATGAAAGATATTCACAAACAAACAAAACAAATATGAAAGATATTCACAAACAAAAAAACAAATATGAAAGATATTCACAAACAAACAAACAAATATGAAAGATATTTACAAACAAAACAAAACAAATATGAAAGATATTCACAAACAAACAAACAAATATGAAAGATATTTACAAACAAACAAATATGAAAGATATTCACAAACAAAACAAAACAAATATGAAAGATATTCACAAACAAACAAACAAATATGAAAGATATTCACAAACAAACAAACAAATATGAAAGATATTTACAAACAAAACAAAACAAATATGAAAGATATTCACAAACAAACAAATATGAAAGATATTTACAAACAAACAAACAAATATGAAAGATATTTTCAAACAAAACAAAACAAATATGAAAGATATTCACAAACAAACGAAACAAATATGAAAGATATTTACAAACAAACAAACAAATATGAAAGATATTTACAAACAAACAAAACAAATATGAAAGATATTCACAAACAAACAAACAAATATGAAAGATATTTACAAACAAACAAACAAATATGAAAGATATTTTCAAACAAAACAAAACAAATATGAAAGATATTTACAAACAAACAAAACAAATATGAAAGATATTCACAAACAAACAAATAAATATGAAAGATATTCACAAACAAACAAAACAAATATGAAAGATATTCACAAACAAACAAACAAATATGAAAGATATTTAAAAACAAAACAAAACAAATATGAAGGATATTCACAAACAAACAAACAAATATGAAAGATATTTACAAACAAACAAACAAATATGAAAAATATTAACAAACAAAACAAAAAAAATATGAAAGATATTCACAAACAAACAAATATGAAAGATATTCACAAACAAACAAACAAATATGAAAGATATTTACAAACGAAACAAAACAAATATGAAAGATATTGACAAACAAACAAACAAACAAATATGAAAGATATTTTCAAACAAAACAAATATGAAAGATATTCACAAACAAACAAAACAAATATGAAAGATATTCACAAACAAACAAACAAATATGAAAGATATTTACGAACAAAACAAAACAAATATGAAAGATATTCACAAACAAACAAACAAATATGAAAGATATTTACAAACAAACAAAAACATATGAAAGATATTCACAAACAAAACAAAACAAATATGAAAGATATTCACAAACAAACAAAACAAATATGAAAGATATTTACAAACAAACAAACAAATATGAAAGACATTTTCAAACAAAACAAAACAAATATGAGAGATATTCACAAACAAACAAAACAAATATGAAAGATATTCACAAACTAACAAACAAATATGAAAGATATTCACAAACAAAACAAAACAAATATGAAATATATTCACAAACAAACAAAACAAATATGAAAGATATTCACAAAAAACAAAACAAATATGAAAGATATTCACAAACAAACAAACAAATATGAAAGATATTTACAAACAAACAAAAACATATGAAAGATATTCACAAACAAACAAACAAATATGAAAGATATTTACAAACAAAACAAAACAAATATGAAAGATATTCACAAACAAACAAACAAATATGAAAGATATTCACAAACAAACAAACAAACAAATATGAAAGATATTTAAAAAAAAAACGAAACAAATATGAAAGATATTCACAAACAAACAAAACAAATATGAAAGATATTCACAAACAAACAAACAAATATGAAAGATATTCACAAACAAACAAAACAAATATGAAAGATATTCACAAACAAACAAACAAATATGAAAGATATTTACAAACAAAACAAAACAAATATGAACGATATTCACAAACAAACAAACAAATATGAAAGATATTCACAAACAAACAAACAAATATGAAAGATATTTACAAACAAAACAAAACAAATATGAAAGATATTCACAAAGAAACAAACAAACAAATATGAAAGATATTTTCAAACAAAACAAAACAAATATGAAAGATATTCACAAACAAACAAAACAAATATGAAAGATATTCACAAACAAACAAACAAATATGAAATATATTTTCAAACAAAACAAAACAAATATGAAAGATATTCACAAACAAACAAACAAATATGAAAGATATTTACAAACAAACAAACAAATATGAAAGATATTCACAAACAAAACAAAACAAATATGAAAGATATTCACAAACAAACAAACAAACAAATATGAAAGATATTCACAAACAAACAAACAAATATGAAAGATATTTACAAACAAAACAAAACAAATATGAAAGATATTCACAAACAAACGAACAACTATGAAAGATATTTACAAAAAAACAAACAAATATGAAAGATATTTTCAAACAAAACAAAACAAATATGAAAGATATTCACAAACAAACAAAACAAATATGAAAGATATTCACAAACAGACGAACAAATATGAAAGATATTCACAAACAAACAAACAAATATGAAAGATATTTACAAACAAACAAACTAATATGAAAGATATTTACAAAGAAAACAAATATGAAACATATTTACAAAAAAACCCAACCAATATGAAAAATATTCACAAACAAACAAACAAATATGAAAGATATTCACAAACAAACAAACAAATATGAAAGATATTTACAAAAAAAACAAAACAAATATGAAAGATATTCACAAAAAAAACAAACAAATATGAAAGATATTTACAAACAAACAAACAAATATGAAAGATATTCACAAACAAACAAAACACATATGAAAGATATTTACAAACAAAACAAAACAAATATGAAAGATATTCACAAACAAAGAAACAAATATGAAAGATATTCACAAACAAACAAAACAAATATGAAAGATATTCACAAACAAACAAAACAAATATGAAAGATATTCACAAACAGACAAACAAATATGAAAGATATTCACAAACAAACAAACAAATATGAAAGATATTTACAAACAAAACAAAACAAATATGAAAGATATTCACAAACAAACAAACAAATATGAAAGATATTTACAAACAAACAAACAAATATGAAAGATATTTACAAAGAAAACAAATATGAAACATATTTACAAAAAAACAAAACCAATATGAAAAATATTCACAAACAAACAAACAAATATGAAAGATATTCACAAACAAACTAACAAATATGAAAGATATTTACAAACAAAACAAAACAAATATGAAAGATATTCACAAACAAACAAACAAATATGAGAGATATTTACAAACAAACAAACAAATATGAAAGATATTTTCAAACAAAACAAAACAAATATGAAAGATATTCACAAACAAACAAAACAAATATGAAAGATATTCACAAACAGACAAACAAATATCAAAGATATTTACAAACAAAACAAAACAAATATGAAAGATATTCACAAACAAACAAACAAATATGGAAGATATTTACAAACAAACAAACAAATATTAAAGATATTCACAAACAAACAAAACAAATATGAAAGATATTTACAAACAAAACAAAACAAATATGAAAGATATTCACAAACAAACAAACAAATATGAAAGATATTCACAAACAAACAAAACAAATATGAAAGATATTCACAAACAAACAAACAAATATGAAAGATATTTACAAACAAAACAAAACAAATATGAAAGATATTCACAAACAAACAAACAAATATGAAAGATATTTACAAACAAACAAATATGAAAGATATTCACAAACAAAACAAAACAAATATGAAAGATATTCACAAACAAACAAACAAATATGAAAGATATTCACAAACAAACAAACAAATATGAAAGATATTTACAAACAAAACAAAACAAATATGAAAGATATTCACAAACAAACAAATATGAAAGATATTTACAAACAAACAAACAAATATGAAAGATATTTTCAAACAAAACAAAACAAATATGAAAGATATTCACAAACAAACAAAACAAATATGAAAGATATTTACAAACAAACAAACAAATATGAAAGATATTTACAAACAAACAAACAAATATGAAAGATATTCACAAACAAACAAACAAATATGAAAGATATTTACAAACAAGCAAACAAATATGAAAGATATTCACAAACAAAACAAAACAAATATGAAAGATATTCACAAACGAACAAACAAATATGAAAGATATTTACAAACAAACAAACAAATATGTAAGATATTTACAAACAAACAAAACAAATATGAAAGATATTCACAAACAAACAAACAAATATGAAAGATATTTACAAACAAAACAAAACAAATATGAAAGATATTCACAAAGAAACAAACAAACAAATATGAAAGATATTTTCAAACAAAACAAAACAAATATGAAAGATATTCACAAACAAACAAAACAAATATGAAAGATATTCACAAACAAACAAACAAATATGAAAGATATTTACAAACAAAACAAAACAAATATGAAAGATATTCACAACCAAACAAACAAATATGAAAGATATTTACAAACAAACAAACAAATATGTAAGATATATATTTTTATAGCATATCACACTTTGCACCTCAAATCTTTTCCACACGTAAGACTTTGATAGCGTGAGTGTTTTAAACATTGCATTTGCATGGGTGGTTCCTATTTAGAGAAATACTAATAAGTGTTCCAACTTTCGTTACTCTATTGCCATAGATATATATATATATGGTCACCACCACCACCCAAAAAAAGCTAAATGGAAGCCATCTAGAACATATTCTGTAGAACGGAAAAAAAAGGACAAAAACCCTAGTGTTTGGATGTGATGTTTTGAATATAATAAACTAGTTATAACCAAAGTTTGATTTCATTTGGATAAAACACTAAGAAACGGGGCATAATTATTGTTAGGGCCATTTGTTTGGGGGGGGTCCCCCTGTATGTATGTATATATATATATATATATATATATATAGTGTTATGAAAATATATATGGCAATTAAGCTAGACAGAATGTTCCATGTTTCATTCTCGTGAAAATTCCTCAGGCTTATGTGTAGCTTAATTGCAATATACAAAAAAGCCTATCCTGCCTTGACAGAGTACAAAATAGACTTCGTGGCTTAGTGGGGGATGCCCTTTTCTCTACCCTGCAACCTCTCTCCCACAGAAGAGACGTTGCGAGCCTATCCTTTTTATCGTTATTTCCATGGCAAGTGCTCGTCTGAACTCCAATCTCTGGTACCTCCTCGCCAATCTTTCACGAAAAACACCCGTCTAGCTGAATCCACTGTGAAAAATTTCCCTCACTCTATATCTGTGCCTAAATCAAAATGCGGATTCCATGAACAAAGCTTCTTTCTTAGAACTGCACGCCTGTGGAACTCTGTTCCGTCTGTCTGTTTCCCTCCGGACTACAACTTGGATGTCTTCAAGCCCAATGTTAACAAATTCCTAATGAACCGCCCTCTTAAGTAAACACGTTATCAAATCTCCACACTAACGTAATGTACTTGCAATAACCCTTATCCCTGAGTGGCTTCCGGGCCTTCATAAGTGGTGATCACTGTGTAAAAAAAAAAAATAAAATAAAATATTTTCATAACTTACTACCTAGCTCCACTTATGTATTGAGCACTGTTGAAGTAAATACTGAAAAATTTATGCATAAAATTATATCTTAATATATATATAAAGCAATGATGAGCCGGCCAATACGAGATGAGTGACTATTTGGGATTTCCAGGTGCTGGATGAGCTCTCCGCTTATCTCGGCATTGTTTCCAGTTGTCCCGAACTTGTCTTTGCCACTGGACTGATTCAGGAGAAGTGTGGTTGACGATTGTGCAACCCTTGCTACACACACAACTGCCCCTACAGTGGTTATCCTTTGTCTTTCGAGACTGAATGGAGGCGTCGATATATATATATATATATATATATATATATATATATATATATATATATATATGTTAATTTAGTATCCAACCAAATGGCTACATATAGGCATACATGTTTCGGCGAAAACCCGGCAAGGGAATCGCTTCGTCAGGCCAAAGACATCTCTTGCTGTTTCAACTCAAAAATTTCCAATTTATAACTAGTACTACATCGTATTTACGTGTAAAGGGGGAGACAGGATCTAAAAAGAAAGTATATACATTAAAATGTGATCGTCCATTATGTCAATTTTAATTTATTAATTATTTTATTTTATTTTATTTATAGTGCGTAATGAGTTTCAAGTAGAGTTTCAATGTTATTAGTAAATTCCTCGTTCAGTAGGTAAGTTGTGTAGAATAGGAACCCTAGATTAAAAAAAAAAATTACGTATAAAATAAATGGTTAACGTGTAAATAAATTAGTATCCGTATAATATTACTTTTGTAAATTCTAACGTTACAAAGATTACGTGTAAAATAGGCGATTAAAATATAAAAATAAAATAAATCAAATAAATTAGGCTCGATGAGGTGACCATTAAAACCTACGTTAAACGATTATGAAAAGTATACTAATGGTAAGATAACTACATTACAATTAAAGATAAATAAAAAATAAGAAATAAATATCTTTAGTTAAAAATTTAACCTATTAGGTATAGGGTATGGTTATTTGATGGTAAAATACAAATATTTAAAATAATTAACGTTTAGAATGGTTTCATGTATAGAAAAAAATTAATTATGAGAAAGGGCGGGGGGAACTGGAAAAAAAAACTATGAAAATATTATTTACAAACTTAGGCGTTTTATAATTTTTTTAAGCGTATGTATCTGAAAATGCTTGCAGGAGATTGCCGATTCTTGTTTTATATTTAAAAGTTTGTCACGGTCTTTAAAATTAGTAATCTCCATTTTCTCACGCATGTATCTGAAAATGCTTGCAGGAGATTGCCGATTCTTGTTTTATATTTAAAAGTTTGTCACGGTCTTTAAAATTAGTAATCTCCATTTTCTCACGCATGTATCTGAAAATGCTTGCAGGAGATTGCCGATTCTTGTTTTATATTTAAAAGTTTGTCACGGTCTTTAAAATTAGTAATCTCCATTTTCTCACGCATGTATCTGAAAATGCTTGCAGGAGATTGCCGATTCTTGTTTTATATTTAAAAGTTTGAGATATATGTAGCCATTTGGTTGGATACTAAATTAACTTATTTTGGCTCTGTCTAAACATTGAGCACTCTTTTGGTAGGCACACTTAATAATTACTACCAATACTATATATATATATATATATATATATATATATATATATATATATTTACACAGTGATCACCACTTATCAAGTACGTTAGTGTGGAGATTTGATGAAGTGTTTACTTAAGGGGGTGGTTCATTAGGAATTTCTTAACGTTGGACTTGAAGATATCCAAGTTGTAGTCCGGTGGGAAGCAGGCAGACGGATAATGTCTTGATTTTGTGAAAACAATATATATATATATATATATATATATATATATATATATATATATATATATATATAAATGCTCAATTATGAAATATGATAATTTTGTAGCTTACAGCTTAAGTCATCTCATTTTGACTCAAAATTTATTGGCATATGAACGATTACCGAATTTTCAATTATATAAACCCAGTAAAATTCAGAATAATATAAATAAGACTATATATATATATATATATATATATATATATATATATATATATATATATATATATATATATATATATAAAATAAAAATTACAATTAAATTTACCAAAATGATCCAAGATGGTAAAATTAAAGTAAATTATAAATATTAAAGAATTAATATTTATAAAGTTATCTCAGCCGGATGTAAAAGCTCGATAAAACCAAATAGGAAATAGAGCTTATAATAAGAACAAGTAGTTAATAAAACATGTTAAAAAACACTTTGAAAAAGAGTTAAAAACATATTTAATCTGAAAAGGAAACATTAGATAAGTGGATAGTCCTTAATCTGCGGAGTTCCGAAGAAATACTTTCCTTCTCATCAGAGGAATTAGCAAAATGCGGGATCGGATTTTGCATGCAAAAGTATTTGATGAAACAACAAGTAAGTCAAAGATCTTACTTGATAACAAAAAAGTGAAGCGGAGGGAATATGGTGAAGAAACTGGTGATTACACATGAATGGATAGTCTGGTGGAAGATAAATAATCCAGTGACGGTAAAATCCAAATATATAACTTCAAGAAAGTAGTTAACTGTTAAGTTCTGAGATATTGTGTTGAACAAAGATGGCGGCGTAGTTCAGATCAGTAACCAAGATGGCGGCCAAGAATCAAATGCGGTCCGTGGTGTAGTTAACGGCGAACTGATTGAATCCAAAATTCGACAATTTTTATAATAATTTTGAAACGTTTTCATTGGTTGTTTAGCACAGCCGTTGGTTATAAAAACGATGGGCGAATCCATTCGTCTCATACCCCCATCAGAAGACGACAACGTTTTACAGAAGATAGAAATAAAGATGAAGTAAAGACAAACTTAAAGGTCAGCATTAAAAATAAACATTAAAGATAATATTACCAATAGTTGTGGTAGAAGCAAATTCAAAATTAATGTTAATAGTGATAATGGTAGCGGTTATGGTAGCAATGATGGGGATAATAATGGGGATAATAATAATAACAACAATTATAATGATGATTATAATAATAATAATGATAGAAACAATAATAATAAGAATATTAATCGCATTAAAAACAGTGCAGTAATGATAATGATAATAATAAAGATAGTCGTAACAATACTTCTACTACTACCTCTAACATCATCACCACTACTACCAATAATGATAAAGAAAATACTGTTAATAGTAATTGTTACGGGTGCGTAAAAGAAATGGATACAGACAAGTGGGGGGTCAGAGTAGCAGGAAAAGGGGTTGAGGAGTGAGAAATAAGTTTTTCCGTACAAAATAAAGAATATATATATATATATATATATATATATATATATATATATATATATATATATATATATATATATATATATATATATATATAAACTGACACACACACTTGGTTTAAATTAAATTAAAGATTGCAGCACTGGGAATGGTAGTTTCAAGAGTCCACCTTAAAACTTTAAATTTCTTGAAGTTCAATTATAAAGGCCATCAAATTTAAGTTTATATGAACAAGTTAGACCTAGAAAATTGAATACATACTTTCTCGTTTATGAACACGAGTGATAGGTCCATCGAATCGGCGTGACTAATTACTGTAATAGTTCTAATCTCCAAGAGATACAAGAAGCATAGTTTATAGCTGTCCTTTAAGCTCCATATTTTTCCAAATATTTTGTTTAGGGTGGTCTTTCATAGATGTGTTGGTGAAATCTTATTTCTCCCAATTTGGATGGCAAAGAAACTGTATTTTTTCAACAGAGACTCTTGTGATGGAAATTACCCGAAACTGGACTGGTTCAACTGTTTTCAAATCTAAGTTATATTATCAGTAGGAAGTAGCATTTAGAAGGAAAATGGAGAATACACGTGTTTGCTTGTAAGCTGTTGGGAACGCGCTTAGCTGGTAGTCGGAGGGGGTAGGATGGGGATGAGGAAATGTCTGTATGGGTGACGGGGGGAGCTTTTCTATATACTTCTACCACAACTATTGGTAATATTATCTTTAATGTTTATTTTTAATGCTTACCTTTAATTTTGTCTTTACTTCATCTTTATTTTTATCTTCAATTTTACTTCTATTTTATTTTCAGCTTTATTATTACTACTATTATTATAATTTTCATTACTATTATCTTTCGTACTATTATAATAAACCTACTATTATTTGGTATATTTTTACCACTCTCATAAGTAGTAATGGTTTTCTTACTCCTCCACTTTGACATCAAAAGGTATACTTAACCTTTTGCATCAAGTTATACGCACTCATAGTCATTGCCACCCTAATCTCCGACCGCCCCCTCGTGATCATACTCCCTATATTATAACAGTAGAAACCTATATATATATATATATATTGCCGCATATTACTTTTCAGTTTTAAACACCCCCCCCAAATTAGAAGCGAATTTATAGCCGCCATTTGCCGTTTCGGCGGCACTAATCAAAATCAAAATTACCCACTCCATAGAAAATATACACCCCACAAACCGTTAAAATAAATTACCGCGCAGCAACAATACACCCGCTATTTAACCATAATACATATACTCCTGAATCTCAATACTATGTTAAAGACCATATATAATCTTATATATCATACTATATATAATAAGCTTCTCCTTATTTATTTAGAATTCAATAAAGCTTCCCCCAACATTCTATAATTCCTCTTAATCTCTTTCGTTCCCAATGAACTTTACACTAGATGCCGCATCTTCCCCATGCTACCTAGCACCTTCTCTACTCTTCTGATGAGAAGCATTAGGCTTCGAAATGCCCTGGCATAAAGAGTCCCTACCTCTGCTCGATTTTTTTACACAAAGAGCATTGCTTATACGTTAATGGTAATTGGTGTATCACTTCTCAATATGCTCAACTCAAGATAAGGAGCATTATAGTAAACCACATACAGTACTGTTTCACTGTTTCACAGCTCATCAGTGCGGCTAGACAGGCAACTACCTCAAGCCAGGATTGAAACCCGACCGTTTGTACAACAGGCAAGGCTATATATATATATATATATATATATATATATATATATATAGGAAAAAACTTCATCACTCTTGAACTGAATATCAACACACAAAAACATGAAATGCAAGGCACACTCGCATGCACATCCATATACATATACACACACACACACACATAAATCAGAACCGACACATTAAAACACACGTGCGCGCATACAACCACACACAGACATAACACCCCTATCTTTAATACAATACACTTAACAATACCAACCCTACTTAACCTCGAAACCAACAACACTAGGAAACACCTAGAACCATAGTATAATATCTGTTCCAACACCTCGCTCCCCCCTCAGTCAGTGGAGGAGAAATCTCTCATAACTGAGACAACTATCATTCCTTTCTATCATCCCCCTCCCATACCTATACCCCTCCAATTGGCCCCTTCCCTCTGGGGAACGAGATCTTCCCCACACTAGGAACCGATCCTGAGTCTGGCTATACCCACATGGGGAGACAAATAAATAGAAACAAAACATCCCCTATACATATTTTTAAATACACCCCTCTATCTAAACAAACATAATATAAAGAATACCCGAAAAGACTGAAACGAAAAATCACAATACTAAAATCTAAGAATCCAAAAAATAAATATCAAAATAGAATGAAAGCACCCCTACCCTTTTTCAGAAGAGCTGGTTCTTCCCCCGCTCCTTACACATACACATTAGTAACGACCTTGGATCACAGCCACCTTCCTAGGGAAGCAAATAACCTCATAATGCTATAAAACAGTACACACATTCTCAAACCAATAAAGAAAACACACACACACGCACATACACACACACACACACACACACACACATCCTACCCTAAAGGAAAAAGAAAAAACATAAGCAGAAAGAGAGAGAGAGAAACACAACACAGGAGTGACCACAGCCGAGGCCTCCGAGATATAATATATCTCGACGGCCTCACTACAGCCCAATAAAAGAGCAATAAAAATTGAACATTCCAATGAATAGTAGACACTTACATGTCTCCACCCCTTGGAAACACCTCAAATGAACTACGAAAATGCTATTTTTACATCTCCAACACATTTTGAAAATAATTTCTGAAGAGGACGCTTCACAGAACGTCTGAAACGCTTTAAAAACGATTTCAATGATTTAAAAAACATTATTACAATGATCTAAACATAATTCTCAATGAAAAACCAAGACACACAATAATAAAATAATGTTAAAACATACACATTGTTGGTGACTACCCCCTTATTTAAATATACATCTTTCTTTTGTTGGAATTCCTTAACCCATTTTATAAAATATATATATATATATATTATAATTTTATGCAGGGTACAAAATTTAATTATTGCAATCATGATAGGAAGGCCCGTTTTGATGATTTTGTTCCTGATTAAAAGTGGGAAATGGGAGAAGAAAAAAAACCCAAAAAACAATTTAATGGTGAAACCAGTTGACCGGATTCGCCTTCACTTTTCATAAGCTGGATCGAGGGATATACTTTTTTTTTTTTTTTTTCCTTACCTACCCACAGACGTTCTTATTAATACATCCGAGTATTCTGTAGCTGAACATTTGCTTAAAAATCCGGCATGTGCCACGAACTTTAGCACTGACTCATTCTCTATTCTGAGTCATGCTCATTCGACCTGAAGATCTTGGAGAATATTTACGTTCGCTTGAAGAAGCCTTCTCTCTGCAAGTAGAGGGAATGTCTCTTAGGTTTGAACGTGGTAAGGCTCTAGGTGATATCATACGTTTCGTCATATTAGACATATAGTGTATCCCGTTTTTTTTATTTTTGTTTTTTCTAATACACTATATCGCTATTTGTATTTTAAACGTCTCGCATTTCACTCGATTTTGTTAATAAAATTTAAAATGAAAGTTAAAAAAAAAGCAAATCCCTCGATCCAGATTATGAAGAGTGAAGGCGAAACTGGTCAGCTGGCTTCCACCATTAATTGGGGGGTTTTGTTGTTGTTGTTGTTGTTGTTGTTGTTATTGTTGTTGTTGTTTTTCTCATTTCCCACTTTTAATCATGAACAAAATTATCAAAACGGGCCTTCCTATCATGATTACAATAATATATCTATGGAAATAGAGAGGGTGAGAGAGAGAGAGAGAGAGAGAGAGAGAGAGAATAAATTTAAATGATAAGGAGTAAAGTTACAAGGAAACTTTATTACATTATCAGGTCAATAAGGATTATAGAAAAAGGAAATGGGGAAGAAACCTCTTTAGACCATGGCATTTCGAAGCTAAATGTTTCTCATCAGAAGAGGAGAAAAGGGCGGCATTGTACAAAAGTGAGAATAAAAAGAGAACACAGATATAAAAAGATCTCGAGGATAAATGAAAAAAAATTATGGGATACTATAAAGAAGAAACCATGAGATGAGTATTCAAAAACTCAAAGAATAAGTAAGGAATTACGAGTAATCAGGAACCAAAACTAAGGAAGAAAAAATTTAATTTATAGAAGATAAACAAATAAATGTAAAGAAACAATAAAAAAGGGCAAAAAATAAAAAAATTAAAAAAAACTGAAAAAATGAATAAAGAAAAAACAAGAAAATTTAAGAGTAAACTAGCTCAAGTTTTTGCAAGGTTTATTTTATATATATATATATGTGTGTGTGTGTGTGTGTGTGTGTGTGTGTGTGTGTGTGTGTGTGTGTGTGTGTATGTGTGTGTGCGTATGTATGTGTGTGTATGTGTGTGTATGTGTGTATGTGTGTGTGTATATGTGTGTATATGTGTGTATGTGTGTGTATGTGTGTGTATATGTGTGTATGTGTGTGTGTATGTGTGTGTGTATATGTGTGTATGTGTGTGTATATGTGTGTGTATGTGTGTATGTGTGTGTGTATGTGTGTGTCTGTATGTGTGTATGTGTGTGTATGTGTGTATGTGTGTGTGTATGTGTGTGTGTATGTGTGTATGTGTGTGTATGTGTGTATGTGTGTGTGTGTGCATCTCCTACAGAAAGAAAGACTAGAAAATTTACATATAAATCTAAAAGTGTATTCTTATGTAAAATTGTCCAGAGAAGACAATGGAACTAGACGCAAATCGCTGAGAGAGATATGAGGGTATAGCTCTCCTTAAAACCTCAAATTTTACCATATTTTGCTGAAATTTAAATCAAACGTACAAATTTTCCAGGAAAGATAAAGGTAATGGTCCCGAATCTGTATGTGCCTCTCAATGTGTTCTCTCTCTCTCTAAGGGAGTTAGAGGAACAGAATCTCTAAAACCTGAAATACATATACTCGATTTTAATAAAATTCGAATTATATAATTTAGATAGTTTTCCAAAATTTCAGTTCTTCTGACTATATAAGGCGGTGAAAAGCATGGGATCATGAAAAAGTTAAATCTCAAACAAAAATTATTTGAATGTGAAATAAAACACTTTGAATGGATGTCGTAAAAACATAAGATATTTTATAATTAATTATTTATGTAAAATTCTTGACATTTCCATTAAATTTCGGATCTAGTTTTCTACATTTTAATACATTTCATAGAAATTTTCTAATCCAGACATGCATTAGTTTTATAAATGGTTTTGCTTTGACTAAACCAGATCACAATAGGCAACTCTCATTCCCTGATCTTCAGCATTTTTTTCAGACAAAACATACCTGACTTTATAGATGCAATAAAGAATTCATGGATATTTAACTTGTAAAAGTGTATAGTAACGGTGCAAAGACATGGAGGAATTAGTGGCCACGATTTGAATGCACCCGTTGTAAGGATACATTAGTGCATGAACCTAGAACCATTTGAATACAATGCAACCATGACTGTGTAAATTAAGGCACTGTCTGGCGTACAAAATGGCGGAATGAAAGGGGACACATTTTTTTGCTTTGAAATTAGTTTTGTTTTGGACGTCACATTATTTGTGCATATTTCGGGCTGTTGTTGATTTTTTGCTGTTCGTGGAAAAAAGAAGAAGTACTGTTGCTGCTAATACTTTGTTGTGAGATGAAAATAATCTGGCACGAGTGTGTGTTCTTTCACCTAAATAATTTACATGATTGAAATACGAATTAATTTCTTAAATATATCTTTTACGGTGAAAGTATTTTTTTTTCCATATGGTCAGACGATTAAAGAAAGGACAATTCTGATAAATTAATGTCATCAGCCATGTTTAATTGTTTGGCTTCATCAGAAATTTACTCCATATATAACTATGTCGATAAAAAGGAAAAGATATTGAAATAAAGAGGCAATATCTTACTGTGAGTGCCGATGCTGGAACCGAGAAGATCATTGCTTCGTTAAAAATCGGGTTCCGTTCACCTCGTTTCACTGTCGTTCTTTTCTTGTTGACTTTCTTTCCATTTTGTAGCAAATAAATCTTCACAAACGGATCTGAAAAAAGAAAGACAGAACATCAAACTGTTAACGCGATCTTATTGAAGTTTTAGCTATCCACATTTTTATTAAAATAAACGTCTATGTGACCAACTACATCCAGTCGCTTCCGTGATTAAAAGTTCTAATTTAATGCACTAAATTCATTATTCGATTTTACTAAATTCATTATTCGATTTGCTTAGATTTAAAACTATGGGGAGATAATTCAGATTCTACCTTATTATTATAAGATTGCAAACAAGATTAGGTTAAGTTTAATCTGAAATTTATCAATAATTGGAATAAATCATTTAGATAATCAGAAAATAAATAATCTATAGGAATAAATTATATATAGTATCCTTTCTGTAGCTTTTTTTCATATTCAACCCCAAAAAGGCAAACTGCCACTGAGAAACTGTGATCCTTGCTGTCTCAAATTAAAACATGCACTTCCTTATCATTGAAGCTTTACACATTGAATCAAACAAACCCAGCATCGACCAAATTCGATATGAAAGGAAGAGGATAAAAGTAAAATAATTTCGAAACAGATTTTAATCGATTTCATAAATTTTAATTTTTTAACTAATCCCATGACAAAGACTCAAGCGAGTCAGAAATGTTTGCAGATGAGTTCCTGTTTGCACGCGAGCAAAACGTTAAATCATTGATGCACAAATTTGAAAGGATTGATAAAAAGAAATAATCAGGATAGTCAATTGTGAAATCACACACACACATACACAAACACACACACACACACACACACGCACGCGCACACACACACACATATATATATATAATTGTGTAATCACACACACACACACACACACACACACACACACACACACACACACACATATATATATATATATATATATATATATATATATATATATATATATATATATATTAAGTAATGTGATTGATAATTTAAAAATCAAATTATAATTAAATTAAAAATCCGTTTCATAAGAAGGAACAACAACAAAATCAATTATCTGTACGATCGTTTCGGAAAACTATGCTTTTTATTGTGGTATACATCAAGTTATGTATAATAATTACATATAGTTTTTTAATAAGCAAGGTCTCCTCGTCAGCAAATTTTGAAGGGTTTTTATTGAATTTAAAAGACACCATAAATAAATCTAGCATTAAAAGTAAGGCAGATGAATCTTTTAATTTTTCGCTTTTTGAAATCAGGAACTATGGTTAAAATACTCGTTTAGATGTTTGCTATAGCTTTTTATCTTATTGATCACATTGCTTAATATTGAATTAGCTTTAGGACATTTAACTATCGAGCTTATTATATATATAAATTACGACGAGCACTTTCTATTTCCTGTATTTTAATTAAACTAGTAATTTCACTGTTACATTAAAATACACTTAGCTCTATTGTTTTAATCTCCTTTAAATTATATATATATATATATATATATATATATATATATATATATATATATATATATATATATATATATATACTAGTGTTGGAACAATTAACTGGAATCAGTATCAGAATCGGAAAAATTTGTGCCTATTTTCCAATGTCAAAAACGATTCTTTTTATTGTCATTTTTAGGTGATTTCGTTTAAAGTAAAATATTCCGCTGTTGGTAGTAAAATTAAAAATAATAAATATCGATTGATTTTTAAACAATTAGTAAAACTAAAATCTACAGAACATCTCCCACAGGTGTAGTCTCATCTTCATATTCAACGTGTGTTTTACGGTAATCAGGGATAAATAACTATTCTATTATTAAATATTTAGAGATTTATAAAGAATCAGAATCAGGAAAAATATGGGAATCGTCCCATCACTAATATATATATATATATATATATATATATATATATATATATATATATATATATATATTAGTGATGGGACGATTCCCATATTTTTCCTATATATATATATATATATATACTCATGAGCAAAAAAAATGGGCCAAGAGTGAAAGAAGGAAGAAATCGATTTTTCAATATTCTTCCATGAATTTTTGTTAATTTTAACTGAAAATTTATATTTTGCAGATTATTATCATATTATTATTATAGTATATAATAATAAGTGGAAAGATTAATCCTAAAATGTTAAGAACGCATCTTGGCGAGTATATAAAAAACCGAATTGCATGATTAAGGCAGTCCAAAATGACTTACAAGCAGATTTTTTATATTTTAAGAAAAGAAAAAGTGAAGACATCTCTTTCTGTAGTAAAGCGAATTGGTCAAAGGTTCGAAGTGGAATGCTTGGTAAAAGGGAAATCTTGATCTAGTCGCTCTAGAGCATTCACTTTGAAGAACGACCACAGGTTAAATTAACTGTTTTGAAGAATCGAAAGAAAACTTATGTTGACCATAGCAAAGAATTCAAAACAGGGGCTGGAAATTCTCTTTCTAGATATACAATATCTAGACGAATAAAAGGAATGGGATTTTCTTCTACAAGGTGTGCAAAGAAGCCATTTTTATCTAAGAAGAACATCAATGATAGAAAGAGATTTTTCTCGTAATACAGCAAGAAAGATACAGACTGGTTCAGGAATGTTTTCTGGCCAGATGAACCAAGATTTCGTTTTGTTATTGATGTTCCTGATGTTCCCGAATGGTGCAATCGAAGAACTGGAGAAAGATTTTCACCAAGTTGCATAAAAACGACAGTTAAACACGGGAATGGAGAGGTATGGGAAACTTTTATTGGAGCAGGAGTTGAGGAACTTATTAGATGTGAGAAGTCAATCAATGCAAAGGAATACATTCGAATATTAGAAATAGAACTGTTACCAAGTATCCAGAAGCTGGGAATATCTCAGCACATTATTTTTCGATACGATAATGCCCCTGCACACACTGCTAAAGTCACAAAAAAATGGTTTTATGATAATTCAATTAATGTGATATTTTGGCCAGGTCAAAGTCCCGATTTAAACCCAATCGAGAATATTTGGTCCATAATATTTCGTGCATTGGATGGAAGAACTTTTGAGAACAATGACAAACTGTGGGAAGCTGTGCAAAGCGAATGGAATAGCATCTCTTCACAGTGTTCCAATTTGATTGAGAGCATGTCTAAAAGGATTTATCTTTTAAAGAAATCAAAATGGACTGCGATTCCATCCTAAGCATTTATTAAAGTAAATGTCTTGTTCTGTGTTATTAGTCTCATTTAAATTTCCTTGTCCAGTTTTTCTTTGTTCAATATAGCTTTTAGTGCAATAAAATGTATAAAATTTGTTTGGCCCATTTTTTTTTTTTTTTTTTTTTTGCTCACGAGTGTATATATACACACATACATATAACTCATTAGTATTTTTTTACCAAAATTTTAATATATTAAAATTCCAGTAATGTTCATATACCAATAAAATTAAGTCAAAATCAATCGACTCAATTAATTAAGCTTTATAATCATCAGTTTTCATAATTGAACATGCATATAATATTTTCGCAAAAATCAAGACATCAAAATATATAATGAGAACATCTTAATGTATTTGGCCATCTGAAGAGTAGCTGCTTTGGAATATTTTTTAATATTTTTAAATGATATAATATATAAAATTGTTCAAACGGCTAAGAAATAATTGTAATTGGAATTATATATAAGAGAGAATGATAAAATTGTCACTCAAAAGAAAACAACGTTGCAACTTTATTTTAAAACTTTTATTGAAAAAATCAATTTAGATAACTTGATTATGTAGTAGAGCTGACATCTATTCAATGTAGCCGCCTTCAGCCTCAATCACTGCCTCGATACTGGTCCAGAACTGGGAGTGGCAAATACTTTGCAGGCTTGCTTTGGTGTTGTAGGGGGTCATATTGGTGATTTTTAGAAGTTCAGTAGTTCCAGGTGTGAGGAAGAGGGGGAAGTGAGGCAAAGGATACAAACTCGTAGCACTCCTTCTGAAGCCATGGCTGGGTTTCTTTGGACTTGTGTGCTGGCGACGAGTCCTGCTACCACACCCAGGGTTTGCCACCTGACTGCATCAGCTGATCACCACACTCTCCAGGATATCCAGGTAGACTTTGGTGTTGACTTTCAAACTGACTTCGAAGATCTGAGGTGGCATAATGTGGGCCTCACTTGAAACCACACGAATGACCATAACGATGGCTGGAAACTTTGTTTTCATCACCCTGGAGATATCCCTGTTATTCATGGTAATCTAGTGATGCATTTTGAGGGTGTTGGCAATGGTCCTGTTGTCATAACTTGGATTGGTAGAGAGCATGAGTTATACAGCGGCGCATCTTTGATCTCACTCGTTTAACATTGCGTTACTTTCAGACATGATAGAAGGCTTCTATCGCTCTTAGGATTTGTACACAACTGGCCAACTAGTAGATCGTCTGCAACAAAAAAGAAAACCGGTTTTCATCAAATGGAAATGGAATCTTGTCGTCTTTTCTGGGGCGACAATTTTATCGTTCCACCCTGTAGAGATAATCATAGCAATGAATTGATAATGCGTGTATGGTCATTTGAAATGTGCATTCTCCTGTCGTTTCATGAAAATAATTTCGTTATCCAAAACTCAATTTGCTGAAAGATCAAAAAACAATCTCGTAATAAATCAAATGTCAACGTGTTAGAATGAGAAGCAACTGACCTCCTGATTCCTTGTTGTCAACCCACTTTAAGTTTCGCGCCTTCACCACAACAATTGTGAGTCGTTCTGCTGTTGGGAGATAACTCAAAGAGAACATAATGTCGCCGTATTCTGCATGTCTCTGCGAAAGATGAAAATACGATTGTATTGCAAAGAAAATTGTTATGCAATAAATTACTTGCCTCAAAAATCACAGAAAAAAATGACGACGTCCGGTTGATTTTATCCTCAACAGTCGCATGAATTAACATGAATTCTATTCATTTGTATGCAATTCAGACGATCTTGAACTATATAAAAGCAAACCGTTTCCAGAACATGAGAATTCGTTTTGAGGAATGCGAGCTGTGCACATGTGTTCCGTTAAGACGCGATTGTTTATATTATATATAATTTGAAGCTGAGAGAACACATTGAAGTTAAGAGTTACTGCAAATTATGTCAATAGTTAAAAAAGGGAAGCGTTGGCAATTTTTTTTATTTAGAATATTTCGGATCGAGTCATAAGCAATCATATTCTACATCAAAAATTCTATCTTGCTTATTTGATATTCATAAAATGATCGGTTGTTGATAAATTTGTCTCAATTTGGCGTAGAGTTTTGAATAACATTTTTGATTGTCTGTTTCAGCAAAATGATATCTTTATCAATAAATGAACGAATCAAAATTATCCGTTCTTAACAATGGATCTGTTCTTGTGTTATTGTTAATTGCTTTGGTTAAAAATAAGTGCTTATATCCAGACGATATGTAACCTGCAGTTACATACTTCAAAAACAGAGCTGTTAAGCTTGATAGAGTAATATAGGACAAGAGGGAGAGAGTAGTAGCCCTAATTGAAGTCAATGATGCTCGACTAATAAGGAAAATATAACAAAATACCCAGATTTTATGCAAAGAAATTGGAATCGTAGGAAGATCTCCATCATACCAGTAATTATAACAGCAATTGAGCTAATGAAAAAAATTTCAAAAACTACTTGGCGAATAAACTCTGTGGATCAAGTGCAAGAGAGTTCCAAATTATTGAGCTTTAAGAATCGATTAGAATCCTAAAAAGATCTTTCGGTTGGAGTGAAATAGCAGGCGAATGTCTGGTAGCCGACAGGATTCCCTATCTTCAGCAAAACAAAAGCGAAAAGAAAATTGAAAAAAAAAAGATACATAAACTTGTGGAAATTAGTTGTAGATTTCGGTTATGATTTCCTAGCTTTTTTTTCTTGTTTTGTTTTTTTTGTGTGATGTCTTTCGGCGGTCAGAGCCCTCCAAGGTCACTTAGGCAAGCGGCCTCCAGTTGGGACTGTATAGGCGGCGTCGAATCAATAGACCGCTGCACCGTTTCGCTGTCCCTCTTTACACAGACAAGCATGTGGCGTAAGCTATTGGATTCACTGCGTCTCATAGCGGTATAACCGGGGATTTCTCAGTATTTTTATTTGTTTTTCTTCCGTATGTAATTCCCACGTATCAAGGAATTGGACTCACGACTTTAAATAAATATTCTTCCTGTTATGTGTTCCGTTGCAACGCGAGAAGGTGTTTTCTTGATCCTTTTCAATTTATTTTGAAAGATAACAATTTTAATATTTCAGGTAATCCCGATGTAATCCCCTACAGCCATTCCAACTATTCTGCATAAAACGTTGTACCTTTCAACACTTTAAAAGTATATTAGTATGAAAACACTTTAAAAGTATGTTAGCATGAAAATATTTTAAAAGTATGTTAACATGAAAATACTTTAAAAGTATATTAGCATGAAAATACTTTAAAAGTATATTAGCATGAAAATATTTTAAAAGTATGTTAACATGAAAATACTTTAAAAGTATATTAGCATGAAAATACTTTAAAAGTATTTTAGCATGAAAAAACTTTTAAAGTATGTTAGCATGAAGGAATAAAGAGTCTCCAATCGAATAGATCCCGCACTGTCAGCCGAGCTCCAGTCTATGTCCCATCACCATAGTGTTGCATTCTTGTGCCTATTTTACAAACTCATCACACTCATAGCTTCTAGATGTACATACTCCAGACAAACACGTTTAGCAACAAAATCGCATCTCTTCACTATAGAAGTCGCTATTTGCTGGAATGTCTTCTACTCTAGTAAACTCTTTCCTCGAAGTGTTAGGCTTTGTAATTCCCTCCCAGTTGCCTATTTCCATAACTGTACAGACATGCAGAAGTTTAAATGTAATGTGAACCAAGATCTCGCTCATCTCTTCTAAACATGGTCCCAAATATGTAACTCCTTACGTCCAACTGGTAATATGTCTTGTTTGGGGTGAACATGACTTTCAAAGAATGTGGTTGGAAAACAGTAATGTTGTTTGTATGAATCAACAAGATTCAGTTTTAATGAATAAAGTTTGAAGAATAAAGAACTAAGAACATCATTATTAAAAGTATATGTTCAAGTTGTGGTCGACATTTCAAATGAATTCATCAGTCAATGCTGTTATCGACTCCTCCGTCCCAACCTCTCTTGCTTTCCAACAGCAACAATATAATAATTATGTGTATTAATCTACTTTAAAATTTAATCCGTTAAAAATTATTTTGGAAATTTATATTTTTTATATTATATATTAAATAAAATTAGAGTTTTCCTATTTCGATGACCGATATAACTCTGTAAACAAACGCTGCTCGATATGTGTTCCAGTCTGATTCACATACGCATGCACACGCGCACACATACACATATCCACAACGGAACTTTGAAACGAATTTTCTGGCGATTTTTCAAAAACTTTAAAACTTTTCCACAAACTTTGGTCTTTCAAAGTATATTTTACGTTTCGGTAAAATTGTTGATAAATATATTTTGTTCGTTAATTCACGTTTTCTTGTTTTCATTCCATAATTTCTGTTTTTGAGTTGGCATTTATGTTTTTAGCTGTTTCATGCTCCAAGTTAACTACATGTATATTAATTATTAGTGCTATTATTTACACTTTTAAAAACTTTACTATTGCCAAAAACACACAACAATCACTACATTGAACATTGAACATTGAGATTCTACTGCAATGTATCATCTACCGATTCCACAATAAAAATAATATTCTTTAGATACTATGAAAATCTTTCGTAACGATTACACGCTAAAAAGAATCTGTTAGTTACAAATACGTAAGTTATTGAAATTATTACAGAGTCGTTTGCTAGATGCTCTGTGATTGGATGAAAAACAACCAATCACAGGATACCTTTGTCGAATCTTCACTGAACCCCACGAATCTTCAACAGTTCTTTTCAAGTTCCTTTTTCAATAAGTTGTGATCCTCGAGAAAGCAAATTCGCCCGCTGCTATCTCCATCTTCAAGATTATTAGTGCAAGGATTAGCAACTGCAGCACATGAGTTTACAACCGAAACGAAACGAACTCAAACAACGAGAAATATAAGAACCGTTAAAAGAACGAATTTTTAGAGATAAGTTCCACAAATACCAGCTATTTACAAAATACCTTCCTCTCTTTTTCCCCTGTTTTTTCTTCGAAATGCAAGTTTGCTTTATTACATTTTCATCTGCGTCGTGTGTTGTATTGTCGTGCGTATGTCTATGTATGTAAAGTAAACATTTTTCTGTAATCGGTGTATCGTCTAGTGGACAGTTACTGTTCTTTGTATATCTGTTGTGTCTGTACGTGTCGATCTGTTACATGTATATTTGTCTTTCTATGTGTATGTGGGTGTTTTCACATATTCACGACAATAACGAACGGGACAATAAAATAAACAGTATTTAACAATGATGAATAAACCCTGATCCGCTTGAGACATATCTTATTCAATGTCTTCCTCTCCTTTGGCATCCTCTTCCGAATAGAACCTCAAGACGCCAAGTTGTCATTTCCAGATCTTTATTTCCAAATGTTACACGTCTTGGAGTTTGCAGCTCTTAACCTACCTTACATTTTCCTTAGTTGGTGCGTAGATGCTTCCATCGAACCACAGAGACAACTCGTGTCCGCTCTAACTCAGTAGTTAACTAACTACAAATCGTCTCCTCAACTTCCTGTTACGGACTAACTCCTAAATCTGATTTCTCTTGGCTTACGTGTCTTTTACATCAGTCAGAGTAGACAATCTTGCTTGTCACGTAAGCTTTACTAAACCAAATTCCAAACTAGCTTTGTTTATGCTTTTCACCTATTAATAACATTGTTCCTGGAGCCAAAAATTTCCCAGTTAAAAATTTAACATAAATATTTCAACTAACATTCTTTACTTTTAAAACATTCTTCTGAATATTTTTTTAACAAAATAATTTAACAATTAATTATAATCGTTCTAACCATTGGCACTGCCTATCATAACATAACACAGAAACTACGCTGTGATCATAGCCAAACGTCCACCACATAACACATATTCCTTTCTTCTTGCCGGTATCACAATCCTAATGAGATAAAAAAAAAAAATATATATATATATATATATATATATATATATATATATATATATATATATATATATATATATATAGGCAACACTAAACACAAACTCCCTTGCCATTCATGAGAGTCAGCTTTTATCTCAATGTAAAGAATTGCTTGAGAGGGAAATTAATATCAAAATTAAAAAATTCTTTTACAAACCTCATCCAAGTCTCGTAGATTCAACCACATCTTAATTGGAACTCGCAGATCAATGTCGCCAATTCTAATTTCACTTTCTCCGATCACTTTGTGGCGGGCATATTTGTCTACAGAGAACACCTGGAATTGTAGAATCTTTTGTTCGAGATCTGTTGAGTCGACATTAAAGAGGAAACGTTCTTTATATACGGGATTGCACGTATTTCGCTGCACCTGGAATTCGAAAGAGAAAATAAGATTTAAAGTTTTTATAAGAATTGTTTAGAAATTTTACATCTTTAAATAACATTCAACAACGACAACATTTCCGGAAACATGTTTTTCATCAGAGTAAAATATAGCAAATAATCAGTTGAATCGAAAAAAAAAAAGATAGACAACGTAAAAGTATTGACATAAACAGTCATTTCTCTCACTCGCATGAGAGAGGGGGAGAAACAGAGAACGTGAGAGAGAGAGAGTGTGTGTGTTTCATTACCCATTTGAGAGAGTGAAGGCTCTTATGTAAAGCGTACCTTTTTTTTAAATGGCATTTCGCTAAACCACTGGTGGAGGGGGACTCCTGGGTTATCGTTAACAACCTACCTTGAGGTGATGACATCAACAAATTCCCCAGTTTACAAACCAATATCACCTAAGGAATAGGTAGGCTCTGCCTATCTCCCAACTTCTATACTTATCCATTGTCTATTAGCCAGATGCAGTTACAATATGTGAGACTCACTTGAGATAGTGTGTGCCTGACCATGATTCCTGAATAGGACAATGAACCCCGACTCCCCATTTTCTAAATATTTCTGTCACATTGCATTGCTACTTATGTTCACTTGACTGGTTTAGACAATTATTGTAAAGTTGTTGCAGAATGTATTTTAGTTTAATTCCCCTTCTTTATTTCCTGCTAATATTTAATATTTAAATAAAATAAAATATAAATTTCCATAAATTTAAAAAAGAGCCCCTCCGTGCTGAGATGAAGTACTGACCACAGGTTGAAAACAAATAGAAACCTAACTGAACACAACTTGTAGTTGAAACTTTCGTGAAAAGCAAGCTTTTTACTTTTAATTACTTAACTGCTTTATAAGTACAGCCAATTTATTGCGTATTCACCGAAACATGTTTGCGTGCTTTTAATTACTGCTTCAATTTTTTTGAAAATCATAAATTTTCATTCTATGTATGTTTAAATATAAAAATATAAAACCTATACTAGCCGTATGTATATGGTTATTTATGTATGATACTAAAATCACTGGCACAAATGTTTTTCTAAATGTCGAGTTAAAATAGCTAGTAACTTTCCCTCCAAGACGACTGCCTGTGTCTATTTTGCGTGATAAACATTATTTAAAATTTTTATACTATTAAACTCTACCAAAAACTCTGTATATCCTGATGCATATTAATGTTGTATTCTTGTAAGTTACATCATCTCTCCTGTTCCAACTGGACAAATAACCAATTGCTCTTCTCCCCAAAGCTGCTATAAAATCTCATACTTTGCACATACCTTGGGAGAGGGGTTTAGCCTCCGGTCCTTAACTTTAGAAGGCTGATCTTTTAAAAATCGATACTCCGGTCCTTAACTTTAGAAGGCTAACCTGAAAAAGTCAATACTAAACATCTACAGCTATCTATTGAGAAGGCATGCATTATCTTATAACTAATACCTATATTTCTACAGCTTATCTTTAAGATATTAATTAGCCATAGTCTGTACTTATATTTAAAGTGATCTATATTAAGTAACAATTATATCTTTCTTTCTCCTGGATGAGCCAAATTAGTGGTGATTGTCTTTGCATGAAAACTAACACCTGAAGCTCATTTTGAATCGTACCCTAACTCTTTATACTATAATTTTCCAATATATTTATTAATCCACAAACCATATTTAATCCTAGTTGAACTTTAATAGAAAGTAACCTTAAATATACATAAATATATATAAATTTATATATACATATTTATATATAAATTTATATATAAATATTTATATATAAATTTATATATAAATATTTATACATAAATTTATATATAAATATGTATATATAAATTTATATATAAATATTTATATATAAATTAATATATACATATTTATATATAAATTTATATATAAATATTTATATATAAATTTATATATACATAAATATATATAAATTTATATATACATATTTATATATAAATTTATATATACATATTTATATATAAATTTATATATAAATATGTATATATAAATTTATATATAAATATGTATATATAAATTTATATATAAATATGTATATATAAATTTATATATAAATATTTATATATGAATTTATATATAAATATTTATATATAAATTTATATATATTTAAATCTACACGTCATACTCATGTATACTCCTACCCTCGCTTCCTCACAAAACGCGTGAATAGCCACATCTTCCAATCTTAATCCGATTTTGAGGAGTGTAACTTCACAGCAGATACTAACTCAAATAATACACACGCAGGGGCATAGAAATACCTGTCCTTGAAACCAGGTGCGGGGTTAACCCTCTCGGTGCTGATGGACTCATAGATCTTGTCAGGTCATCCATCTAGAAGAAGGAAAACTTTTATGTTAAACGTGTGCCACCAAATGGAGGAGAGAGGCCTCATAATTCCTGGTTGACAACCCTCAAGAGCTGGTGACTCGATCAAATCACCAGTTTGCAACCCTAAACTATTCATTAGATATATAACCTCTACAAACTAACCCTGTAACATTAACTAACCACGCAGGGTCGCAGAAATACCTGGATTAGGACGCAGGCACAGAGCAAACCCTCTCAGGGCTGATGGACCCAGTAGATCTTCCCAGATCACCCGTCTAGGAGAAGGAAAACTCTGAAACTAAAGCAAAGGGGAGAGAGGCCTCTCCAGTCTTGGTTTACAACCTTCCTAGAGCTGGTAACTCAAACAAATTACGGGTCTGCAAACCTAAATTGCTTAAGGAGTAGATAGGCTCTGTCTATTGCCCGGCTTCCATACTCCTTTTTTGCCTATTAGTCAGGGGCAGAGACACTATCACAGTGAATCGACAAAACACTTAGTGCTAGATCTTGTTTCTTGTCTAGGGCAATGAATGCCGTTTCCCCACTCCCGACACATCCCACCGCTCAAAACTGGGAACTTGGGAGTGCTTGAGTACCACACATGCCTGTGCAATTAGATTGGGGTGACCTTCTTCTGATGGGTTGAGGGTACCAGATTGACAGTTCCTGGATGCCATTTCCGACTGATAGAACAGGTGCCTTAACTCTTTGGTAGCGCTTAGAGCGGCTGCTCCATCAACAGTTGTATAATATCGGGATGTTTGTAGTGCCATGTCGCACATGAAAAGGGGCCCTGCACTCATCCCGATGTGCTTTCCTGAGGCCACAGTCCAAGTTGATTAAAGGTCAGCTAATGGTCTACTTGTGTTGCATGTCTGATACCCTGCATAACCTCTTGTTCAGCTCCCCCTTACCTTAACTGAAACTCTTTAAAAACATGATTACAATACAATAAAAAACAATAAGCTTAAATCAGGCCTAGGGACAAACAAATTCAACTTGCCTCCTCCCTTGAGGCTTGCATTCACTAACATCCGTGGGATTAGAACTAATTTAGCTGATGTTGAAGCATTTCTCCTAACAAATACCCCGGATATCTTAGCACTTAGCGAGACTAACCTACACTCCTCCATCACCTATAGCTACTTTAACATGTCTGGCTATCTCCCACTCTGCCGTAAGGACTATGACAGACATATGCACGGAGTCTACATTCGTAACACTCTCCCCCTGACTAGAGAAACAAACCTAGAAATGGACGATCAAGGCTTTATGTGCTTTAGACTAAACATGCAACATAACATTAGCTACTTTTATTTTCTCTACGGTTCTCCCTCAACCCAGGACTGCACCATAATAAACAAAGTCTCTGACAGCATAGACACCGCACTCTCCCTCGACACTAGTGCACAAGTACATGTACTTGGTGACTTTAATGTTCACCACAAAAACTGGCTTGGATTCTCTACTCACACAGATGAAGCGGGCAGCACAACACATAGCTTTGCTATATCTCACTCCCTATCACAAATGGTTACTTTTCCAACCCGTTTCCATGACCAGCAAGAACAACACGCATCACTTCTAGATCTGTTTCTGATCTCAGTTCCCGAGGATTGTATTACAAATGCTGACAGCCCACTCGGGAATGCTGATCATGCAGTGATAATGTTCGAAATCGCCCTAAACTCTAGAGCCAAAACTGAAGAGCCAGTGCTCAAAACAACGAGATATTATAAAAAGGTTGATAGGGAAACCATCAGAGATCTTATCAGAGATGACCCATAGGGAAATATTTTTTCTCTTCCTGCTGAACAGTGTGCAAATGAGACCACTGAATGGTTCGAAACAGCAATCGAAGCACATGTTCCCATGCGGAAATTTCATAGCAAGCCCCACTCTCCCCAACGGTTTACTTCTACTTGCGCTCCTGCCATTGGCAGCATGCATACCGCAAATTTAACCGACATAAGTCCTGTTCAAACAGACAAAAATATACAGAAGCTAGAAGTAACGTTAAGAAAGAAACAGCGACAGCTATGAGAGAATTTACTGAAACCACTAAAAAACACATTGAAGCACAAAAATTAGGAACTCATGACTTCTGGAAAATCTACAACAGTGTAGTAAATAATGGCCAATCAACAATTCACCCACTAACCAACAATCACAAAGTTGTTTGCTCAGCAACCGACAAGGCTAATATGCTTGCCAGTCGGTTTGCCTCAAACTCCACACTGGACCCTTCCAACCACCCCCTGCCTGACTTTCCTTTGCGGACAGACGCCACGCTAAACGATCTAAAAATCACCCCTGCTCAGGTGCATGCTATCATAAAAAACCTTGACACTTCAAAAGCATATGGATCTCATCCCAGCTGTGCTATTAAAAAAGTGCTCAGCCGAAGTATCTCCAGTTCTCTTCAAACTCTACCACAAATGCCTTAATGGATCTTGCTTTCTGGGCTGTTGGAAAACTGCTTCTATGGTACCAGCATTCAAGAATTCTGGCGAAAGAACTGACCCATCAAATTATCGCCCCATTAGCCTCCTGCCACTTTTTGTCAAAATATTTGCGACCATAATTAACCATGCTCAAGTCCGTCACCTTACAGATGCTAAACTTCTGACTGAAAAACAATATGGATTTAGACAAGCCCGTTCCACAGCAGACATCCTCACTGTAATCTTTGAACGCATATACATTCACTGGACAAAGCAGGGGAGGGCAGAGCGGTAGCTCTAGACATATCTAAGGCTTTTGACAGAGTGTGGCATGAGGGTCTCCTCAGGAAAATTAAATCATACGGTATCACTGGTAGAATACTTAACATAATTAAATCCTTCTTAGATAAGAAAAAAATCCAGGTTGTCCTCGAGGGTTGTACATCTAAACAATATGATATAAATGCGGGAGTGCCTCAGGGGTCTATCCTTGGACCTCTATTGTTCCTAATATTCATAAATGACCTCTCCGATAAAATTGCCTCTGAGATGGGTATATATGCTGATGACACCACACTCTATAACAGGCATGACAGGAAAACAAATGAACACATAACTAAAGAAATGCCAAAAACACTAGAGGATGACCTCCAATCTGTAGTGGAATGAGGACAAAAATGGATGATCACATTCAATGCTGCCAATACTAAACTGGTTTCCTTCAATAATTACAAGAAACCTTCTCTGCCACCAATAGCCATGGCCAGTGACTCCCTATCTGAGAGTACATCTTTCAAACTTCTTGGCCTAACGTTCACAGGAAACATGAGTTGGAACAATTACATTGAAAACATTGCCAGGGCTGCTGCGAAGAAGGTAGGCTCTCTCTACCGTGCTAGAAAACTACTGACACCTGAAAGTATCCCTTACCTCTATAAGGCCACCATTCGCCCATGTATGGAGTATTGCTGCCACATTTGGGCTGGTGCATCTGCTGCTAGTCTCTCACTCCTAGGCAAGGTTCAAAAGAGAGTCGCCAATCTGATAGGCCCTGAACTGGCATCTAAGCTTCAGCCTCTGTCCCATCGACGAAACGTTGCATCCCTCTGCCTGTTCTACAAGTAATTCAATGGTGAATGCTCTGACGAAATGCAGACACTTGTGCCCCCACAACATAGATACCCTTGACAAACCCGACAGGCAGCTAAATCCCACCCCCACGCAGTAGAGATCCCTAAATGTTAAAGATCTTTCTACTCCAGTAGTTTCCTCCCCAGAACTTTTAGACTCTGGAATTACATTCCAGGTCCCTGCTTCCCCAACTGTACTGACATGCAGAAGTTCAAGTGTAACGTGAACCGACATCTTGCTGCCCAAATCCCAACATAGTGCCCCAGTAGTTGCTGCCCCTGATAGTAGCCCCCTACACCAAAGTGGCAATGTGCTTTGTTTGGGGTGAAAATGTAATAAAATAAATAGATAAATAAACTGCTTAAGGAGTAGATAGGCTCTGCCTATCGCCTGGCTTCCATACTCATCCCCCTTATTCCCTTCTCTTAAACTTGGGTATTTTTTTTGGAGATGCTTGTTTACCATAAATGCTACCATGATTAGACTGGGCCAGTTTTGTCTGACAGGTTTGAGGCTACTGGTTTAACAGTTTGTTTGGCTGCTGTATTCCAACTGATAGTACTGGAGCTCTAACTCTTTGGTCGCGCTTAGAGCGGCTGCTCTATCATCAGTCATATGATATCGGGATGTTTGTAGTGCTATGTCGTGCATGGAAAGAGACCCTGCACGCATATCTGGTGGACATTCCCAAGGCAAAATTCCTGTGGATAAGGTGTCGGCTGATGTTCTGCTTGTGTTGCATGATGGTGGATATGCACATCCCTTGTCTAGCACCTTTTACCCTAAACTGAAACTATAAAATAAAACGAAATGACAGCTCAATCCAAAATAACAATCAAACCAGACACACACTCAAACATCAATTTGCTACTCCCTTGATGTTTGCATTTACAAATATCCGTGGACTTAGAACTCACTTAGATGATGTAGAATCATTTCTCCTTGCAAACTCCCCGGATATCTTAACGGACAAGTGAAACTAACTTGCTCTCCTCCATCACCTCTAACCATTTTAACATGTCTGGTTATCTTTCACTTTGTCGCAAGGACTGACAGACACATGCATGGACTTGGAGTCTATATTCGTAACTAGGGAATATAAACTAGAATCAGATGACCAGGCCTTCATGTGCTTTAAACTAATTTTACATATCATTAACTACTTATTTCTTTATTGCGCTCCCTCGAGCCAATCATATCTCTGACAGCATAGATGTGGCACTCTCCCTTGATACTACCCAGCCACACCCAAATACATGTATTTGGTGACTTTAATGTCCACCACAGTAATTGTCTTCGCTTCTCTAACTACACAGACACAGCTGGTAGTAACATCCATAACTTTTCTATATCCCATTCCTTGACACAGACAGTAACATTCCCGATCCGCCTACCAAATCATCAGGACAAACAAGCCTCACTTCTGGACCTATTTCTGACCACAGTTCCTGAGGATTGTTTAACAAATGCCCATTACGCACTCAGGGATGTTGAACATGTGATGATGATAGACATCACTCTAAACTCTCCACCTCAAGTTGAAGAGCCATTGCTCAAACCAACAAGGTACTACAATAAGGCAGAAATCACATAAGAGATGCTCCATGGGGAAATATCTTTCTCCTCCTGTAGAACAGTGCACAAATGAGACCACTGAATGGTTCAATGCTGCAATTGTAGCACATGTTCCCACACGAAAGTTCTATAGCAAATTCCACTCTCTCCAATGGTTTACTTCTACTTGCACAGCTGCCATTGCTCAAAGGCAACATGCATACTGCAGATTTATCCGACATTGCCTCTTCCTTAATCACATATTTTTTCCGCATCTATTTACTAAACGTCTATATGAAAGTTCACAGTTTAATATTAACCGATCTACAATCGCTAAGCAAGTTTTATTTTATTTACTTTTGTACTGTTTTCTGACATTCCTCGTTGTCTGATGACCACGTTGGCCCCAGCTCAAAATAATTTATCAAAATCTTGGACAGAATACATTAAGGGAAAACATTAAAAGTCTGTCAAATTAAAAAAAGAAAGTATAGCTACATTCAAAAGTAAAAATATAAGGCGATTATGTGTAAACACACCGAAAAAATATTTTTTAAGAATTTAGAGCGGGAGGTAGTCATGCATATAAATTTTACGTAAAATATTCCCAACTTTTGGTCCATATTAACCTTGGGGGTAGTTAACTAAATTTTTTACCACTAACCCTAAGTTCGAATAGTAAAGTCATATAATTATAATTAATTGTTTTAGTTTTCGTATTACCACCCGGATTTATAGTTAGTAGTAGGAAGTAGACGTATCTATTATGACTTTTAACAATGACCTATTTTCTACAAATCATCCTTTTAGTATTAATGTATTTTTTTCTTTATTATTACATTTCAAGTTATCATAGTTTTGAATGATACTCCACCTTTTCAACCCTTTCATTTGTTTCCACAAATGAATCGCTTTACTTGCATGGTATCTATATGCTTGTGCATACGATTTTATACGTGGCATGTAGATAAGTTCTCTCTTAATTCTCTTCCAATACTTTCCCTTTACATTTGCATATTGAAAATTACAGACTGTGTTTAATACTTAGAATTTATCAATGGCTTAAAATGAAGTGTGTTAAATCGCACAGTTATTTTTCCTAGGCAAATATACTAATCTTTTAATAACTGAAATTGTAGATCTTACTCTTCATAATATGAATATATTTAAGTATTACCTAAGTGTAATTATATACATCATTTTAATGTCTTGTCGTAAACTTATCATTTTTGTAATCATTTTTATGATTAAGCAAATAATCCAAATACTCTTATACTTAATTGTTACATTTTCTTATTCTGTTGTATAGCAGGGGCTCATAGTGGGTACATATATAACGGGGTACATATAGCGGCGCTCATAATGCACAAATAACGATAGTGGTGATGAGGGAGAGACATTTATAACAGTTCTTATTAACCCAGGGGAGGGGGCACATTATTGTTGATGATGGTGGGGAGGACACATTATACTTGGAAGGGATTATACAAGAATTCGTTACAAGTTGATGATAAAAACACATTTACCTTTTTGGCTGTGATGGATGACGACACGAGACAAACAGTTACAAATTATTAATGGTGATTGCTTTATTCATCTGTCGGCCGATCGATGATGTCAGGAATTCAAACCTTTTCGACTACATGGTCTATTCTTCTCCCTTCGCTTCTAAGGGGCTCCCAGTCTCCAACTGACTCTCACCGTGTGTGATCTACTCTGATTATCTGATCATCTCTCATCCACTCGAACTTCGAACCCTCAGATTCCTATAGTGAGAAATCTCCTTTGGTTATGACGTCAGAAATATGTTTACCAACCTGACTATATCACGTCTTCTACACAAGTCCGTCCAACACATTTTTGACAAAACAAAGAATCTTCAATTCTAATTCTAACCTATTTTTAAACAATATATTTTAACTCGCATTGTGCATTCATTTAACTGACATATTTAATATCCAGATTTCTAAAAGAATGGACAATCGACTCTTTTTTCGACATAAACAATATTTAACTATTTCTAATAGAATTAAAAATAGACTTAATTTCTAACATTCCATTTCTCCATTATCTTTAAGTCTTGTTTACAGGGTTCGATTCTAGTCTTATACTAATATCATTTTCACTTATCTAGTATGTCTTCTTACTTATGAGGGGTGTGCAATGAGTAATGCCCCTGACCCACTTCCAGTTGTCTGATCTAGCTGAAATTTTGCATGTGCAATGATTTTTATCTCTACAGATTATGTGGCAAATTACAGCTCTGAACTAATCGTGGTTTCTGTTTTACAGGTGTTTGAACTGAGTCAGGTGTGAAATGAAGCCTGTTGAATGTCGAGCAGTGATCCGGTTTTTGTATTTGAAAGGACGCACACCACAGGAGACTTTTGATTTAATGAAAGAAACTTATGGTGATAATGCCACATTATATGACCTTGTAAAACGCTGACATCGGGAATTCAAATATGGCCGGAAGTCTGTGGAAACAGCTCCCAGACCTGGTCGCCCCCCCCCCTTCTGCCATTGATGAGGCATCTGTCCGTCAAGTTGAGGCTGCCATTTTGGAAGATGAGCGCATTACTATTCGCCAAATAGCCCAAGATGTCAAGATTAGTACAGGGTCTGTGAAAACTATCATTCATGACCATTTACATATGCATAAGTTGTCTGCCAGATGGATTCCCAGGTTGCTCACACCATTCCAAAAGCGAAAACACGTTGAGTGCTCGAGGATGAATTTGGAGATGTGCCAAGAAGATGAGTCAAAGTTTTTCAAAAGACTGATTACACAGGATGAAACCTGGGTCCATCACTATGATCCAAAGACCAAAGCCCAGTCAATGCAGTGGAAGCACTTGAACTCACCACCTCCAAAGAAGGCAACGGTGCAGCCCTCCGCTGGCAAGGTCATGCTCACAGTCTTCTGGGACTAGGACGGAGTAGTGATGACAGATTTCCTGGAAAAGGTACCACAATTACAGGAGCCTATTATGCTTCACTTTTGAGGAAATTAAGAGAAGCTATCAAAATCAAGAAGCGGGGCAAGATCAGCAAAGGTACCCTCTTCTTGCAGGACAATGCTCCGGTCCACAACTCGCATGTCGCCAGATCAGAAGCACGGGCGTGTGGTTATGAAATCCTCCCCCATCCCCCCTACTCTCCTGACCTTGCACCCAAAGTGTTTCCCAGATGATGCAGCCTTGATTTCTGAAGTCACGTCGTGGTTGGAGAACCAACCTGGGGTGTTCTACAAAAACGATCTCCAGAGCTGCATCAAACGATGGGAGAAATGCATAACTCTGGGTGGTTCCTATGTAGAGAAAGACTAATAACTATGCCAAGTTTAGTTGCTCTACTGCTATGTGAAGTAGGTCAGGGGCATTACTTATTGCACGCCCCTCGTACATGATAAGGGGACAGCCCTTTCATGTAACACTTAATTTTAAACGTATTTATACACGCTTTAACATTAATTTCTTTAGACCCAATTATCTTAATGAATAGTTCTTTTTAAATAAATAAATCATAAACTGAACTAATATTTGTATGATGCGATTACCTCAAAAATTAAATCTGTAATTAATTTTCTATAATGTCTAATAATATATTACTTCCTTTAATTAATAATGTATTAATCTTTTATTCATTGTTAATTAATTATAATAAAGTGAATATTAATAATTTTTTTTATTAATTATTGATAATAAAATCTGTTGGTATATTTTGTGTTTTAAAGATTTCGACTATTTTGAATGTACTGAGTGTATTATTATCAAATTTTATAAAGCAGATTAAATTTATTCTCGTTATATTCAATGTGGAATCTTAGGTTTCGAATAATAATATTTATAGCGGTATTAAAATTAAGTTCTTATATTTTATTTTAATTAAATTTTTAATTCAAATTAAGTTTTCTCGGCAAGTATTATTATTTTAGATTAAATTAAGCTAAAAATATCTAGGATATATGTGCTTGTTACTATAGCAACGGACATCAGACGTATCTATAACCCCCTTTTCTTTGTTCTTTCCTTCTTCTCTTTCTTCTTAACTTTTTAATTCCCTGTAAATTTCTAGCATAGATGTCTGACCTAATTAAAATAACTAATGTAAGATAATGTAATGTAAAATAACGAATTGTAGGAGAGTAATAACCACAGTCAAAAGAAGACATGCTGAAATAACCAGGGAACGCATAGAATCGCAGAAGATGGGAACTCACGATATCTGGAAAATCTATAATAGTGTAGTGAATAAAGAGTAATAAGTAATTCCTCCACTATCCAACAACCAGAAGGTTGCATGCACGGCAACTGAAAAGGCGGAACTGCTTGCTTGGCGATTTACCTCCAACTCTACCCTAGAGCCAACAAACAACTCCCTCCCAAATTTCCCAGACAGAAGCCACAATTGATGATCTGAAAATCATCCTTTCTCATGTCCACAATATTATATAAAAAACTTAGACACCTTCAAGGCGGTGGGCCTGATCTCATCTCTGCTATACTAATTAAGAAATGTTCAACTAAGCTAGCCCCATACTTTCCAAACTCTACAACAAATGCCTTGCTGAATCCTGCTTCCCTAATAGTTGGAAGATGGTCTCTGTAGTACCAAATGTACAAGAATTCTGGCGAAAGGACCAACTCTCTCAATTATTGCCCTATAAGTCGCTTCCCCCTCTTCGCTAAAATTTTCAAGAGTCTAATCAATCAAGCACTAGTCCACTACCTTGCAAAAGTTAATCTTCTCTCAGACAAACAGTATGGATTTAGGAAATGTCGTTCTACTGCAGATATTTTAACAATCATCTCTGAACACATATACTATGCACTGAATAAGGTAGGTGAAGCCAGGGCTGTAGCCCTCGATATATCCCAGGTCTTTGACAAAGTCTGGCATGAAGGGTTGTTAATGAAAATCAAATTATATGGTATAACTGGACGAATACTAAATATAATTAGATCCTTCTAAGACAATAAGACTATCCAGATTGTCATTGATGGACGTTCATCCAAGCAGCATAACATTAGTGCCTCAGGTGTCGATCCTTGGATCAATATTATTTCTGATATTCATCAATGACCTCTCCGATAATATTGAGTTCGAGATGGGTATATTTGCTGATGATACAACGCTCTATAGCATGCATCAGGGAAGAACGGATGTACACAAATCCAAGACGATGTTTGAATCCTTAGTAAATAACCTCCAGACCAAAGTGGAATGGGGACGAAAATGAATGGCAACATTTAATGTTAGACTAAGCTGTTCTCCTTTAACAATTGCAAGAAGCCTCTCCAACTATGGATATCCATGACAACATTCCTACCTGATAATTCTTCCTTTAAACTCCTCAGCTTAACATTCATGGGACATATGAACTGGAACAAATATATTGAGGACATTGCAAAGGCTGCTGCGAGAGGGCTCTGCTATTATGCTAGAAAACTGCTCACACCTGAGAGTATCCTGTACCTCTACGAAGCCACTATACATGCATGCATGCAGTATTGTTACCACATCTGGGCTGATGCATTTACTACTAATCGCCCCCTCTTGGATAGGATCCAAAAAATGTTTCCAATCTAATAGACCCTTGTTCCATCGCTGCAATGTTGCATCCCTGTGTCTGTTATACAGGTATTTTCATGGAATGTGCCCTGATGAAGTCATTGCACTCAGTGCTTCCTTCACGTACATAACTCTGAAAAAGCATCAAAATCACACCCCTTCACTGTTTAGGTCCCTAAATGTCAGAAAGTATTCTACTCTAATAGCTTCTTGCCTAGAATGATTAGACTTTGGAATTCTCTTCCTGCTACCTGCTTCCCTAAATGTACTGAAGTTACATGCAACGTAAATCAACATCTTATTCTTAGGCATAATAGTCCCAATTAATAGTCCCAATTAATAGTCCCAATTAATAGTCCCAATTAATAGCCTCACTTAATAGTCCCAATTAATAGTCCCAATTAATAGCCCCAATTAATAGTCCTAATTAATAGTCCCAATTAATAGTCCCAATTAATAGTCCCAATTAATAGCCTCACTTAATAGTCCCAATTAATAGTCCCAATTAATAGTCCCAATTAATAGTCCCAATTAATAGCCTCACTTAATAGTCCCAATTAATAGTCCCAATTAATAGCCCCAATTAATAGTCCTAATTAATAGTCCCAATTAATAGTCCCAATTAATAGTCCCAATTAATAGCCTCACTTAATAGTCCCAATTAATAGTCCCAATTAATAGTCCCAATTAATAGTCCCAATTAATAGCCTCACTTAATAGTCCCAATTAATAGTCCCAATTAATAGCCCCAATTAATAGTCCCAATTAATAGTCCCAATTAATAGTCCCAATTAATAGTCCCAATTAATAGCCTCACTTAATAGTCCCAATTAATAGTCCCAATTAATAGTCCCAATTAATAGTCCTAATTAATAGTCCCAATTAATAGTCCCAATTAATAGTCCCAATTAATAGTCCCAATTAATAGTCCCAATTAATAGCCTCACTTAATAGTCCCAATTAATAGTCCCAATTAATAGCCCCAATTAAGAGTCCTAATTAATAGTCCCAATTAATAGTCCCAATTAATAGTCCCAATTAATAGTCCCAATTAATAGCCTCACTTAATAGTCCCAATTAATAGTCCCAATTAATAGCCCCAATTAAGAGTCCTAATTAATAGTCCCAATTAATAGTCCCAATTAATAGTCCCAATTAATAGCCTCACTTAATAGTCCCAATTAATAGTCCCAATTAATAGTCCCAATTAATAGTCCTAATTAATAGTCCCAATTAATAGTCCCAATTAATAGCCTCACTTAATAGTCCCAATTAATAGTCCCAATTAATAGCCCCAATTAATAGTCCTAATTAATAGTCCCAATTAATAGCCCCAATTAATAGTCCCAATTAATAGTCCCAATTAATAGCCCCAATTAATAGTCCTAATTAATCGTCCCAATTAATAGCCCCAATTAATAGTCCCAATTAATAGTCCTAATTAATAGTCCCAATTAATAGTCCCAATTAATAGTCCCAATTAATAGCCTCACTTAATAGTCCCAATTAATAGTCCCAATTAATAGTCCTAATTAATAGTCCTAATTAATAGTCCCAATTAATAGCCCCAATTAATAGTCCTAATTAATAGTACCAATTAATAGTCCCAATTAATAGTCCTAATTAATAGTCCCAATGTATAGTCCCAATTAATAGTCCCAATTAATAGTCCCTTTACGTCCAAGTGGTAATGTGCCGTGTTTGGAGTGAAGGTGAGTTAAAAAAATGTCCCTCATTATTGTGTCTTGTGCTAGTTCTACTGTTGCGATATATATATATATATATATATATATATATATATATATATATATATATATAGGAGGGGGGGCTTGTTGCTTCAATTGTCATGTAAGGAAAGGTTGATAGAAATTGACACAGAAGAAGGCACAGTAGCCCAGCACCAAATTAAGCTTGAATTGTTGCATTGCTCGTGCATTTATTACCTCACTTGGAAATTTATTTCAAGGTCCAGGGATTCTGATTGAGAAAGCTACTTAAGTTTAATTGAAATCGGCAGTGAAAAAGTTTCTTGTACTGGTGCAACAGTGAATAACAAGTCCTGAGGTATATCATAATGCTCACTGCTAAGATTGTAGGTCAAAATCAGATTACTGCGTAATCATCGACACTCAAGGGAGAAAAAGTTAAGCTTCTTGAGTCGGCTTTCATAGCTTAGATCCAATAGACCCCGCACCATTCGAGTAACAAATCGTTGAACTCTCTCCAGATATTGGATATCACGTGTTGGAGAAGAAGAAGAAGAAGAAGAAGAAGAAGAAGAAGAAGAAGAAGAAGTTATTTATCTCCCTGCCACAACGAGATGATGTGACATAAGGGTCGAAAAATGAGATTTAAAAAGTCAGCATGCTAGACGGTAAATGCGCCTTAGGTAAGTAGCAATAAATTAGCCCCTTCTCAAATGGAGAAGAACATACCTCAGTCAACAGAAGAAAAGCTATAAACTCAAAAGAATGATTAATATCAGACATCATTAAAACTATCAGAACGACGCTTAAAATTTTAATGTTTCCAAACAAGCTTATAAACAAATATCGTGGCAGACGAAACAATGATAGAGAAATATGAAGTAGCGCTTCTCTTCTGTATCAAGAGATAATGACAGTGTGCTAGTACTATGAGAAGTTTCTAGCTGAAGCTACAGCCTTAGCTATAAACTAAGAAGGGAAGCACTACTTCATATTTGTGCACTTCCTAATTTCTATGACATCAGTCCACTGATGATGGATAGAATCGTCTATTAACATCCAGTATCTGGATTATGGTCAGAAATATAATTTGGTAAACGATGAAGGAGTGAGAGAAATGTATGTTGACATCAATCGTTACGTAAGCAAGTGAAATCAATATGGACAAATAGGTTGACTGATAAAGAGACAGTCGAACAAAAGGAGAGAAGGGAAATTAGAAGACAGAACAGGAAATGGACAGACGAACGAATTTACGTTATGCATACAACTATTTTAATTCATTAGTAACCAACATCTACATTATATATTATATACATTATATATCATATACATTATATATTATATAATTTATATATTATATACATTATATATTGTATACTTTATACATTATATACATTATATATTATATACATTATATATTATATACATTATATATTGTATACATTATATATTATATACATTATATATTATATACATTATATATTATATACATTATATATTGTATACATTATATATTGTATACTTTATATATTATATACATTATATATCATATACATTATATATTATATACTTTATATATTATATACATTATATGGTATATACATTATATATTATATACATAATATGTTATATTCATTATATGGTATATATATTACATATTATATACATTATATATTATATACTTTATATATAATATAATATATTATATACTTTATATATTATATACTTTATATATTATATACATTATATATTATATACATTATATATTATATACATTAAAGCCTACACACCAACATATGCAAATATTCGAGTCACAATCGAACTATTGAAACCAAGATCATTGAGAAACAAAGAAATCGTAGTGTTTCTTGTTCATTAATAAAATCAAAGAAAAATTTCGAAAGTCAAGTAAAATGTTGTATATATTTTCTTTAGTGATTTGTATGTTTCTAACACAAGCAACTAAGGTGGAACAACAATAACAAGAAACAGCAAACTAACCTGAAAGACAAAACATCGGAATTGTTTTGTTTATATTCAATGTTGAATGCGGAAAAGAAAATATTGTAAATTTGAATAAAAGGAAAGCTTGCAAATCCAATTCATTTCCATCGTTTTTAAAAATGTACTTACTTTTGTCGAGAATTTGGTTCCATCTCCCGGCATCATAACCCGGATGTATGTGTCTAAAGACCCAGTAAATTGGTTTGGTTGCAAATCCTTTGCTTGAATTATACTCAAAACAAGTTCACACACTTCTCTGAAAAATGTATATAAATGAAGAAATAAATATTTAAAAGAAAACAAAAAATGTAATGATTTTACAGCTAATTGGATAGGCTTCAAATATATTCGTTTATTTTGATTTTGCACAAATATTTGGTTTGAGGAAAACAGAGGCTGAAGAACGTTCAGCATGGTTGGCTAACTAGATTTGCGTTGTTTGGATTTGAAACTGGCAGTACCGTTACTTCTTCTACTACTATCTTCTGCTCCCAGATGCTAGGGTTGGACGCCTTCTTGTCATGTTTCTATTGGTGTTGATGGCGGCTCTCCAGACATTACGATCATTGACCAGATGCCCTGTGATATTTAGAGTGCAGAGGTTAGCCATCGCCTCTTTGGTTCCATCTCCTGGCATCATAACCCGGATGTTTGCATCTAAATGTATCTGCCGGTCACAGTATTTGCCTCTCATCATCAAAGGACATCATTGTGTGTTACCAAACGTAGTCATCCATTCTCTTCAAATGCCAAATCCATCTCAATGTTCCACGCCTTAGGATAACTTCCAAAGAGAGGATGCCAAAATGTTCTCTCCGATCGGCCATGCACCTCTTGTCCATAAATTTTGAATAGCAGATCCATCTGACCATGATGTTGTCGTTTCTCACAAGCCTGTTCAACATTAACAGTAACAGCCCAAGTTTCGATGGCATGAAGCATGACTATATATATATAAATAAAAAAAAAATATATATATATATATATATATATATATATATATATATATAATAAAATATTACGTAGGCATGACTTCCCTAGATTTCAAAACCCGATACTATGACCACAAAAGTACATTCCAAAATAAAAAACACTGTATAAAAACAACACTAGCGAATAAATTTCTTGTTATTCAGGTTTTCTTTCGCAAATATCTGCGAAAGAAAACCCGAATAACAAGAAATATTACGTAGGCATGACTTCCCTATATTTCAAAACCCAATACTATGACCACAAAAGTACATTCAAAAATAAAAAACACCGTATAAAAACAACACTAGCGAATAAATACTGGGAACTCAAAGAAAGCGGACATTCGCCGGTAGTCGAATGGAAAATAATAAGACAAGCTACCACGTGTAGACATTTAGACGACCCATGTAAATTATGCCTTCATGAAAAATTTGCTATCCTGTACTTTAAAGAACCCAAAAATCTATTAAACTGTAGACGAGAAATAGCAAACAACTGTGTTCACAAAATAAAACTTACTCTAGGATAGCGATACAAAATAGCTTTAAAACTAACAAAAACATTAGAAAACAAACAAATAAATAAATTAAATAAACATGAATATACATAAACGATCACACATATATGTATATATATATGTGTATGTATGTATGTATGTATGTATGTGTGCATGTATGTGTGTACACGTATGTATATTTATATATATAAAAAAAAACGAAAGAAAGGAGGAAAATCGTCTGCCTTAAACCACTAACCTAGTTCTAAAACAGATCCTTTGTTCGATAAAATGCATGCCCATTGGCTGATAGGAAGGGGCGCGGTGGATACTAGAAAGCTGATTGGCTAACTAAAATCCTCAACATATATGAAAACGAGAAACAACCACAGAATTCGCGCATAAGCCTGATGCATCCTATAGTGGATGAAACGCCGAATATTCAGTGTAGCTTAATCGCCATATATATTTCATAAATTACTAACTAGCTCTACCTACGTATTGAGCACTTTTGAAGTAAATACTTAAAGTTTACGCATAAATCTATACTTTCGTATATTCATTTTATGTGAGTAAATGAAGTAGTTGTACATATATATATATAAGGGCAAATAGTTAATAAAATATGTTAAAAAATACTTTGAAAAAGAGTTAAAAACATATTTAATTTGAAAAGGAAACGCTAAATAAGTGGATAGTCCTTAATCCGTGGAGATTCGAAGAAATACTTTCCTTCTCATCAGAGGGTAGGAATTAGCAAAATGCGGGATCGGATTTTGCTTGCAAAAGTATTTGATGAAACTGCAAGTAAGTCAAATATCTTACTTGAGAACAAAAAGTGAAGCAGAGGGAATAGGGTGAAGAAAAAGGTGATTTCACTTTTGTTTTATTTTACTTCAGTCGAATTTCTCAGAAATCAAGGGGTCCACAACCAGGGGCTAACACTTGAACTCTATATGAGATACATCGATATTCGAATGTCCCATTAAAGTTCTTTATCTCTCAAACACTGAGTTAGTAAAGAAATTGAGAACATAATTTTCCTCTCCCCAATTAACCATTTTTATACGTTGTAGTGTATCTTTCATGTTGGTCTCATGGTCTTACTGGATTCCAGGACAAGAATTTATCAAGTCTGGTGGAGTATCCAGCTTCGTGCTATTACTTGAGGTAATATCACTTGGAGAAGGTTCACCATTCCTCGAAAAAGCTGTGAGGTAGCCGTAGTGAGGAGATCTTATTTGGGCTGCGAATACTATGTGATTTTGAATATTTGGTCAGGGTTTACTTCTATGGAAAAAGTATCCTCATGCCAGATTGTTCTGACAAACCCCTGTACAGAGAGACCTTAGACACTCGAGGATAGTGGCTAGTAGGCATTCAAGTTCTCTCCGTGAATGGGTAGTCTGGTGAATGGTAAAGTGTCCAATGCCAGTAAAATCAAAAAATATAAATCCAAGAAAGTTAGTTAAATTTCCATTCGCACAAGTAAAATCCAAGGAAATCGCGTAATTGGAAGATGGTCCAATATAATCCAAAAGGCCAAATCCGTGGAATAATTTACAGATAGGTAAAAGGAAAAGAGGACAGAATTTCAATAATATTATTAAAAGAAAAATAAGATATGCGTTAAACTCGGCTGCCGAGACAAGGTGTAATTAAGAAAAATGAGGGAAGAAGATGAGAGAAAAAATGAATGAAGAAGAAAAAAAGATTGAATGGTGATTGAATAAAATATAAAATAGAAGAGCAAATGTCAAAATGACCCAGACAAGATGACGTTAAAAGGTGCCAAAAATATAGGGCAAAAAAGAGGTCAACTGAAATGTACAGGTTATTACTTAAGAAAATATCAGCAGGAGTTATTAAAAGATACTAAAAAATTTTTTTTTTAATTTTAAGGGGAGAGGGTGGCCGGTATCTGCAAATTTCGGATAAAGCAAGTAATATGTAAGTAAATGCATATAGTAAAATATAAGTAAATATACATACAGGATATGAATGTGTAGGTAGAGTGATATATTTGATAGATAGGAATATTTAAACAATAAAACGGAAATTGTACATTAAAAAAACGGCCAAACAAAGAAGAAATAAAGAATTAAAATAAAGGGTTATATATATTTGAAAGGTTAAAGTAATAACTATGTAATTTCAAAATTACCATAATTAAATTTGGACTTATGTTTACAGAAAGAGATCAGTTCATTTTTAAAATTTATTATATTGTTACTTTTAGGGGAAGTAATTATAGTTATAGATTTGGTTGTGCAGAGGAGACATGACTTAGAGCCAGGAGTATAAGACTTAACTTTCTTTATGATACTCCATTTGATTGAGAAGGGGCTATTATTAGAATTCCGGTTTTTAATTAAAATGGTTAGAGAAGTTCCTTGGTTATTATTAGAATTATGGTTGTTAAAAGAAGAAATATGGTTTGATATTCTTTTCTTAATTAATGTTGAAGTAGCGCCGATATATGTATGTAGTATATTAAAAGCTCAAGGTCTGAAATTAATATTAATTTGCTGATTTGTATTGGGGAAATAGTTTTAATTTTGTTCATTGTGTTCAACAAAGTGTGGGACAATGATTGTACGAGGACTGTTTTGGAGGGGATAATGAGTGCTGTTAGTGTTAGGATGGCTGTTAGGAGAAATATTATTATTCTCATTATTATTATTATTATTATTATTATTATTTTTACTAGTTGTATGATTGTAGGTGGAGGGGTTGCTCGAGTGGTATATTGGATTGGTAACTATATCAGATGGAGGATGGGAAGAAGGATAACTTGAAGATAAAATATTATTGTCTGTTATGGGAGGATTGCGTGGGAGCTCAGTAATTGTGCATGAATATCTAACATCTTTATGGATGCAACAATTATTGAGTGGGCAGATTTGTTATTACAATTACAGTTAGTCTTAGGTTTAATTGGGAAAGGGATTTTTTGGACTGATTTATTTTTTTTGTTATTAGATATTAAGATTCTTTGTGCTAAATTAGGCATTGTTGAATAAGAAATCCTTACTGAGGTTTTATTGAAAATAGAACTATATCTGTGTTGGTATTTGAAAGAGTTTTGTACATTTTTATATATATATATATATATATATATATATATATATATATATATATATATATATATATATATATATATATATATATATACACGCATGCATGCATGCATATATTCTTTCGTTTCTACCCTTCCAGAACTGAACACACTAATAGTTAATGATTCAAATAAGAAATTGACCAATATGTTCAACATCCTTTGATTTCCGGCCTTTATTTTATTTTTTCCTGAAACTTTGCGGTCAGCAATCAATATTTTGCAAACATCATGCGGTCATCAGTAAACATCGGTTTCCCAGGTGACAATTCAGTGGAATGACAGCTGGTCAATTTGATTCGCATTGATTAATCGAAGCATAAAATATGCATTTGCAGGTGGTCATTCTCTGCTTTAGCCAACACTAAAACACTGTCATTATAGAAAAGAGACATATGTTGATGTTGAATACCAGTTCTCTGTGTCGGATTAAATAATCACTCTTTGTCTGGATTCGAACTGATGCATAAACATCCAATTAGTCTAGTGTCAATGATGAAAGAGGCCGATCCAATTTGTGTTAATTTGCTTTTTCATGCATGCGCCTAAAAGTAAGCTCTTTACCTTTAAGACTCAGTGTTCTTTTATGTATTCTCTGTATACTTGAAGGCTTATCCCACACTTTCCTCTCTGTAGTCTCTCTCCCACGGACGTGATGTTGCTAGTCTCAGTCTTTTCTATAAATACTACTACGGCATGTGTTCTTCAGAATTATCTCATCTATGCCATTCTTCTTTTGTCCTGACTCGTTTGACTCGTTGGTCTAATGTTGTTCTAATATCTCATTGCAGTACAAGTTCCTATTCAAATAACTTCTTCCCAAGACCTGCAAACTTATGGAACTCTCTTTCTGATGAATGCTTTTCCTCCTACTTTTAGCTTGATCTTTTCAATACTAAGGTCAATAGGTATCTCTTGTCTTTGCAATAATCATCTTTCGTTATTACTAGCTCCTTACATTAAGTGGCTTCACACGGTGTTTGGAGTGATTTTCATAAAAAAAATCCTACTAGAAAGAACAATTGGAAATAAGTCATACACCATCAATTCCTACAGCTATATACCTAGAAAACGGAGCTGTTAAACTTGATATAATAATACAAGACAAGAAAAATAAAGTAGCAACCTTAGTTGAAGTCAATGCATCTAACAATACTGGCTTCAACAGGACTAAGAAGAAGAAAATAATGAAATACTAATGTCTTATGTACGACATGAAAATAATGAAATACTAATGTCTTATGTACGACATGAAAATAATGAAATACTAATGTCTTATGTATGACATGAAAATAATGAAATACTAATGTCTTATGTACGACATGAAAATAATGAAATACTAATGTCTTATGTACGACATGAAAATAATGAAATACTAATGTCTTATGTATGACATGAAAATAATGAAATACTAATGTCTTATGTACGACATGAAAATACTGAAATACTAATGTCTTATGTATGACATGAAAATAATGAAATACTAATGTCTTATGTACGACATGAAAATAATGAAATACTAATGTTTTATGTATGATATGAAAATAATGAAATGCTAATGTCTTATGTACGACATGAAAATAATGAAATACGAATGTCTTATGTACGACATGAAAATAATGAAATACTAATGTCTTATGTATGGCATGAAAATAATGAAATACTAATGTCTTATGTATGACATGAAAATAATGAAATACTAATGTCTTATGTACGACATGAAAATAATGAAATACTAATGTCTTATGTATGACATGAAAATAATGAAATACTAATGTCTTATGTATGACATGAAAATAATGAAATACTAATGTCTTATGTATGACATGAAAATAATGAAATACTAATGTCTTATGTATGACATGAAAATAATGAAATACTTATGTCTTATGTATGACATGAAAATAATGAAATACTAATGTCTTATGTACGACATGAAAATAATGAAATGCTAATGTCTTATGTACGACATGAAAATAATGAAATACTAATGTCTTATGTATGACATGAAAATAATGAAATACTAATATCTTATGTACGACATGAAAATAATGAAATACTAATGTCTTATCTATGACATTAAAATAATGAAATACTAATGTCTTATGTATGACATGAAAATAATGAAATACTAATGTCTTATGTACGACATGAAAATAATGAAATACTAATGTCTTTGTACGACATGAAAATAATGAAATACTAATGTCTTATGTATGACATGAAAATAATGAAATACTAATGTCTTATGTATGACATGAAAATAATGAAATACTAATGTCTTATGTACGACATGAAAATAATGAAATACTAATGTCTTAGGTACGACATGCAAAATAATGAAATACTAATGTCTTATGTACGACATGAAAATAATGAAATACTAATGTCTTATCTATGACATGAAAATAATGAAATACTAATGTCTTATGTATGACATGAAAATAATGAAATACTAATGTCTTATGTACGACATGAAAATAATGAAATGCTAATGTCTTATGTACGACATGAAAATAATGAAATACTAATGTCTTATGTACGACATGAAAATAATGAAATACTAATGTCTTATGTACGACATGAAAATAATGAAATACTAATGTCTTATGTACGACATGAAAATAATGAAATACTAATGTCTTATGTACGACATGAAAATAATGAAATACTAATGTCTTATGTACGACATGAAAATAATGAAATACTAATGTCTTATGTACGACATGAAAATAATGAAATACTAATGTCTTATGTACGACATGAAAATAATGAAATACTAATGTCTTATGTATGACATGAAAATAATGAAATACTAATGTCTTATGTACGACATGAAAATTATTAAATACTAATGTCTTATGTACGACATGAAAATAATGAAATACTAATGTCTTATGTACGACATGAAAATAATGAAATACTAATGTCTTATTTACGACATGAAAATAATGAAATACTAATGTCTTATGTACGACATGAAAATAATAAAATGCTAATGTCTTATGTACGACATGAAAATAATGAAATACTAATGTCTTATGTACGACATGAAAATAATGAAATACTAATGTCTTATGTACGACATGAAAATAATGAAATACTAATGTCTTATGTACGACATGAAAATAATGACATACTAATGTCTTATGTACGACATGAAAATAATGAAATACTAATGTCTTATGTACGACATGAAAATAATGAAATACTAATGTCTAATGTACGACATGAAAATAATGAAATACTAATGTCTTATGTACGACATGAAAATAATGAAATACTAATGTCTTATGTACGACATGAAAATAATGAAATACTAATGTCTTATGTACGACATGAAAATAATGAAATACTAATGTCTTATGTACGACATGAAAATAATGAAATACTAATGTCTTATGTACGACATGAAAATAATGAAATACTAATGTCTTATGTACGACATGAAAATAATGAAATACTAATGTCTTATGTACGACATGAAAATAATGAAATACTAATGTCTTATGTATGACATGAAAATAATGAAATACTAATGTCTTATGTACGACATGAAAATAATGAAATACTAATGTCTTATGTACGACATGAAAATAATGAAATACTAATGTCTTATGTACGACATGAAAATAATGAAATACTAATGTCTTATGTACGACATGAAAATAATGAAATGCTAATATCTTATGTACGACATGAAAATAATGAAATACTAATGTCTTATGTACGACATGAAAATAATGAAATACTAATGTCTTATGTACGACATGAAAATAATGAAATACTAATGTCTTATGTACGACATGAAAATAATGAAATACTAATGTCTTATGTACGACATGAAAATAATGAAATGCTAATGTCTTATGTACGACATGAAAATAATGAAATACTAATGTCTTATGTACGACATGAAAATAATGAAATACTAATGTCTTATGTACGACATGAAAATAATGAAATACTAATGTCTTATGTACGACATGAAAATAATGAAATACGAATGTCTTATGTACGACATGAAAATAATGAAATACTGATGTCTTATGTATGACATGAAAATAATGAAATACTAATGTCTTATGTACGACATGAAAATAATGAAATACTAATGTCTTATGTACGACATGAAAATAATGAAATACTAATGTCTTATGTACGACATGAAAATAATGAAATACTAATGTCTTATGTACGACATGAAAATAATGAAATACTAATGTCTTATGTACGACATGAAAATAATGAAATACTAATGTTTTATGTACGACATGAAAATAATGAAATACTAATGTCTTATGTACGACATGAAAATAATGAAATACTAATGTCTTATGTACGACATGAAAATAATGAAATACTAATGTCTTATGTACGACATGAAAATAATGAAATACTAATGTCTTATTTACGACATGAAAATAATGAAATACTAATGTCTTATGTACCACATGAAAATAATGAAATACTAATGTCTTATTTACGACATGAAAATAATGAAATACTAATGTCTTATGTACGACATGAAAATAATGAAATACTAATGTCTTATGTACGACATGAAAATAATGAAATACTAATGTCTTATGTACGACATGAAAATAATGAAATACTAATGTCTTATGTACGACATGAAAATAATGAAATACTAATGTCTCATGTACGACATGAAAATAATGAAATACTAATGTCTTATTTACGACATGAAAATAATGAAATACTAATGTCTTATGTACGACATGAAAATAATGAAATACTAATGTCTTATTTACGACATGAAAATAATGAAATACTAATGTCTTATGTACGACATGAAAATAATGAAATACTAATGTCTTATTTACGACATGAAAATAATGAAATACTAATGTCTTATGTACGACATGAAAATAATGAAATACTAATGTCTTATGTATGGCATGAAAATAATGAAATACTAATGTCTTATGTACGACATGAAAATAATGAAATACTAATGTATTATGTACGACATGAAAATAATGAAATACTAATGTCTTATGTACGACATGAAAATAATGAAATACTAATGTCTTATGTACGACATGAAAATAATGAAATACTAATGTCTTATGTACGACATGAAAATAATGAAATACTAATGTCTTATGTACGACATGAAAATAATGAAATGCTAATGTCTTATGTACGACATGAAAATAATGAAATACTAATGTCTTATGTACGACATGAAAATAATGAAATACTAATGTCTTATGTACGACATGAAAATAATGAAATACTAATGTCTTATGTACGACATGAAAATAATGAAATACGAATGTCTTATGTACGACATGAAAATAATGAAATACTAATGTCTTATGTATGACATGAAAATAATGAAATACTAATGTCTTATGTACGACATGAAAATAATGAAATACTAATGTCTTATGTACGACATGAAAATAATGAAATACTAATGTCTTATGTACGACATGAAAATAATGAAATACTAATGTCTTATGTATGACATGAAAATAATGAAATACTAATGTCTTATGTACGACATGAAAATAATGAAATGCTAATGTCTTATGTACGACATGAAAATAATGAAATGCTAATGTCTTATGTACGACATGAAAATAATGAAATACTAATGTCTTATTTACGACATGAAAATAATGAAATACTAATGTCTTATGTACGACATGAAAATAATGAAATACTAATGTCTTATGTACGACATGAAAATAATGAAATACTAATGTCTTATGTACGACATGAAAATAATGAAATACTAATGTCTTATGTACGACATGAAAATAATGAAATACTAATGTCTTATGTACGACATGAAAATAATGAAATGCTAATGTCTTATGTACGACATGAAAATAATGAAATACTAATGTCTTATGTACGACATGAAAATAATGAAATACTAATGTCTTATGTACGACATGAAAATAATGAAATACTAATGTCTTATGTACGACATGAAAATAATGAAATACTAATGTCTTATGTACGACATGAAAATAATGAAATGCTAATGTCTTATGTACGACATGAAAATAATGAAATGCTAATGTCTTATGTACGACATGAAAATAATGAAATACTAATGTCTTATGTACGACATGAAAATAATGAAATACTAATGTCTTATGTACGACATGAAAATAATGAAATACGAATGTCTTATGTACGACATGAAAATAATGAAATACTAATGTCTTATGTATGACATGAAAATAATGAAATACTAATGTCTTATGTACGACATGAAAATAATGAAATACTAATGTCTTATGTACGACATGAAAATAATGAAATACTAATGTCTTATGTACGACATGAAAATAATGAAATACTAATGTCGTATGTACGACATGAAAATAATGAAATACTAATGTCTTATGTATGACATGAAAATAATGAAATACTAATGTCTTATGTACGACATGAAAATAATGAAATACTAATGTCTTATGTACGACATGAAAATAATGAAATACTAATGTCTTATGTACGACATGAAAATAATGAAATACTAATGTCTTATGTACGACATGAAAATAATGAAATGCTAATATCTTATGTACGACATGAAAATAATGAAATACTAATGTCTTATGTACGACATGAAAATAATGAAATACTAATGTCTTATGTACGACATGAAAATAATGAAATACTAATGTCTTATGTACGACATGAAAATAATGAAATACTAATGTCTTATGTACGACATGAAAATAATGAAATGCTAATGTCTTATGTACGACATGAAAATAATGAAATACTAATGTCTTATGTACGACATGAAAATAATGAAATACTAATGTCTTATGTACGACATGAAAATAATGAAATACTAATGTCTTATGTACGACATGAAAATAATGAAATACGAATGTCTTATGTACGACATGAAAATAATGAAATACTGATGTCTTATGTATGACATGAAAATAATGAAATACTAATGTCTTATGTACGACATGAAAATAATGAAATACTAATGTCTTATGTACGACATGAAAATAATGAAATACTAATGTCTTATGTACGACATGAAAATAATGAAATACTAATGTCTTATGTACGACATGAAAATAATGAAATACTAATGTCTTATGTACGACATGAAAATAATGAAATACTAATGTTTTATGTACGACATGAAAATAATGAAATACTAATGTCTTATGTACGACATGAAAATAATGAAATACTAATGTCTTATGTACGACATGAAAATAATGAAATACTAATGTCTTATGTACGACATGAAAATAATGAAATACTAATGTCTTATTTACGACATGAAAATAATGAAATACTAATGTCTTATGTACGACATGAAAATAATGAAATACTAATGTCTTATTTACGACATGAAAATAATGAAATACTAATGTCTTATGTACGACATGAAAATAATGAAATACTAATGTCTTATGTACGACATGAAAATAATGAAATACTAATGTCTTATGTACGACATGAAAATAATGAAATACTAATGTCTTATGTACGACATGAAAATAATGAAATACTAATGTCTCATGTACGACATGAAAATAATGAAATACTAATGTCTTATTTACGACATGAAAATAATGAAATACTAATGTCTTATGTACGACATGAAAATAATGAAATACTAATGTCTTATTTACGACATGAAAATAATGAAATACTAATGTCTTATGTACGACATGAAAATAATGAAATACTAATGTCTTATTTACGACATGAAAATAATGAAATACTAATGTCTTATGTACGACATGAAAATAATGAAATACTAATGTCTTATGTATGGCATGAAAATAATGAAATACTAATGTCTTATGTACGACATGAAAATAATGAAATACTAATGTCTTATGTACGACATGAAAATAATGAAATACTAATGTCTTATGTACGACATGAAAATAATGAAATACTAATGTCTTATGTACGACATGAAAATAATGAAATACTAATGTCTTATGTACGACATGAAAATAATGAAATACTAATGTCTTATGTACGACATGAAAATAATGAAATGCTAATGTCTTATGTACGACATGAAAATAATGAAATACTAATGTATTATGTACGACATGAAAATAATGAAATACTAATGTCTTATGTACGACATGAAAATAATGAAATACTAATGTCTTATGTACGACATGAAAATAATGAAATACTAATGTCTTATGTACGACATGAAAATAATGAAATACTAATGTCTTATGTACGACATGAAAATAATGAAATACGAATGTCTTATGTACGACATGAAAATAATGAAATACTAATGTCTTATGTATGACATGAAAATAATGAAATACTAATGTCTTATGTACGACATGAAAATAATGAAATACTAATGTCTTATGTACGACATGAAAATAATGAAATACTAATGTCTTATGTACGACATGAAAATAATGAAATACTAATGTCTTATGTATGACATGAAAATAATGAAATACTAATGTCTTATGTACGACATGAAAATAATGAAATGCTAATGTCTTATGTACGACATGAAAATAATGAAATGCTAATGTCTTATGTACGACATGAAAATAATGAAATACTAATGTCTTATTTACGACATGAAAATAATGAAATACTAATGTCTTATGTACGACATGAAAATAATGAAATACTAATGTCTTATGTACGACATGAAAATAATGAAATACTAATGTCTTATGTACGACATGAAAATAATGAAATACTAATGTCTTATGTACGACATGAAAATAATGAAATACTAATGTCTTATGTACGACATGAAAATAATGAAATGCTAATGTCTTATGTACGACATGAAAATAATGAAATACTAATGTCTTATGTACGACATGAAAATAATGAAATACTAATGTCTTATGTACGACATGAAAATAATGAAATACTAATGTCTTATGTACGACATGAAAATAATGAAATACTAATGTCTTATGTACGACATGAAAATAATGAAATGCTAATGTCTTATGTACGACATGAAAATAATGAAATGCTAATGTCTTATGTACGACATGAAAATAATGAAATACTAATGTCTTATGTACGACATGAAAATAATGAAATACTAATGTCTTATGTACGACATGAAAATAATGAAATACGAATGTCTTATGTACGACATGAAAATAATGAAATACTAATGTCTTATGTATGACATGAAAATAATGAAATACTAATGTCTTATGTACGACATGAAAATAATGAAATACTAATGTCTTATGTACGACATGAAAATAATGAAATACTAATGTCTTATGTACGACATGAAAATAATGAAATACTAATGTCGTATGTACGACATGAAAATAATGAAATACTAATGTCTTATGTATGACATGAAAATAATGAAATACTAATGTCTTATGTACGACATGAAAATAATGAAATACTAATGTCTTATGTACGACATGAAAATAATGAAATACTAATGTCTTATGTACGACATGAAAATAATGAAATACTAATGTCTTATGTACGACATGAAAATAATGAAATGCTAATATCTTATGTACGACATGAAAATAATGAAATACTAATGTCTTATGTACGACATGAAAATAATGAAATACTAATGTCTTATGTACGACATGAAAATAATGAAATACTAATGTCTTATGTACGACATGAAAATAATGAAATACTAATGTCTTATGTACGACATGAAAATAATGAAATGCTAATGTCTTATGTACGACATGAAAATAATGAAATACTAATGTCTTATGTACGACATGAAAATAATGAAATACTAATGTCTTATGTACGACATGAAAATAATGAAATACTAATGTCTTATGTACGACATGAAAATAATGAAATACGAATGTCTTATGTACGACATGAAAATAATGAAATACTGATGTCTTATGTATGAGATGAAAATAATGAAATACTAATGTCTTATGTACGACATGAAAATAATGAAATACTAATGTCTTATGTACGACATGAAAATAATGAAATACTAATGTCTTATGTACGACATGAAAATAATGAAATACTAATGTCTTATGTACGACATGAAAATAATGAAATACTAATGTCTTATGTACGACATGAAAATAATGAAATACTAATGTTTTATGTACGACATGAAAATAATGAAATACTAATGTCTTATGTACGACATGAAAATAATGAAATACTAATGTCTTATGTACGACATGAAAATAATGAAATACTAATGTCTTATGTACGACATGAAAATAATGAAATACTAATGTCTTATTTACGACATGAAAATAATGAAATACTAATGTCTTATGTACGACATGAAAATAATGAAATACTAATGTCTTATTTACGACATGAAAATAATGAAATACTAATGTCTTATGTACGACATGAAAATAATGAAATACTAATGTCTTATGTACGACATGAAAATAATGAAATACTAATGTCTTATGTACGACATGAAAATAATGAAATACTAATGTCTTATGTACGACATGAAAATAATGAAATACTAATGTCTCATGTACGACATGAAAATAATGAAATACTAATGTCTTATTTACGACATGAAAATAATGAAATACTAATGTCTTATGTACGACATGAAAATAATGAAATACTAATGTCTTATTTACGACATGAAAATAATGAAATACTAATGTCTTATGTACGACATGAAAATAATGAAATACTAATGTCTTATTTACGACATGAAAATAATGAAATACTAATGTCTTATGTACGACATGAAAATAATGAAATACTAATGTCTTATGTATGGCATGAAAATAATGAAATACTAATGTCTTATGTACGACATGAAAATAATGAAATACTAATGTCTTATGTACGACATGAAAATAATGAAATACTAATGTCTTATGTACGACATGAAAATAATGAAATACTAATGTCTTATGTACGACATGAAAATAATGAAATACTAATGTCTTATGTACGACATGAAAATAATGAAATACTAATGTCTTATGTACGACATGAAAATAATGAAATGCTAATGTCTTATGTACGACATGAAAATAATGAAATACTAATGTCTTATGTACGACATGAAAATAATGAAATACTAATGTCTTATGTACGACATGAAAATAATGAAATACTAATGTCTTATGTACGACATGAAAATAATGAAATACGAATGTCTTATGTACGACATGAAAATAATGAAATACTAATGTCTTATGTATGACATGAAAATAATGAAATACTAATGTCTTATGTACGACATGAAAATAATGAAATACTAATGTCTTATGTACGACATGAAAATAATGAAATACTAATGTCTTATGTACGACATGAAAATAATGAAATACTAATGTCTTATGTATGACATGAAAATAATGAAATACTAATGTCTTATGTACGACATGAAAATAATGAAATGCTAATGTCTTATGTACGACATGAAAATAATGAAATGCTAATGTCTTATGTACGACATGAAAATAATGAAATACTAATGTCTTATTTACGACATGAAAATAATGAAATACTAATGTCTTATGTACGACATGAAAATAATGAAATACTAATGTCTTATGTACGACATGAAAATAATGAAATACTAATGTCTTATGTACGACATGAAAATAATGAAATACTAATGTCTTATGTACGACATGAAAATAATGAAATACTAATGTCTTATGTACGACATGAAAATAATGAAATGCTAATGTCTTATGTACGACATGAAAATAATGAAATACTAATGTCTTATGTACGACATGAAAATAATGAAATACTAATGTCTTATGTACGACATGAAAATAATGAAATACTAATGTCTTATGTACGACATGAAAATAATGAAATACTAATGTCTTATGTACGACATGAAAATAATGAAATGCTAATGTCTTATGTACGACATGAAAATAATGAAATGCTAATGTCTTATGTACGACATGAAAATAATGAAATACTAATGTCTTATGTACGACATGAAAATAATGAAATACTAATGTCTTATGTACGACATGAAAATAATGAAATACGAATGTCTTATGTACGACATGAAAATAATGAAATACTAATGTCTTATGTATGACATGAAAATAATGAAATACTAATGTCTTATGTACGACATGAAAATAATGAAATACTAATGTCTTATGTACGACATGAAAATAATGAAATACTAATGTCTTATGTACGACATGAAAATAATGAAATACTAATGTCTTATGTATGACATGAAAATAATGAAATACTAATGTCTTATGTACGACATGAAAATAATGAAATGCTAATGTCTTATGTACGACATGAAAATAATGAAATACTAATGTCTTATGTACGACATGAAAATAATGAAATACTAATGTCTTATGTACGACATGAAAATAATGAAATACTAATGTCTTATGTACGACATGAAAATAATGAAATACTAATGTCTTATGTACGACATGAAAATAATGAAATACTAATGTCTTATGTACGACATGAAAATAATGAAATACTAATGTCTTATGTACGACATGAAAATAATGAAATACTAATGTCTTATGTACGACATGAAAATAATGAAATACTAATGTCTTATGTACGACATGAAAATAATGAAATACTAATGTCTTATGTACGACATGAAAATAATGAAATACTAATGTCTTATGTACGACATGAAAATAATGAAATACTAATGTCTTATGTACGACATGAAAATAATGAAATACTAATGTCTTATGTACGACATGAAAATAATGAAATACTAATGTCTTATGTACGACATGAAAATAATGAAATACTAATGTCTTATGTACGACATGAAAATAATGAAATACTAATGTACGACATCAAAAAAAAAATCGAATTTTTGGAAGATCTCCACCATTCCAGTAATTATAGGAGCAACTGAACTCATGATAAATAATTTCAAAAACTGTCTAGTGAACATACCCGGTGAACCATGTGTTAGAGAGATAAAAAAAAATCGCACTTAAAGAGACGGTTAAAATCTTAAAATGATCTTTCAGTTAGAGTGTCTTAAATAGCTGATCAATGTCTGGCAATTGGGAGAATGCCCCATCTGAGCAAAAACAAAATGATAAAAAAGATTGAAAAAAATGTTTAAAGGTGGATTTCATATTGCTTAAATTTTCATTTTCACTTGGAGCAATCTCTATAAGACTGTATAAGACTGGGGCAAAGTTGGGTTTTTTTTTTTTTCTCATGAGTTAAGGAGTGGAAGATTTCTTTTATTTCTAGAATGAGTAGCAATGAATGGTGCTCCATTATTAAATGGATGACAAAATAGCTGGGTTTTTTTTTTGTTTCTTTTACTCATGTTCACCCCTAACAAGACATATCACCACTTGGACGTAAGGGGCTACTATTTGGGACCATGTCTAGGAAAGATTAACAAGATGTTGGCTTACATTATATTTGCATATCAGTACAGCCAGGGAAGCAGGTAGCAGGAAGGGAATTCCAAAGTTTAGCTGTTTGAGGGAAGAAACTATTTGAGTAGAAAGCCTTCTGGCATTTATGATCCTCAACAGTGAAGGGGTGTGATTTTGTTGTTAAATGGGTTTGTCGGGAGTATGTATGTCGATGAGACACAAGTGCAATGAATTCATCAGAGCACATTCTATTAGAATATTTGTAAAACAGGCACAGAGATGCAATATTGCAGCGATAAGACAGGGGTTGGAACTTAATTGACAAAGTGGGACCTTTTTCTTGCAACACCGTTAGTTTTTTTTTTTTTTTTTTTTTTATTCAATTTTCACCCCAAACAAGGCACAGTGCCACTTTGAAGCAGGGGGCTACTATTAGGGAATTAATTAGCGGGGTCATTATGAAGGGAGAAGAGTAGAAAGATGTTTGTTAACATTACACTTGAACTTCTGCATATCATTGCAGTTGGGAAAGCAGAATCCCGGAAGGGAGTTCCAAAGACCCGCAGTTCTGGGGAAGAAACTATTGGAGTAAAAGGCTTTCTTGCACCTAGGGATCTCCACTGTAAAGGGATGAGACTTAGTAGCTTGTCGGGTTTGTCGGGGGTAGTTACGTCGGGGAGGTACAAGTGTTTGCAGTTCGTCAGAGCATTCACCATTAAAGTATTTGTAGAACAGGCAGAGGGATGCAACATCTCGTCGATGGGACAGAGGTTGAAGCCCAGATGACAGTTCAGGACCTATCAGGTTTGCGACTCTTTTTTGAACCCTGTCCAGGAGCGAGAGACAAGCAGCAGATGCACCAGCCCAGATGTGACAACAGTACTCCATACATGGGCGAATGGTTGCCTTATAGAGGTATAGGATACTGGCAGGCGTAAGTAGTTTTCTAGCACGGTAGAGGGAGCCAACCTTCCTTGCAGCAGCCTTGGCAATGCTCTCAATGTATCTATTCCAGTTCATATTCCCTGTAAACGTTAGGCCGAGGAGTTTAAAAGAAGTACTTTCAGGCAATGTGTTCTTGGCCATTGCTATTGGTGGTAGAGAAGGTTTCTTGTAGTTATTGAAGGAAACAAGCTTAGTCTTAGCAGCATTGAATGAGACCAACCATTTTTGTCCCCATTCCACTACGGATTGGAGGTCATCCTCTAGTGTTTCTGCCATTTTCTTGGATATGTGTTCATTTGTTTTCCCCTCATATCTGTTATAGAGAGTGGTGTCATCGGCAAATATACCCATCTCCGAAACAATATTATCAGGGAGGTCGTTTATGAATATCAGGAACAATAGAGGTCCAAGGATAGACCCCTGAGGCACTCCCGCATTTATGTCATATTGTTTGGATGTACGTCCGTCGAGGACAACTTTGATTTTTCTATTACTTAAGAAGGATTTAATTACGTTATGAATTCTTCCAGTGATTCCATATGATCTAATTTTCCTTAGAAGACCATCGTGCCATACCCTGTCAAAAGCCTTAGATATATCAAGGGCCACCGCTCTACCCTCCCCTGTTTTATCCAATGAACGGTATATACGTTCAGAAACTACAGTTAAGATATCTGCTGTTGAACGGGCTTGCCTGAATCCATATTGTTTGTCAGTCAAGAGTTTAGCAGCTGTTAGGTGCTGGACTAGGGCTTTATTAACTAAGGACTCAAATATTTTGGCGAAAAGCGGGAGGAGGCTAATGGGGCGATAATTTAGTGGGTCAGTTCTTTCACCAGAATTCTTGAAGACTGGTACCACAGAGGCGGTTTTCCAGCAGTCGGGAAAACAAGATTCGTTAAGGCATTTATTGTAAAGTTTGGACAGAACTGGAGCAACCTCGGCAGAGCATTTTTTTAATAGCACAGCCGGGATGAGATCTGGTCCACATGCTTTTGAGGTGTCTAGGTTTTTTATAATAGCATGTACCTGAGAAGGGGTGATTTTCAAGTCGTCAAGTGTGGCGTCTGTTCGCAGAGGAAAATCAGGGAGTGAGTGGTGTACCGAGTTCAGTGTGGAGTTTGAGGCAAACCGACTGGCAAGCAGATTAGCCTTGTCAGTTGCCGTGCAAGCAACCTCATGATTGTTTGTTAGTGGGGGAATAATTGACTGTCCATTATTAACTACGCTGTTGTAGATTTTCCAAAAATCCCGGGTTCCTAATTTCTGTGCTTCGATGCGCTTTCTGGTGGTTTCAGAGTAATCTGACTTAGCTGTGTCTATCACTCTCTTACAATTATTTCTAGCTTCTATAAACTTCTGTTTATTTGAGCTGGACTTATGTCGATTGAATCTGCGGAACGCATGCTGCCTTTGACAAATGGCAGCTGCACAAGCAGAAGTAAACCATTGGGGGGAGTGGGGCTTGCTATAGTATTTCCGTGCGGGAACATGTGCTTCAATAGCAGTTTTGAACCATTCAGTTGTCTCATTTGCACACTGTTCCGCTGGAAGAGTAAAGATATTTTGCCATGGGGCATCTCTGATGAGCTCCCTGATGGCTTCCCAATCAGCCTTTTTGTAATACCTCGTTGTTTTGAGTAGTGGGTCTTCAGTTTTAGGGCGAGAATTTAGGCTGATTTCTACCATTATCACAGCGTGATCAGCATTCCCGAGTGGGCTATGGGCATTTGTTGTACAGTCATTGGGAACTGTTGTCAGAAAGAGATCTAGAAGTGAGGCATGTTGATCGTGCTGGTCTGGGAAACGTGTCGGAAATGTAACCATCTGAGATAGGGAATGAGATATAGAGAAGCTATATGTGGCGCTACCAGCTACGTCTGTGTGATTTGAGAATCCTAGCCAGTTACTGTGGTGGACATTGAAGTCACCAAATACATGTATTTGTGCGCTAGTATCGAGGGAGAGTGCTATATCTATGCTGTCTGAGACTTTGTTTATTAGGGTACAGTCTTGGTTTGAGGGAGAGCGGTAGAGAAAATATAAGTAGCTAATATTGTGTTGCATATTTAGTCTGAAGCACATAAAGGCCTGGCCCTCTGATTCTAGTTTTATTTCTCTAGTTAGGGGGAGGGTGTTTCGAATATAGACTCCAAGTCCATGCATATGTCTGTCCGAGTCCTTACGGTAGAGTGGGAGATAACCAGGCATGTTAAAGTGGTTAGAGGGTATGGAGGAGTGAAGGTTAGTTTCACTTAATGCTAAGATATCCGGGGTGTTTACAAGGAGAAATGACTCAACATCATCTAAGTTAGTTCTAAGCCCGCGGATATTAGTAAATGCAAGCCTCAAGGGAGGAGGCAGGTTGGTTTTCTTTGAGTTTGGTCCTGGTTTAAACGTAACTTTTGCTTGAGCTGTCATTTCATTTTATTTTATTTAAAAGTTTCAGTTAGGGTGGATGAGTGAGGGGGTGCTGGACAAGTAGTTGTGCAGAATACCAGACATGCAATACAAGTAGACCATCAGCTGTCCTCACCCACAGGATTGTGGCCTCAGGAAAGCCCACCGGGGATGAGTGCAGGGTCCCTTTCCATGCGCGACATGGCACTACAAACATCCCGATATTTTACAACTGTTGATGGAGCAGCCGCTCTAAGCGCTACCAAAGAGTTAGGGCTCCTGTACTATCAGTCGGAAACAGCAGCCAGGAACTGTCAATCCGGTACCCTCAATCCATTAGGCAAAGCCAGCCCAGTCCAACTGCACTGACATATATGGCACTGAAGCACCCCACTGTGTCCAGTTAAGGGGGATGGGATGTGGCAGGAGTGGGGAAAAGCGGCGTTCATTACCCTAGTCAGGAAACAAGGTCAACCACTGGGTGATTCAAGCGAGTCCCTGTGATAGTACCTCTACGCCTGGCCAATAGGCAAAGAAGGAGTATGAAAGCCGAGCGATAGACAGAGTCTATCTCCTCCTTAAGCAGTTTAGGTTTGCCAACCGGTGATTTGTTTGAGTCACCAGCTCTAGGAAGGTTGTCGTCCAGGACTGAAGAGACCTCCCTCCCCTAGGTTTAGTTTCAGAGTTTTCCTTCTCCTAGACGGATTGCCTGGGAAGACCTACGGGTCCATCAGCTCCGAGGGGGTTCGCCCCGCGCCTGGGTCCTAATCCAGGTATTTCTGCGACCCCGCATGGGTAGTTAATATTTATTGGTTATTTAGGTTAATATCTCCTGGAAAAATCGGGCATTTAGGTTAGCTTCTACAGAAGATTTTCACTCCTCAAGTGTGGTTTAAAAAAGGGCATTATTATGCTGTCCATTTTCATTTATACTGAGAGAGGGTATACGTAAAATTCATGCAGTGGAAGCAGTTAAATTTGCTACAGTATTGGATCGAGAGAGTCGAGTTGATGTATGGTTAGATATAGTTTTGTAAGTTTAGCAATGTATGGTTAGATATGGTTTAGTGGGTTTGGGAATGTATGGTTAGATATGGTTTAGTAGGTTTAGGATTAGGATAAAGTGTTAGAGTATGATCTACTTTCTATTAGAAATTCTGATTTGGTGCCCAAACCGGACATTTAGTAAGACTGAAAGATTAGATATGCTCAGTATAGAGACAAGAGAACATTTGATATGGAGTACAGTTATACCTGATAGATATAGGTTATTGCATATTCTGTAAGTATAGTTAAAGTATAGATGGATGGATAAGTAGTATTGTATACGAATGCATGGAATTTTAGACAATTTGAGCAAGTTGCCTTTAGACTACAACTAAGGAGAATGACTTCGCCTTTCTCTTAATATCCGGAAGTTTTTATTTCAATGAGTACCGGTTTAGTTTGTGTAATAATTATTGCAATACTATCTCTTAATAAAGAGATATTAACGGTTACTGTTCATTATAGATTACTTTAAGTCAATGTATTGGACTAAGGCTAGTAAGTATTTACTTATAAGCTTGGTTATGGGTTGGGAGTTATAATCGGGAGCATGCCTAGGAAATTTTAGGTGTTAATGGGTATCGATTTACGAGTTTGTTAAGGTCAAGGGCGGAGAGCAAGGACCCATCTAAGTTACGTGAGACGGATTTGTTTAGTGTCAACTTAGGAAGTAGAGCAGATTTGATTTGTTAGTGATCAGGAGAAAGAGAATTTAAGTAAAAAATAATAAGGTTTGTCATGCAAAACAGACAAGGCAGTCATCTTGGAGGTAAAGTATCTATAGGAGGTACTTGCTTAGTATACAAGCAGCAGTATTTTGTAGTTTGGAGAGGAATTTTAGGTACAATAGTTTCATGACTTATTGCACAAGTCCGTAGTCAAGGTGAGGGACGATGTACTTCTAATATTGAAACTGGGTTTATCTAATTTTAAAAGTAGTTGACTAGAGTGTTATTAGGTGTTCTACTTAGCTTAGGGATAGAATAAAGATTTAAGGTAATATTCAGGGTGATATAAGCAGTTTCATGAGGATTGGATATATGATCACTGGATGTTGAACTGCTCAGGAGGATTCTTGTATCAATTAAGAAGGATGTCTTGGTGATATAAGATTTGAGAAATTAAGAGTCTGGGGATTTCTAAAAAAAAAAAAAAAAAAAAAAAAAAAAATTTTTTTTTTTTTTTTTTTTTCGATGGCTGATTATATTAAGTATCGTACTTAAATAAAGTTTTCATGTCCTCTAAATAACTTAGCATAATTTCTTTTTTTTACCGAGTTTGTCTTTACTATAGCATTGACTTATTAATTAAGTGACATGGCATTGTGAGCGGCGAAATAGTCTATTTAAGTGAAGAAAAGTTATCGGTTACAATATGCCTGAAAATGGAAAGAATATTAGCTTTAAATTATATGCGAACAGTTAGGAATTTTACTTAGCTTTGGTTTTTTTTTCCTTGGATACTCGAGGCTAAAAAGCATGGTGGTCGTTTCACATTGGCCTCATACGGTCAAATGGCACTTGTGGTACCAAGATGCTATCTAATTAGGGAGACGGTGTGGGCTGATTTAGAGGGAGGGGGGTCACTTAGTGAAAAGTGTTCCATTTGGCGGCGCGACATATTTCTTTACATGTGTATCGTTTTTAGAGGTATTAATGTTAACAATTGAATACGCGTTTCAAACAAATATGATGGAAATAAAATATTAATAGATATAACGTAAAAATAATGACATATATAACGTACAAGGTGAAAAGCGGAAAAAACTGAAAAGGAAATGTGCAGTTGAAAAGTACAGCTTTAGGAAAGAATTTAAGTAATAAACTTACGGTGCGTAAGGATTCGTTGAAATAAGTTTTAACCGTCGTGAAGGAAAACCATCAATAAATTGAGAATCATAGAGTTTTAGGTTTAATTCAATAAATCTAATTATTTATGGGTTTTTTTTTTTAATATATGCAATAATTGAACATGCAATAAGTCTGGATTTATAACACGGTGGAAATGATATTTAAATAAGGTTTTCATGTCCTCTAAATAACTTAGCATAATTTCTTTTTTTTTTGCAATAATACAACTGAAAGCATGTGTAGGTAGAGTGATTGGCTATTGACATTTGCACCATTTGTTTACTTCAAACATGTGATGATAATTTCGGAATCATAGAATGTGTCGCTATTTATTTGCCTCCACCCCACGAGGACACAGTTTGACATGAATATATTTCTTTTTATCTGGGGAAAAACCCAGCTCCAAAAAAAGGGATTACTTTGTATTCAAACCAAAAAAATAACAAATCTATGAGGATTTTTCTTTTACTGAGCGATGACAGAAAAGCTGATGTAATATCAGAACAGATACTACAATTTGCTCCAAAAGTCCAAGAATGTGTCCTCTTTACTTGCTTTCCCATGAAGACAAAGTTAGATACAAGGTCAATTTGTAATGTGGGAAAAATCCAGCTTCCCAAAAAGGGTAATTTTCGATTGGGACAAATACAAGCTGAGCAAGGTCCCTTCCACGAGTGAAAAATTTACTTTTACCATGACTAATGTTTGCGCTAAATGTTTTAAAAATCCAAGACGTGGTCAGTGAGAAAAGTGCAAACAAATAAACGGACGAATGGACGAACAGGAATGATTACTAAGCCCAATTCCTCCTTTGTCGGGAACCAATATGAATTGTTTAAGTCGAGAAGAAATACTTTATCCAGTGATCGATCGCGGAAAAAGTAAAGTGTAATATCAAACAGGTACTACATTTTGCCCGTAGACTGCATTGAGCTTCAGACTGTTATCTTCATCACAATTTGGATACTATACTGAATTTGAACTTAGTACAACTTATTTCAATGGCATTCATTAACACAATCACAAACACCTGATACATTTATGACTACACACATTCACTTTTATAAAAACGACATTTGCTGTTGCTGCTATCGATGATGATGATGATGATGATGATAATGATGATGATGATGATGATGATGATGATGATGATGATGATGATGATGATGATGATGATGATGATGATGATGGACTCGTAGTTCTTGTGTCCCCTCAACGTACATACTCCTGATTAACCAGATAAGTAGCAAAATCCCACCCCTTCACTGTTGAGTTCCCTAGATACGAAAAGCCTTCTACTCTATTAATTTCTTCCCTTAGACTACGAGACATTGGAATTCCCTTCCTGTTTCCTGTTTCCTGCTTCTCTAACTATACTAATCTACAGAGGTTTAAATGCATGTGAACAGACATCTCGCTGCTCAACTCCCCACAGTCCCCTGTTAGACATGATCCCAAATTGTGGTCCTTTACTTCCAACTGGCAATATGCCATATTTAGTGTGAAAAAGAGTTTTAAAAAATGACGATGATGATGATGATGATGATGATGATGATGATGATGATGATGATGATGATGATGATGATGATGAAATTTATAGACATTCTGGTTATTCTCCTATTGTGAAATGGTATTCCTAATTGAAACCGTGTCCAGAGGGCTGTGCAGTAGCGGCATTGTATCTTTTGTAGATGTGACATTGTGGATTGGATTCTTTTGTCTGCGTCCTTCAGCATGGCCAACTAATGAGAAGAATACAAGTCTCGCTTTCCATCGTGCAGGTCTTCAATGAAACAATGCAAGAAAAAACACCTGAAGGCAATAAACTCTAAAGCACCAGCATCGACATAACAAGTTTGTTTACTACAATCAAACGCGTTCATTCTTTGTATTTCGAGTTCACCATCACCGAATCAGTATTTACTCCGAGTCTGAACTCATAGGCAGTCTTTTTTGCTGATAAAACGATGCAATGCGCAATTCCTTAGTAGGTTGCTTGTTAACATCGTGAACAATGTTATTAATTGGCTGTTGTATTTGATATCAGACAATCTTAGTGGTCAGCCTAATGAATACCGTGTTAGACTATGGGATTTGATATGTGAAGGAAAAAATAGGGAGGAAGCGAGGGTTATGAGGGTTGCCAAAACCGAACTCAGGGTAAAGTTTCTACCCTGTTTTCCCGAGATTAAGAGATGATTAAATGGAAATTTGTCAAATAATGAATGGTGTCGGAGATGATTTTTTGGTGCTCAGCACTTAACAAATAAATGATTTCATATTTTGTATGTTGTTTTCCCATAATGGCGAGGCAGGTAAATAATTGCTTTAGATTTCTGTATGTACATTTTTTGAGTATATAAAAGTTATATTAGTGGAACATGGCTCATGTTTAATCAAGTCAAAATCACTGCTTTTTGGAATTCCTCTGAAGGCTATTTACACTTGAGAGCATCCTGTATCTCTACAAAGCCACTGTTCAGCCATGCATGGGGTATTCTTACCACATTTGGGCTTGTGCATCTGCCATTAGTCTTTTGCTCATACACAGGGTTGAAAAAAGGAGTCCCCAATCCAATAGGCCCTGAACTATCAACTAAACTCCAACCTCTTTCCCATCGCCGGAACATGGCATCCTTGTGCCTTTTTTACAAGTATTTCAGTGGCAAGTGCTCTGATGAACTCAAAGCACTAGTACCCCCTCAACGACAATACCTTTGACAAACCCGACAAGCAACAAAATCCCAACCCTAGATGCTGCAAGACCTTCTACTCAAAAAGCTTTTTCCCTGCTGCACGTTGAAATTCCTTTCTGGGCTCCTGCTTCCCTAACTTTACTGACATGGAGAAATTCAAATGTAATGTAAACAGACATCTCGCTGCCCAACTCCCTAAATAGTATCCCTGCAAATCTGGTCCCAAATAATAGCCCCTCACAATTAAGTGGCTCTGTGCCTTGTTTGGGATGGAAAACAGTAAAAAAAAATTGTAAATATGGTGGACATTTACTTTAATATTTTTCCTCGATATCAAAGATTATCAGCAAAGCAAATTTCGAAAACCAAATATTCTTTTTACAATTTAAATGTTCTAGAAGATTATTGCAACAAAGTTAAACATGGCAAACGGAAATAATATATATTTAAGCTTAAATATTATTAAAAAAAATGCTATTTGAAAGTTTATAGTGATAGACCTCTCCCCACACCCACCAAAACAATATGCAATTGAAAGTTTTCGTATGACAGCCGATGAAACTGCTATTTCAAATTTAAGCTCAACAGAACATGAATATGTTATTTCAAACTTACCGAAGACAGAACGAAAAATGCTATTTGAAACGTAAGCATGGCAGACCAAAGAAAATGCTATCTGAAACTTAAGCATGGTAGACCAAAGAAAATACTATTTCAAATTTAAGCATGGTAGACCAAAGAAAATGCTATTTTAAACTTAAGCATGGTAGACCAAAGAAAATTTTATTTTAAACTTAAGCATGGTTGACATAACAAAATTCTATTCGAAACTTAAGTGCCTGGAATCCAAATGCTATTTTGAATTTAAAATGAAATTCTATTTCAAATTGCAATAGACCAAATAAACATGATTTCAAAATTAAAAGTGACAGATTAAAGAAATATTATTAAGAAATTAAGTGACAGATTAAAGATATATTATTTCAAAATTAAGTGACAGATTAAAGAAATATTATTTCAAAATTAAGTGACAGATTAAAGATATATTATTTCAAAGTTAAGTGACAGATTAAATAAACATTATTTCAAAATTAAAAGTGACAGATTAAAGAAATATTATTAAGAAATTAAAACTTACAGATTAAATAAGCATTATTTCAAAATTAAGTGACAGATTAAAGATATATTATTTCAAAATTAAGTGACAGATTAAAGAAATATTATTTCAAAATTAAGTGACAGATTAAATATATATTATTTCAAAATTAAATGACAGATTAAAGAAATATTATTTCAAAATTAAGTGACAGATTAAAGATATATTATTTAAAAATTAAGTGTCAGATTAAAGAAATATTATTTCAAAATTAAGTGACAGATTAAAGGAATATTATTTCAAAATTAAGTGACAGATTAAAGTAATATTATTTCAAAATTAAAAGTGACAGATTAAAGAGATATTCTAAACTTCGAAAACCAAATATTTTCACACTTTAAATGTTTAAGAAGATTATTGGAACAAAGTTAAAGATAATAAACGGAAATAATATACAACTAATTTATAGAAAGGACTTTATAACGTGACTTTACCAACATTCAAAGACATTGTTTCATGGCATCACTTATAAGAGACTAAAAGGACAATTACTCAGAGAACCTGATTTTTGTCTAAGAGTTGCAAGAAAATAAAATGTCACTATAACAAAAGAAAGAGAGCACGTTATCCAAAACAAAATGGTGGCCAATCCATTCAGCAACAAAAACAAAATGTCTACCGAGATGAAAAGTATTATTAATTTTCATTGATATGGCGACGATACTGATCTTCCTGAAAATGATTGTCAATTTGTACGAAATGTAACAAATGAGGACACTCCACTAAAATGCACGGATTTCAAAGTCTATCTTGGTATCCATTATACCATTTAATAACGAATTCATTTCCTCGGTAATGATAAACATAATAAAGATCAATTTTCAAAAATGGACAAAATAAGAATATTGTTGAATACAAGATATATTTAATATTCTTCTTAGCATACGGGTGTGTGTGCCGTCTAGTTTTCTTTCCAATCTTTTAGTGAGTGTCCAGGTTGTAGCACCGTAAACAAGGACAGACTCTACCACTGCCCTGAAGAACTGCCTTTTCAGTTTGTCAGCCAGTCTCGAAGTCCATACTGAATGTAACCCATCCAATGCGGTCCATGCTTTTGAGATGCGAATTCCGATATCTCCGTCTGTGGAAACTATGTTGTTGCCCAGATACGTAAACTCAGCGACTTCTTTCAGTGTTGATCCAACCAAAGCCCTGATCTCTCCTTTTATATTGAAAGTCATAAACTTTGTCTTATCCGCATTTATATGGAGACCAATGTCATTTGCAGCAACTTTATGGCAACCTACCTGCCATATCTAATACTATCAGAGAAAGACGCCTACGATTTGCCGGTCATTGTCTGAGGAGCAAGCATGCATTGGTGAGTGATGTATTGCTATGGACTCCACGACACGGACGTGCAAGCAGAGGACGACCTAGATCCACGTACATCCAACAAATAGCACACAACACCAACTGTGAACCTGAAGATCTGAGGCAACTGATGGAAGACAGCAAACTCTGGAGAGGAAGAGTCACATTGGTCCGGGTAAGGAGCCCATGATGATGATGATGATGTTGAGTACAAGACCGAGAAAATTGAACGATATAGGTAAAACAATAAGTTTGAAAGAGATTTGAGGGTTGTTTTATGGCAATCGTGCTCCTGATAAGCTAGAAAGCTACTTGATGCAAAGAGATAAAAATATTTAAATACTACTTCAAGATCCAAAATAACAAGCAATGCGTATTAAATAGATTCTGTCTCAGAAAACGGCAAGTCTTTCCCCTTTATCAGAAACATTCCTCATGGAATAGCAATAATAATCATCTGATTCATACGAAATGAATGATGCTCAACAACAACTGATGAAGCAACAACATTATAATATGTTTCGCTATCTCTAATTAGACCAGCTTTCACACTGACTTAAACATCTAATGTGAATGACTTTCATTTCTATACTCATGTTATTTCAGCGTTCAGCGATTACAGTGTCAAGTGTGAGAACCTTGCAATTGATGTTAAGCATTCAAGTATTTAAGCATAAAACTTTGATATATAATAATTATATGCATACATATATATGTATATATATACATTATACACAAATAGTACATACATACATGATGATGATGATTAAAACGTCTTGTTAGACGAGTGCCACTCCCTCAGACACTTAAAGTCCATGAGTCCAAAAATGACTTCCATAACCACAGGACCATTTTAATAGACAAATGCCTGAGGTAGCTTTGTACGACAGCTAATATCTCTCTCGGTTCAAAATGTTGAGATCCAGCAACAAGCAAGAGCAAGGTAGCCAGCAACAAGTTAAACTGCAGACCAGCTTAATGCGGGTACTGGTCTCCCACTTTATGGTTTTTTAAATCAGAGATTTGCTTCTCCTAGAAAGGTTGCCATCACCACGGCTTATGGGAGCCCTCTCCACCCCAACACACACATACTTACACACAAACACACACGGTGCTAGTTGGCGATTGACCCCGAAAAAGGGTTCATTCGCCCTTTGGAAGGTTTTGTTTTTAATCCTTCAGGGAGACTAGCCACCCTCATCACCAAATAAGTCTGGTGGGGGAACCAGTTTAGTCGCCAGTGACCCGACCATGAGGCAGGTAGTACTGGGTTATATGGTACCAGTAGCATATGACGTGACCTGACATAAACATACATACATATATACATACATACATACACAAAAATACTATCATACATACATGGATAGTACACAAATAATATTAATATATGTACATATATAATACACAAAAATACAATATACATATATATATAGATAGTACACAAATAATATATATATATATATATAGTACACAAATAATATATATATATATATATATATATATATATATATATATATATAAAATAATTATATACATCTATGCAAGATCCGTGCATACTGATAATGTATGACACTCACCTGTCATACTCTACGGCAAATTCCAGTTGTCCAATTTTCGAAATATCTGGCTGCATATCAAACACTGAACAGTCGGACGCGACACTCTCACATGATTCAGCCCGTTTGATGCCATGGCCAAGTTCATATTCAGAAGCTAAAGAATAGAAATAAAAAAAATATTTTAAAGCTTTGATTATGACACTTGTGAAATGTTGCAACTGAGAAAATGTAGACATTTTCAAAAGAAGAAGCGATCCATTCATTAGAGACGTGACATTTTAGTGATAAAAATGTGTTTGCAAACTTAGATTATCCAGACGAACAAAACAGGTTAGGATAATTAATAGGGATGCAACGATAAACAAATTGGCCGATTACCGAATACCAATTTATCAACTTTTGATAACTCTTCAATTATCGATTAATTAGTCGATTAACAGGTTTTCTAATGCCGACTTATCAGCACATTTTGTTGTCATAAATGGTACTAATATCAATGTAATTATATTGTAAATGAATGCAATTCAACTCTTGTTTTAGCTTGCTGGAAAAAATTCCCTGAAGAATTATGCACATCGTATTTTTAAATAATAGGCATGACATGGTGGTAACATGTAGCCTTTTGTGATTAGACTGAATTCGAGGTAAAGAAAGGTAAGCATCTGGAAATTTTCTCTTTTTTTCCCTTCTTATCGAATAAACATTAGTATTTTGTACGTGAAATCATTCAAAGAAAATTATTGGTTTATCTTTTACTTTTCATGTTGTGGAATTGCATGGTAAATTGCATGGTAAATTGCATGGTAAAGTGCATGGTAAATTGCATGGTAAATTGCGACGATGTGCGAACTGAAAATAAGGCATTTTTCATCAGTCATTTTTGGAGCCATGATACCATTTCATATATATTTTTGGACCCATGATAGCATTTCATATATATTTTCATTGTTCTGGTTTAAATAATTCATAATTTATTGAGATAAATTACTAATTAGATATCAGACATAAGTAATTTAAATACGTAAAAACTTAATTAAATATTGACAACAACTATCAATCATTATGACAACCAGTTTCTGCTGGAAGTATTTTGATGTGAATCCCAACAATAAGAATAACTCTGTCTGCAAGCAATGGCAGGCCATCATATCAAGGATTAGCAAATCAGAAAAAAAAAACTTTTACATGTTTTTTATATGTTAATCCATCTTGGAAAAGTTCATTCAGAAGAAGCAAAAGTTGCAATTAAGAAAAGGAAACACAATGAGTGTTCAGAAACAGACATTCCAGGAACAAATAAAAGCAACTTGCGAAACACCAAACTACTATAGAATCAATATTGGCCAAGAAGAAAATTTGGGATATTAATGGTTAAAAGAGATCCATTATCTGATAGAAGAAATACTTTCTGTTTATATTCGACCATATTCTGTAATATCTGACGTTGGACTTAATAGGCTTATTGCAAAACTTTATCAAAATTAAAGTATTCCATCAAAAAAATATGTCACTGCAAAAATAGTTTCAGATACAAAATTTACAAAAGTGAAAACAAAAATTCAATCATCTCTTGATAAAATCCGCAACATTTTTTGATTACAGATATTTGGATAACACTCCCTTTCTCAGTTTTACAGGTCATTGCCTCTTAAATAGCTTTGAACAGTGCAAAGCTGTGTTTAGACTTGTTCGATTCCCTGGTGCACACACAGGTGCGAAGAATAAGCGAAGAATTTTACAATGTTCTGAATGAGTACAAAATCTTCAATAAAGTTTTCTTAGTTGTGTAGGAGTCAAGAGCAAATATGGTTGCTCGTGTCAGGGAATGTGGTTTAGAATCACTATCATGCTACACACATACATTGCAAGTCTCAATAAATGACTCATTATTTTCCCAACCGGCTTTGAAGACAATCATTACAACTAAAAGAAATATAGTCGCTCACTTGAATCGCTACCCATTAGCAATTAGCAAATTAACTGAAATACAGGAGCAGCTTAATTTGCAAAAACAAACTCATGTGACCACACGATGGAATTCAGCAAATTATATGCTGAAAGGAATTTCGAACAATGAAAACTCTTGTAATGTATGCTGTTGATAATAATAATGAACGTTAGTACCTGATTGATAATAAACTAAAGTTCTGGGTTCAGGAGTGGCAAAAGAAAAAGGACTCCACGATCCATTCCAACTTCATGTACACATGCACCATGAGGACAAAAGTAACGCACACATTCACAATGCCCCGCTGTCAAATATTTGTTGTGCAGTTTTGGAGTTGGACGACATCGGAAAATACCAGATTCTCAAATATGTCACAGAATATTACATGTGACGTCAATCCTAAGCAGAACAAAGGATTTGAAGATGCTTTTGTGGGTCAAGGAAGAGACGAAACAACACAGACCAGATGCGTGTACATTCCTTTGCCGTCACTAACTGCCAAACCCCCAACCACGTCTCTGCATAACTGAGGAGCACGAGCTGTCAAAATAAAATATTGTTTTCATATCAGCTAAATGATTCGTCATTGTTATTAAAAATATACATTCGTACACTAATAAATATATGCTGATAAATATATACATAGATTTTCTACACTCGCACATAATATACTCACAACAAAGTCCACAAAGGAGTCCACACACTATAAGAACAAAGGTAATGCACACATAAGACAGTGGCGCATTGAATGTTTCTGTTCAGAGCAAAATTGAACCAGACTACAATATATTGTGAACTAAGTCACTACGTCATGTGAAGCTTTACCCAGTGTCTAGAGCAGGAAATTAATGCGATTTGAATGACAATAAAAATATTGAAAGTGTGAAACATTCATTAATCCTAATTCAGTCCCAGGCAACGTCAGGTCTCCTTACTAGAATATATATATAGGCGAGATCTTGAATGCCTACTAAACAGTACCCTTGAGTGTCTAAGGGGGTTTGTCAAGATAACCTGGCATGAAGCTATGAGGATTCTTTGTCCTACAAGTAAATCTTGATTAAATATTGAAAATCACATAGTACTTAAATAAGATCTCTTTGGTATTTGCTAACTCACACTGGCTTTTACAAGGAATGATGCACCTTCTCCAAATGGTGTTACCTCAAGTAACAGAACGAAGCTAGATGCTACACCAGACTAGATGAATTCTTGCCATGGAATCCAGTAAGACCAAGTGACTACAAGAAAGATATATATATATATATATATATATATATATATATATATATATATATATATATATATATATATATATATATATATATATATCATCAACGCTCTGATTTTCATCTGGCATCAAGTGAAATGAATGGCTCTCGTATTGGGAAGGTTTCATATTTTGACAAGCTTCTGGGCCTGTCCTTTATTCCTGATCTAAAATGAAACACGTACGTCAAGTCTGTTTCCAAGACTGCTGGAAAAATGGTGGGATCATTTTACTGCTTCAGTAGATATCTCACTCCTGATGCATTTCTCTACCTGTAAAAGAGCCAAGTGCATCCAAGGATGTAGTAATGTTGCCACATCTGGGCAGGAGCTGCTAGAAAAAACTTTTCCTTCCCTGTAGTGAGTTAAAAATAGACTTTGTAGCTTAGTGGGGGATATCCTTTTATTTTCCCTGCAACCTCTTTCCCACAGAAGAGACATTGCGAGCCTGTCTCTGCTTTATGCTTTTTTTTATGATAAGTGCTCATCTGAACTTTAATCTATGGTCCCCCCTTGTGTGACTTTCAAGAAAAACACTCGTCTAGTTGAAACCACTATCAATAATTTCCCCCACTCTTTATCTAAACCTGAACGTAGATTCCATGAACAAAGGTTCTTTCTTAGAACTGTACGCCTGTGAAACTCTGTTCCGTTTTTCTGCTTTTCAACTGACTATAATATGGTCGTCTTCAAGTCCAATGTGAATAAGTTCTTGATGAACTCTCCCCTTAACTAATCCAATTTACCAAATTTACACTACTAATGATTACTATGATATTTTCCTATTAATTACTGTACACTCATTAACCTTTATTTTCGAGTGGCCAGACTTTGATAAGTGGTGACTCCTTTGTGTATATATATATATATATATATATATATATATATATATATATATATATATATATATATATATATATATATATATATACACGGCATTGCTAGGTTGAAACATATTACCCAGCAAAGGATTTAGTCACATATTATTAAAGATACACCAAATATTCTAACGTTACGTATTTTTTTAAGTGCACCATGTGTTGTATTTAGGGAAGCATAAAACACCTATATTTTACTATGAAGATCAAACGAAAAATAACTCTAGTAGTTATAAGGTGAAGTAACTCTCATAGCCTTAATAAATAAACTTACTTCCGGTTTAAACGCAGCTGGTGTCAATTAATAATAATTAAAAATAAATTAAATAAAATATTAATCAAATTAAAAATAAATTAATGAAAGCAATTTTATGTAATATTTCTAAATAGAACGAAACAATTCTAACAAATAATTAATAACAGAGAGCTAATTATTAAACTAGATTTTCTTTAATGTAATATCCAAATGAGGTTACTTCTTGAATGTATATTTTGAATATATAGTATCATGCTGGAATAAAGGATATAAATTCCCTTTTCAGCATGAAAATTAATTTGTAGCTTTTGTATACATCAATCGAATTAAACAGACAGGAATATGACTTTATCATAATAGATATAACTTTTTACCTCAATTGAGAAAGAGAGAGAGAAACTCTTATACCTCAATTCATATTAAATGTCGGTGTGATTCTTGGCTACACACAAAGACGTTCCAAGATGAGCTCAACTAAGGCCAGAGCACATGATAAAACCTCATTTGGCATTATGGACGAAATTGGATGAGTAAGCATAGAAACAAGATTAAACAAGATTAACTTCTTCCCATTTGAAGTCTTCAAAGTCTTCAGAGAACTCATCTTCATATTGGATTACAAATCTCCAAGGAAATTGCATCAGATTTAACTAAATGTCACGATTTCTTACGAAATTCAGTGAAAGTGTCGATCAATGATTTTTCAAGCAACTGTTCAATAAATGTACACAAAGATCAATGAGATTGGCCAATGCAGGGACTAGATGCAAATCAATACTCTATAGATTAATGTGAATTGCAATAACGATACCTGTCCCAGGGCGAGTAAAATGAATTCTCCAAATAGAACAGTTTTAGATAAATTTTTATTTTGCCTTCTTACAAATATTAAACTCAAGGTAGAACGATAGCTGAAAGTCTTATTCTAATTTTCTTCCAAATTGTCAACAGACCTCCAGAATACATTGGTATTCCCACTGGTCGTTACACAACAAAAACCAGCCTTTGTCATGTGGAGTGAGGGAAAGAAGGTTTATATTATGTTGGAGTTTACTGTACGCTGGAAGGATAATGTTGCAACTGCAGAAAATATGGTAATCTACTGATTGAATGCCAGGAAAAGGGATGGAATATGAAATATTATCATTTAGCTGTGGCAGCTCAAGGATATGTTGAGCAAAAGGCTAATCAACCTACTGTGACATCACTTTTGTTGTATGAGCATAGAAATAAAAGAAAAAACTTTGTGACAGCAGGAAAGGTATCAAAGTGGATCCGAATAAAAAGGAACAATGAGTGTTGGAAAGAAAAGTAGATCCCCGCCATTTCAGAGGTTCAGTAGAGGAGTATTGGCAGAAAGTACGAAGTTGCTCCTTCTGATGATTGTGGTACTTGAGTTTAAGGGATCTTAAGAAGAAACAGCAATTCAGGAGATCTTGCTTCATTGATGTCTAATAAACTATGGATCAAATTCAATGCAAATCTGATAAATTTGCATTTTAAATGCGAGTTTGTGTCTATATTGCCCCCGCCTCGAAAAAACTTACTCCATAAAAATCGAAATTTCGTGAATATTTATTAATTAATGTCTAATATTTACTGTTAAAATTTCACACGAATAGAAAGTGTCTGAATTTCATAAAAAAGCATTTTCATTGCTATTTCACCCAAAACAAGGCATAGTGTCAGTTGGATGTAAAAGGCTACTATTTGGGACATACGAGGGGCGCACAATAAGTAATGCCTCTAACCCACTTCCAGTTATCTGACCTAGCTGAAATTTCGCATGTGAAATTATTTATATCTCTACGGGTTATGTGGCAAATTACAGCTCTGAACTAATTGCGGTTTCTGTTTTACATGTGTTTGAACTGAGTCAGGTGTGAAATGGAGCCTGTTGAATGTCAAGCAATGATCTGGTTTTTGTATTTGAAAGGACGCACACCACAGGAGATTTTTGATAAAATGAAAGAAACTTATGGTGATAATGCCCCATCATATGACCTTGTAAAACGCTGGCATCGTGAATTCAAACATGATCGGAAGTCTGTGGAAACAGCTCCCAGACCTGGTCGCCCCCCCCTTCTGATATTGATGAGGCATCTGTCCGTCAAGTTGAGGCTGCCATTTTGGAAGATGAGCGCATTATTATTCGCCAAATAGCCCAAGATGTCAAGATTAGTACAGGGTCTGTGGAAACTATCATTCATGACCATTTGCATATGCATAAGGTGTCTGTCAGATGGATTCCCAGGTTGCTCACACCATTCCAAAAGCGAGAACACGTTGAGTGCTCGAGGATGAATTTGGAGATGTGCCAAGAAGATGAGTCAATGTTTTTCAAGAGACTGATCACACAGGATGAAACCTGGGTCCATCACTATGATCCAGAGACCAAAGCCCAGTCAATGCAGTGGAAGCACTTGGACTCATCACCTTCAAAGAAGGCAACGGTGCAGCCCTCCGCTGGCAAGTCTTCTGCGACTAGGACGGAGTAGTGATGACAGATTTCCTAACAAAGGGTACCATAATTACAGGAGCCTATTATGCTTCACTTTTGAGGAAATTAAGGGAAGCTATCAAGATCAAGAGGCGGGGCAAGATCAGCAAACGTACCCTCCTCCTGCAGGACAACGCTCCGGTCCACAACTCGCATGTCGCATGATCAGAAGCACGGGCGTGTGGTTATGAAATCCTCCCCCATCCTCCCTACTCTCCTGACCTTGCACCCTCTGACTTTCACCTCTTCCCAGCCATGAAGTTGTTTTTGAAAGGAAAGCGTTTCCCAGATGATGCAGCCTTGATTTCTGAAGTCACGTTGTGGTTTGAGGATCAACCTGGGGTGTTCTACAAAAACAGTCTCCCCTCGTAATTTGCAGAGGCACTATGTAGGTAGGTATGTTACATATTAGCATTTGCCAAATTATCTGAGCAAGAAAATTATTATTATTATTATTATTATTATTATTATAGTGTAGTTTGAATCAAATTTGTTTTAAAGAGAAAAATGCAATTTAAGGACAAATATGCTTAAATGACGTTTAAGGAATTTAAATTGACTAGATTCTATAAAAAATAAAAAGGACTATTAGATAAATAAAAACAAATATGTTTTCAGAAAAATGAATGTGCATTAACAATAAGTTAGAAGAGTTGAAGTCAGTCGAGTAGGGCAGTCGAAGAAGGCCGAGTCAAGAAGTCGGGGAGAAGACACCGTGGAAGCTGGTTAAGTCAAGATCAAAATGTGAAGTGAAAACGTAATCTCTGAAATGTTGACACAATGTGTGAATAAATGTTATATCTATATATGTATAAAGTGAAAGTGTCTGTCTGTCTGTCTGTGTACATTTCCCTACACAATAACTCTGTCAATTTTCAGTCTACAGACTCGAAAGTTGATATTTTTTTTTTTTTTTTTTTTTTTATTACATTTTCACCCCAAACAAGGCAAATTGCCACTTTGGTGTAGGGGGCTACTATCAGGGGCAACAACTACTGGGGTACTATGTAGGGATTTGGGCAGCAAGGTGTCGGTTCACGTTACACTTGAACTTCTGCACGTCAGTACTGTTGGGGAAGCAGGGACCTGGAATGGAATTCCAGAGTCTTGCGGTTCTGGGGAAGAAACTATTGGAGTAAAAAGATCTTTTACATCTAGGGACCTCTACAGTGTGGGGGTGGGATCTAGTAGCCTGTCGGGTTTGTCGAGGGTGCTCGCGTCGTGGGGGCACAAGTGATTGCAGTTCATCAGAGCATTCACCACTAAAATACTTGTAGAACAGGCAGAGGGATGCAACATTTCGTCGATGGGACAGAGGCTGAAGCTTAGATGCCAGTTCAGGGCCTATCAGATTTGCGACTCTCTTTTGAACCTTGTCAAGGAGCGAGAGACTAGTAGCAGATGCACCAGCCCAGATGTGGCAGTAATACTCCATACATGGGCGAATGGTGGCCTTATAGAGGTACAGAATACTTTCGGGTGTTAGTAGTTTTCTAGCACGGTAGAGAGAGCCTACCTTTCTTGCAGCGGCCCTGGCAATGCCTTCAATGTAATTGTTCCAACTCATGTTTCCTGTGAACGTTAGGCCAAGGAGTTTGAAAGATGGACTCTCAGATAAAGAGTCGTTGGCCATTGCTATTGGTGGTAGAGAGGGTTTCTTGTAATTATTGAATGAAACTAGTTTAGTCTTGGCAGCATTGAACGCGACCAACCACTTTTGTCCCCATTCCACTACAGATTGGAGGTCTTCCTCTAGTGTTTCTGCCATTTCTTTAGAAATGTGTTCATTCGTCTTCCTGTCGTGTCTGCCATAGAGTGTAGTGTCATCAGCATATATACCCATCTCAGAGGCAATGTTGTCGGGGAGGTCATTTATGAATATCAGGAACAATAGAGGTCCAAGGATAGAACCCTGGGGCACTCCCGCATTTATATCATATTGTTTAGATGTGCGACCGTCGAGGACTACCTGGATTTTTCTCTTATCTAAGAAGGATTTAATTATGTTAAGTATTCTACCAGTGATACCGTATGATCTGATTTTACTGAGGAGACCCTCATGCCATACCCTGTCAAAAGCCTTAGATATATCTAGAGCTACCGCTCTGCCTTCCCCCGCTTTGTCCAGTGATTGGTATATACGTTCAGAGATCACGGTGAGGATGTCTGCTGTGGAACGGGCTTGTCTAAATCCATATTGTTTGTCAGTCAGTAGTTTAGCATCTGTAAGATGATGGACTAGAGCATGGTTAATTATGGTCTCAAATATTTTGGCAAAAAGTGGGAGGAGGCTAATGGGGCGATAATTTGATGGGTCTGTCCTTTCGCCAGAATTCTTGAATACTGGTACAACAGAAGCAGTTTTCCAACAGCCCGGAAAGCAAGCTTCATTAAGACATTTGTTGTAGAGTTTGGAGAGAACTGGAGCTACTTCGGCTGAGCACTTTTTTAATAGCACAGCTGGGATAAGATCGGGTCCACATGCTTTTGAGGTGTCAAGGTTTTTTATGATAGCATGCACCTGAGCAGGGGTGGTTTTCAGATCGTCTAGTGTGGCGTCTGTCCGCATAGGAAAGTCAAGTAGGGGGTGGTTGGAAGGGTCCAGTGTGGAGTTTGAGGCAAACCGACTGGCAAGCATGTTAGCCTTGTCGGTTGCTGAGGAGACAACCTCGTGATTGTTGGTTAGTGGGGGAATTGTTGATTGCCCATTATTTACTAGAATATATATATATACAGGGCATTGAGATTTGAGAAAATCTTTGTAATCCGTTTGGCTGTCAAGGGGTTAAAGTTCAACGATTTGACCTTTGAGAACTCTACCAAACTCCTCTGACAATTTCGGGTCGAAACACTTGAGATTTTAGATATAGGTTCCTTGGACATGGATCTTACTTAATAACTTGATTTGAGCCCAAAATAATAAATGTTAAGGGGTCATAATAGGGGTCAAAGTTTAAAAAAATTTGACCTCTGTGGTCTCTACCAAATTACTCAGACAATTTCTGGTTAAACATTTGAAATTTTACATAAAGGGTATTCAGAGATAGGGCAAGCTTTTTAATCGGTTTGAGGCGAAAATTTGAGCTACCAATATATAAATCTATGTATGTTTGCATGTCTGCCTAAAACTTTCGACAGAGGCGACAGAATTTCACAAGATCAGTATCGTTTTGAAGCTCGACCCTTCAGACGACAAATAGCGAAAAATTGGCTAAAAACTTTTTCACCCTCAACTAGGCACTTTTCTACAGGGAGGGGTCTCTTTTTTCGTCGATATTTTCGAAAGTCATCCCCTCTTTTCGATGGTCTAGCCTTAATTTAAACCTACGTCACTTCCGGTTTGGCGGTGGTTGTAACAGCAAAGACGTCACGTTTTTTCTTCCTTCGATGTATGGTTTCGAGCCTGCCTTCCTACTACCACATTTTTTTTTTTTGCTCAACACACACCTCCAAACACCCGGGCAACGCCGGGTATCCATGCTAGTGAAATATAACTTTGTGTGTTGTCATTTTTCGAAGAAACAGGTATATGAATTCGTCCCGGTTGTTATTGTAATATTAAATGTTTATCGAACTCTTAAATGTTTACAAACTTTGTCTATTATATAGACTGTTGTTATTATATACACACCTTCGTCTCAACCAAAGAACATTTATCTAACTCTCTAACTCTCTATCAATGGAACATTGTCCCCTCTCATCGTTTGAAGTCCCCTCATGAACAAGTATTTGTTATCCCCTCAAATAACATGTCGACATGTCCACGTCATCGCTTCAGTCCAGCTCAAACAAAACATTAATCGATAATTTGATACCCCGCTATCCAACAGCTGAGCAGCAAGATGTTTGTTTATATTACACTTGAACTTCCCCATGTCAGTACAGTCGGGAGGGAATTCCAAAATCTAGCAGTTAGTTAGAGGGAAGAAACTATAGGAGTAAAAGGCTTTCGGGCATCTAGGGATCGCTGCTGTATAGAGGTGAGATTTTGCTGCTGGTCGGGTATTTACGTTGAGGAGGTACATACCTTTGGAATTCGTCAGAGCACCTTCCATTAAAATACTTGTAAAATAGGCAGAGGGATGCAACATTTCGTTGATGGGATAAGGGTCTGAGTTTGGTTGACATAGTGGGACTTATCAGGCTGGCGATTCTTTTTTGAACCCTGTCTAGGAGAGAAAAGCTAGTAGCAGATGCACCAGCCTAAATGTGGCAACAATACTCCCTGCATGAGTGGATGGAGGCCTTGTAGAGATACAGGATACTCTCAGGTGTAAGTAACTCTCTAGCATGGTAGAGGGAGAGTCCATCTCCTTCGGAGCAACCTTGGCAATGTCATCAATATATTTGTTCCAACTCATATTCCCTGTGAACAGTGTTCTGCCTCTTTTGTATAAAACTAAATTTGGACAACTTAAGCCTAGCAGCTGTGTCCCAAGATTTATAATGATCGGTTAATTAGTCTTGGAATGAATCCTGAAAATACAAGTATATAAACATATAAAATAACTTGAAAAAATAACTTGAAACGAAAGGTAATGTTTAATAAAATAACTTGATAAAAATTCAATAGTTTGTTACTTTTTCGAAAACAAAGCCATTCAATTGCCTCCGTGAAATTTGCTGTTGGAACCGTGATTGACTAACACTTATATCTACTATTATGGCGGACCGTCATGTCTGGTCAGTATTCATTTATAACGTGGTAAATTCCCTGGATCGAGCTGTCCCAACCGCTCCAGTGTGAATAGCAAGGCAAGCACTAGTAATTACGTTTCTGCTGTTCCTCAACCACAGCTGGAATTATTGGTATTTTCAGGCGCCACATTTTTTAACTTTCTATTTCAAAACTTTGTGTTTTGGGCGCTTTATTTTTGAAGATCTTCAGAAACTATATAAGAAACTGACAAATTCTTTTTATTGTTTTATTTCCTTGTTATTAAAAAACAATGTCAATCAATAAGAAATCTTGCGATAGAAAGGACTTATGATATTTCATATTTCATTTTATTAGTGACAAAAAACATCTTAATGCATCCATGTAAATGCTGGAAAACACATTTTTATAGGTGTCTTTCGTACAAGTACTTTTACTTGCTATTTTTTCTAAGTAATTTTAAGTTCTATAATTCTAAAATTCAAATGTTCTGATTAAAGCTGGAAACACCTTTGTAATTTTGCCCCAAAGTCAAATTAATTCTACTCTGGGTTCCAAATAAATTATTTCGAAATTCTTCGTGTACACATTGTCGATAACTTAGTGAATATTCTTTTGTTTGTCATTGTCGATTATGTCGGACCACCCACGCGTAGAGTTATATCATTATTTTGTTGGATAAAAAGAACAACATAAAATTAAATACTGTGGAGACAGAATGTATGAAAGAAGAGACAATAGGAAAAACTAATTAAACACAAGAATAAATTATCACAAACAAAAATTTAACTGGTTTCCTTTTGACTCGTTTTGTTCACAAATTTTGTATCTACTGTATTTCTATTTATATCTCGAAACCGGTTAAGTTCTTGCTTGTGATAATTTATCCTTGTGTTTAATTTGTTTTTCCTTTTTCTCTTTATTCACACATATATATTGCTATATGCATTTTGTTATATGCAAGTGGGATAAAAAATATAAACGCATTATTTTACATATGAGGTTAATAGCTGCATTAAGAATGACGAATTGCGGAGGATAATGTCAAGTTTTGGCAGTTGAGAACACATCAAAGGTAAGAGTTGGCGCGAATTGCGGCGTCAGTAAAAAGAAGTCCTGCCAATTTTCATTTAGATTACAGCGTATATGCAGGCTAAATAGAAAATTGTCTCAATATTCCAATATTTTGCTTTATTTCTATTTTTAGCATAATTTGAACAAGGGCATTTGAGGATGTTGCCAAGAGAGTGCTGCAATGAAAGTGAACTCCCTCTACCATGCTAGAAAATTACTCACACCAGACAGTGTGCAATATATTTACACAGCCACAATTTATCTGAGCTGGTTCATGTAACACTAGTCTTTCATGCTCACACTATCTAAAAAAGAAAAGTCTTAAATCTTATGACTTGTAACATTCTAAAAACTTGTTAAAAAAGGTCTGGGCAGACTTTTTAGTATATTTGGATGATTCGGACTACTGTAACGTTACCCATCAAGTTGTAGGCTCAGTCGCAAAGTAGACAAAAATAGGAAAGAACTTCAACTTGCTTTTTCCCATTGTAACAACATTTTTACCTTATTCTCCATCCACACATAACTTCTCAATACGACTGTTACGTCACCCACGTCTCTAAAGTGATTTCGAACGTCACTCATGTCTCTAACATGATTTGGAACATCATCCACGTCTCTAACATGATCGTCTTCTCTAACGTGCTCTTTCACTTTTTTATAGTCTTTTTTTTTTACTAGTGATGTCATTTCGCACACATCCTCACACTGTTACACAACTATCCTCTCTGCATGACCTGGTGGTGCAATGAATAAACAGATTAAGTGACAACCAATTCCAAATGAAAATCTTCTGGAGGCTGAAGTTTTTAGAATGACTAACACTATAATTCAATTTTTGCGAATTATTATTTTGTTTTTGTTTTTTTGTTTTTCTGTGAAATGTTATGATGCTACGACGTTCATGAAAAGAATAATTTTGCTATTTTTCTTTCGTTCATGTTTTTTATCAAACCAAAACGACACTTTTCTGTTGATTTTGATTCGATTCAATTGCTGACACAAAACAAAATGGACAAAAAATTCTCTTTAAAGTTGCGTTTGCGAGCAAAGATAAAAAAAACTCGAAATGCAATAAAAATGTCACAGAATCCAACAAAGCTCCAAATACCATGGCAACGGCAGAGTTATGAACAAACACAAGATGCGAAAGAAATGAAATTAACACAATCAAAATGAAAGCTAATTTTTCACACGTGCCCAGGAGTATTTCAGTTCACAATTACGCGCTCATAAACACGTGCACAGGAGAGTAGGTTAATACCTCCTTCTCACCAAATGCAAGAAACCTTATAAACTGTTACCATCCTCTCCCCTCACAAAAAAAATAATTGATGAGATCAACTTCGAATGAATCGATATTAAATAATCATGAAACGTCAAGAAGGATGGAAAAAACGAGGAACAAGAGCACTAACCAAACCTCCAAATCGCAAATTACGCAGCTTTCACAATAATGCGATGTCATTTGCGATGGTTATTGACAAAGGTGGAGAGTAATGGAGATCTGGGAAAACTTGTTTTCCCTCAGACCCCAGAAACACCACCGGTTATCATTAGTGATTAATCACTGATGATAACTGCTGTGAGAACTCCTAGTGAGTAAATAATAATAAATTATTATTATTATTATTATTATTATTATTATTATTATTATTATTATTATTATTATTATTATTATTATTATTTACCAATAATGATACTACTAATATTAATAAAAAAAAAAAAAAATAATAATAATAATAATAATAATAATAATAATAATAATAATAGTAAGAACGCTAAGAACAATACGGAAAATTCTGAAAAAAGAATGGAAAAGATTGGAATCAGAACGATGGCTGAGAAGATAGAACGGATAACAATAATGAAAACGGCTGCAATATTAAAGAAAACCCTTGAATGCGGAGACTAATACACGTAAGCGACAGGTGAGTGGTGGACATTCAGAAACCGTTACAGATGTAAAACGCAAAGGAACATCACATGGAATCATGAAAACTGAAACGGTTGAATTGTAAATTAACCTCCTGCGTCATTGCCTTCCCTTTTTGTGTGTATGTCACCATAAACTGAGTCCACATCAAATAAGAGAGAAGGGTCAAAGAGGAGAGAAAGCACTAGCCAGACCTCCGCATGATGAGTGCAAAAAGGACTGGGACTTTGTGGAGGCTTTCTGCAATCGAAAGGAGATCGATGATCGTCATTGGTTAGCGGCTGTTCAGCTGCAAAAGTTATCAAAAGAGGTGGAGAGTACTGAAGATTTTGAGAGACCTCTTCTCACTAAGACTCCAGAGAACACCAAAAATTGTTCTCAAATAGAAATCTTTGATGATTGTCGGTGTGACTACCCCTACTTAGTAAATAATCTCTATATTAATGCGATAGCGTGTGTGTTCTTTTGTGTGTCACACTTACATCCGGGTCGTTTAATTGTTATGTTCTTCTATTTCTTGTCATAAATAATTTTACCAAGAATTCTTCATAAGTTTTAGTTTCGGTTTCGACTATAGTTGATGGCACTTAAGTCGTCTTTTTTATATATAAATAATTTTATCAAGAATTCTTCATAAGTTTTGGCTTCGGTTTCGATTATGGCTGAAGGAACTCAAGTTATATATATATATACATATATTTTTTTCAGAAGTTTTTATTTTGGTTTCGATTCAAGCTAATGCACGCAAGTCATATGGATATATATATTTTTTTATTTTTGAAATCGCAACTTTATAATATATAAAAATCGATAGAAAATTAACTCTATAATAATATATACGAAATCTGCAGGAATTAAACTATCATATTTAAGCCTGCTTTACGACCAAACTTTACTGGGGATTCGTGCTAGCTTAGATAAATACTTTTGCAGTTTTAACAAAAAAGCTATAATATCAGAGCATATCCATTTACACTGAACATCTACGGAATGCCAACATGAATATATTACGTATGAATGAGTCCCCTGTGGAATTTCCATAGGACCGGCTAGTAATAATAATGAAAACCGCCTTTATATAACAAGAAAAGAAGGTTGAAAAAACTGACATGAAAGACTGTTAACATTATATTGAATTGCTATGATTAATTAAAAATTCAGCTATTGTCATCCATCCTCCCTACACGATGATCAGATGATCCTCATCATTTCAATAGATGAGTATCTTTCTATTATATATATTATTTATTGTATGGCATCTTTTCCTTTATTCTATCAGAGTTGTATTGCATTTTTCTATTATATTCTTTTAAAGTTGTGTTGTATAGCATCGTTTTATTACATTTTTCTATTATATTCTATCATAGTTTTATTGTATATTATCTTTCTTATATATTCTATCATGGTAAAGTATTGCATTTTTCTTTTATGTTCTATTATAGTATTGTATTGAATATTTCTATAATATACTATTATAGTATTGTATTGAATATTTCTATTATATTCTGTTACTACTGTATTATATTTTTTATCATATTCTAATATAGTTGCATTGTAAAACAACTATGGAAGGCAGTAATTGCTGCGAATACAGTTAGGAGATTCAGAGTTCCTATCCCGTCACAGTTACTACCTGACGAGGGTCAGACGAATAGTTGTTCGAAACATCGTGAAACAATAACTAAAAGATGGGGGTAAAAGTCCACGAAGCGAATGGTTTTAATTGTTTGCCTTCTTTCTCACTACCCCTGCTTCGTTTTAATTAGCTTCAAATTGTTTCAACTTCCAAACGTAATATGTTTATGTGAAAATAAACCCTCAGTTAAAAATGACAACAACAAAAAAAGATTGTCCTTCACCGGCACCAGCACTAATATTCATATAAAATCAGAGAATGACGGAAATAATATAGTTTTTCATTTATAAATTCTCCTTTTTGATGACCCGAAGAAAAAAAAATACATAAGTTTACTTTTTACCAAATTCATTTCAGGCAACTTATGTTGTCGGACTTGCTATTTGCTTTCTCATTTTATTGAACAACCTGAAATGGTTTTGTTTAGGAGTTAGGAACACGCAACGTGTTTTTATTTGCTAATATTTATTTATTTATATATAAATGAATACACATTTATATATAAATGAATACACATTGGTGTTTATTGTGGAGTGGAGAATGTTTTGTAATCCATACAATTTTCGGTTCGTAGGAAGAATCCCCAAATTTTTAATTAATTTAAGTTACTCCAGACAATGCATTAAGCCGCTTGATGTAAAGAGCGAAACAAAAACGAAAGATGATTATCACAAAGACAATGATGTCTAGTTACCTTAGCCTTGAAAAGACTAAGGCTTTAGGTAGAAAACAGTCGGTAGGGAGAGAGTTCCACAAGTGTGCTGTTCTTGGTATGACGATACGTCCCCGTTGAAAGGGAATTTATCCTCGAGACGCATCGTAAAATAAAAACGTGCCGTAGAATTATCACGACCAAGTAGCACTTTACACCGATCTGGACAGTAACTTCGTCGTGGAATATTCTCATGAGATTCACGTTTGACGAATTACCAGGCAATGAATAACGGAACAACACGGCCATATATATCTATCATACACATGTCATTTATTATGCGTTAAAATTCAACAACTAAGACAAAATATTGAAAGGGAATAATAATTATAAAAGAAAACATGCAAACGGTGTTCATCGGGTCAAAAAAAAAGGTGGGGTACAACGGTAAAGAAAACTGTTCAGATAAACATAACCTCTTTTCTTTCCTTCCTTTTTATCTTCATTTGTTATCCATGTGGAATAATAGTTGAGCCATATGAGGCAGTAGAAATTATTCAAAGCAAGAAAAAAAAAATTCAGTCCAGCAAGTCGACATGTATGAAGTATGGGTGGTGAGACAATATTGAACGATACTTAGCCGTGAGGACGTGCATCTAACCGATGGTTAGGTATCCGATAAAAGTCAATGTTCCGATGTTATAGTGTGAGGAAGTCCCGCTTCGCCAACGTGCGATTCGATGTCCTTCGAAGTTAGTTTATCCACTTGTCTTTCCTCGTTTTTCCTTCTCGCTTATTTCTCAACCACCAACGTAAGGACATCTCATTCCCACATATCTGAGCCAAGGTGCATTCGTAGTTTTGATGTATTCCCTTTTCGGATCCAAGAATAAGACTTAGTCTTGAGAGGATCACTATTTTACCGTATAAATCACGTTGCTGATGTTCATCGCGTCTTTTTGTTGTCCTCACCATTCGGGAATGTATCCCATTCCAATATCTCTGAGCCAAGGTGTATTCGCAGTCTTATTCCCTTTTCGGCTTAAGGAATGAGATTAAAGTTGAGTGAGCTTCCAATTTACGGAGCGAATTATGTTGGCTGGTATCAATCGCATTTTTATTGTCGACATTCATTTGACTATGTGATTAGCTCCATTTCTTTAGACTGACTCCCTTGTTTTTTTTTGTGTTTTTTTTTTCTCGTGCGTAATTCCCGTTAAAAGTTTTTTCTCTTCCTCTTTTTCCCGCACGCTGCTTCGTTTGGGGTGGAGGTGGGGTTTTTCTTCATGGTTTGACGAATGACTTGGTGGAAAGGGGATGGGGATGGGGTGTCTAACTCGCTTCCTTTTATGGGTTCACGTATGGATATTTCGTTGCTGAATGTCTTGATAGCAATGAGTAGGGTGAGGGGTGTCTGACCAACAGATATTCAAAATAAAATTTAAGGAGAGGAGGATGGCCACTTCTGCAGTATGCACTGTTTTTTGTGACATTGGAAAAAAGCAATTGTCTTTGGTCAGTGAAGAAGAAATTCGTTTAGACTGGTCACTTTTTTGGTGAGCTACATTTTCCTAACATTAAAAAACGACCTTACGTTTAGCTCTGATTCGTGGGGAAGCAAGTAAATAGAGACACCTATATTTCAAGAATTCTGTTAAAGCTAACATTATTACAACTTTGTTCACTGGAGAATCGTTGTTTTGATTTTTTGGTCTTATGACGCATCAACTGCTTTCTTGTCTGATGGCAGTTAAATTGCAAAGTGATTCCAACGAATGCTAAAAAGCAAATGACTTAAATTGCTTACCTTCTTTCTTTCTCAACTTTGTTTTCTTCCTCACTTCTTAAAGTAAGTTTTCATATAAACATATGCACTCAAAATATTTCCAACCAATAGAAATCGTTTCAAGCCTCAAAAGTAACACGTCTATGTGAAAATAGTAAACCACTGCGGAAGTTAGAAACTCCTATCAAACAAACAGCCAAAAGTTAGAGACAATGAGAACTCTTAAATTAGCCACACCTTTAACTTTACGCCTCTATCCTGCCTTTGACTGGAAGAGGCAGAAGGATTCTATGACTCACGTATCAACATTCATCAACTCGTGCACATCCATACACGAACTAACAAGAATAATGTAAACCTACACACACACATACACAATGCCACGCTGCCAAATATTCACACATATATATATATATATATATACTACTTACACACGCATATTTACACTATACAATTCTATGTAAGCCTTCTGACTACTAGCACAGTTTTCTTATAAAAAAATACGCGTTTATATAAATGATCGAAAATAACTTTTATATTCTTATTTCTTGTATAAAAATGTTTTGTTATAAATTTTTGTTTTTCTCAATTTTTCATTTACAAAACTGTTTATATTTTAGGTAGCACTTACTACTTGGTGATCATTCTCTTAATGTTTAATTTATTTCTATTTTTATTATGTACGTATCATTCTTTCATCATTCATTTTCTGCCTTCGCTAAACATAACTTTATACCAAAATAAAATTAAATGTTCGTGTGATTCTTGACTAAACCATATGAGGCTATCGTCATTCAAAATAGGCTCTACCAAAGGCATGAACCACGGCACAAACTAAATGTAGGTTCCAATCGACTTGGGAAGTAGGTGTGGTTTTTAGTTCAACATTTTGGAAAGTGTTCCTCGTCTACTCTCCGATTCTGGAGTACAAAACAAAAAATAAAAAAAATAAAAAAAGAACGCATTACGTTTGACAAATTATTGCTTTTTAATTAATATATTTACGATGACACTAACAATAATTAAACTAAATAAGGTACTGACCCATTGAAGTTGATGGTAAAGAAGTTGGACTTCCTGTCGGGCTTGGTTCTTCTCGTGGTGGTGAATGACCTGCCATATTGATATATTTTGGATCACTTTGAAGTGTGTCATATTGAACAAACTTTCCACTCGTATCCAAGACAAAATCATTTTCAGAATTTACCTGGAAAAAAAGAAAAATATGTAAGATAGAAAATTAAATAATTATCGACTACTACTAATAAAGAAAAATATGTGCGTGTGTGTGTGTGGATGTGTGTGTGTGTGCGTGTGTGTGTGTGTGTGTGTGCGTGTGTGTGTGTATACATGATGATACTCCCGTCAATTTTGACATATGAAGTCCACAACAATAACTAAGTTGTTCAGAAATCGACACGGATGATTTTTTTATAGTGGTGTAGGCTTTGTGCAGAACCAACCACACTTTTGGTACAGCTTTTTTTCTTTTTTTTTTTTTTCTTACCTCCACCCCAAATAAGGCATATTGCCACTTGGACTTAAGGGGTTACTAATTGGGGCCATGCCTAAGAAAGGTTATGATGTTGGTTTATGCTACATTTGAATTCTACATATCAGTACAGTTATAGAAGCAGGTAGCAGGAAGGGAATTCCAAAGTCTAGCTGTTCTAGAGAAGAAGCCATTAGAGAAGCAAGCTTTCTGGTATTTAGGGACCTCAACAGTGAATGGATGTGATTTTGCTCCTAAGTGGGTTTGTTGGGGATATGTACGTCGAAGGGGAACAAGTGCAATGAGTTCATCAGAGCACATTCCATTAAAATGCTTGTCAAATAGGCACAGGGATGCAACATTGTGGTGATGAGACAGGGGTTGGAGCCTAGTTGACAAAGTGGGACCTATAAGATTGGAGACACTTTTTTCTACCTATCCAAGAGGGAGAGACTAGTGGTAGCTGCACCAGTCCAGATGTGGCAACAATACTCCATGCATGGGCGAATGGTGGCCTTATAGAGGTACAGGATAATCTCAGGCGTGAGTAGTTTTCTAGCACGATAGAGGAAGCCCACCTTCCTTGCAGCAGCCTTCACAATGTCCTCAATGTATTTTTCCAGTTCATATTGCCTGTGAATGTGAATGAGGAGTTTGAAGGAAGAATTTTTAAGTAGGGAGTTATTTGTCATGGATATCCGTAGTTGGAGAGGTTTCTTGTAATTTTTAAAGGAGAGCAGCTTAGTCTTACTCACATTAAATGTTACCTTCCATTTACGGCTTCATTCCACTATGGTCTGGAGGTCATTTTCTAATGATTCAGCCATTGTCTTAGATTTGTGTACATCCGTTCTTCCCTCATACATGTTATAGAGTGTTGTATCATCAGCAAATATACCCATCTCGCATACAATATTATCAAGGAGGTCAGTAATGAATATCAGGAGTAACAGTGGTCCAAGGGTCGAGCCCTGAGGCACTCCTGCATTAATATTCTGCTGCTTGGATGAACGTCCATCAATGACAGCCTGGATGTTCTTTTTGTCTAAAAAACATCCAAATATATTCTGTATTCATTCAGTTATATCGTATGATTTAATTTTAATTAGCAGCCTTTCATGCCAGACTTTGTCAATAGCCCTGTATATATCGAGAGCTACAGCCCTGATTCTGCCTGTCTTATCTAGTACATTGTATATGTGTGCAGAGATGAGTGTTAAAGTATCTACAGTAGAATGATATTATCTAAATCTGTACTGTTTGTCAGAAAGAAGATTAGTTTTTGCAAGGTGCTGGACTAATGCTTCATTAGCGTCTCAAATATTTTAATGAAGAGTGGGAGCAGATTGATAGGACGATAATTGAGAGGGTCGGTTCTTTCACCAGAATTCTTGTACACTTGTACAACAGAAGCCATCTTCCAGCTATTAGGGAAGTAAGATTTCGCAAGGCATTTGTTGTAGAGCTTGGAAAGTACAGGAGCTAGTTCAGCTGAGCTTTCTTAATTAGTATAGTAGCAATGAGATCAGGCCCACACGTCTTAGAGGTGTCTAAGTTTTTTATGATATCGCAAACATAAGAAGAGGTAATATTCAGATCAATTGTGACTTTCATCCGCATAGGGGAAATTGGGACAGAGTAGTTTGTTGACGCATCGATTGAGTTGAAGGCGAATCACTGGGCAAGCCATTCCGCCTTCTCAGTTGCCATGCATGCAACGTTCTGGGTGTTGGGTAGTGGGGAATTAATGATGGCCCTTTATTTACTACACTATTATAGATTTTCAGAAATCACGCGTTCCTATCTTCTGCAATTTTATAGTTATTTCAGCTTGACTGTTTTGGCTGGCTGTTGCTATTTCTCTCTTACAATGATTTCTAGCATCTACAAATTTTTGCCTATTTGTATTTGACTTATGATGTATGAACCGGCAGAGTGCGTGCTGTCTTTGTGCAATAACAGCTGCACAATCTGTAGTCAACCATAATATATCCTCTAAATTCAAAAATACAGAATTGTTGTAGAAAGGACGAACAAATACATTAGAAGTAATTATCTCCAAACTTGAATCGTCAGAACAACGATAGGTTAAAGGTCTGTCATTAATAAATCCTTGCAAGTCAGACAAGACCGTTAGGAGTTGGAAATAATCCAACCTTTTTCGTCCAACCATCTTAAAAAGACAGTTCTTAATCACCTTAATTAATCTTTCCCACACCGCTCTATAGATATGGTTTGATGTTTGATGCGATAAGTGTCATAATTTTTCTTAAACTCATCCGACAAATAAACTTGCTTTATCAAGCCACAACCAGTTATAAATGAATGAGTGTTGTCAGAATGTGTTAATGCACTCCAAACATATTAAAGAATCTCAAAATGGCAAATACCACCGAGCGAACAGACATGTCAGGCACAAGCTCCAGATGAATGGCTCTGACATTAAAAGATGTAAATATCAATATATACATTTTCTTAGTTTCTACACCTTCCTGAAACCACAAGCGACCGGTAAAGTCAATACCAGTACGCAAGAAAGGCCTAACCAAGTTAAGCCAATGCTTGGACAAATTAATAACCTTGGGAGACTTAAAGGACAGAGAGTTTTACCTTTTACAGACAGTACAACCAGAGATTACTGCTTTGATGGCCTGTCTGGCCTTAGGTAACCAAAATCCTGAGAGGCGCAGCTTGGAAAGAGTTGCAGCTATTCCCAAATGTTTGCATCTAACATGGCAATTTATGAGAATCAAACAAGTCACATGATATGATCTATGCAACAAAATAGGATGCATTACATCTTTGGAAAAATAGATAAAGTTGTCAGTTCGTCCATGAGAACGTATTAACCCTTAACTATTTTTCAAATAGATTGAATTTAGATATTAACGAAGGGAATTCTTTTCCATGGCCCAAAATTGATTTTCAGTAAGCCTGAATAAATAAGATCTGGCCTAAAGACTAAAATCAAATCGATGCCTTTTTAGTTTAAATATAAATTTAAAAAATAAAGTCAATATTCTTATCAACTTATTTAAAGAGGAAAGTCTTTCTACATTAATTACAGAAGGATAATTTAACTCATCCTCACACCTAGTGTATGCATTAGTGAGTATTTTATTGGTCGGGCTAACGCACTCCAAGCCAAAGGTAGGCCAGTTCAAGTTATTTCTCTTTAACCAGACAGGACCTTTCAACCAAAATTGTATCTCCCTTCTAAATTTATTTAAAGAGATGCCTCACATAACGAAGTCTGCGGGATTATTTCCTGTGTTGACATATTTGAACTTAACCTTATATCGCCTGTTACGTAAATCAACAATCATTCTTTGAAAAGAATTCTGACAAATCGACACTTCGAGTTAATAGTATCAGACAGAAGCCAGTATAACATGACTTGAGCATCCACGACTTTAATGAGTTCACTCAACATTTTGGAAGAGAACATATTAACCAGCAGAGAAAAACGTGTTTAACACACATAAACACATAATAATTCCAATGTGTGTAAAGTCCTCTTAACAGGAGGAGCTACATTTGCCTCGGCAAAAATTAAATCAGCTTCACCATGCTGATATAGATATTCAGCAATACCAAAAGATTTGAAGCATCGCAAAATAATATCAAGACCTGTTGAACTGAAAATTTCGAATACCAATTAACTTTTGATAAAGATTCTTCCAAAAGACCAAAATACCATGCAGAACATTCAGGTCATAGGAAATCCCGAATTATCTGACCTCTAATAGTTATAGGTAATACCAATCCTATCGGATCAAAGATGTCAAGACATTCCTTCCAACTATGCAAAAACTTAATTTCATCTTGTTAGATAAAGGATCGTGAAGGTAACTTCAAATCTTTTCATATGTATTTCTATGAGAGGAGTAATTCATATTATTTGGATTCATCTTGAGTGTGAGTTTTGCAACGTTTCGATCAATGTAACCTCCGACCGTCTTCAGATGTATCTTGTCAAACTCGGGAGTGTTTCTGCCAAACTCGGAAATTTTGACGGAATTTCGAGTGGAACCCTTTATTTAATTCACAAGGGTAGCGTGCTCTTGTTCCCTCAGCCATCACTTGATAGAAATCCTAAGTACTTAGCAATTGTATTTTTCGGAGAATATCACTTTTTACAATTGATTTTTCCAAATACTCTAATCACTGCACCACAGGTACGAATTTTAGGAGCCTTAAACTTATCTTATTTCTAGTTGTAAATATCACTGAAGAAGGTCGGAGGCTACATTCACCGAAACGTTGTGAAAATCACACTCAAGATGAGAACAGTAGTCTGATGAATCCAAATAATATGAATAACCAATCCTCATCTCAAAAACTCAGAAACGTCAGAGATGCAATTGTTGTCAAGTTTAATACACTGCGCAACCAGTTCGTTATTACTGCAGGAAGAGTTTTCTAAGAAAAACTCTTCCTGCATAACCGCTACAGCGTCTAAATACAACTGTAGAAGATGAGCAAGAGACTGGTGCGTCTTCACTAAGTTGTCAACGTAAAACTTTCAAGTAATAAATCCTTACAGTGAATATTTCTCCACACGGTACTTGACAATGTAATTTAAAATAAATGGGCAAGATATAAACCCAAATACGAGAGATATGTACTTAAAACATACTAGTCTATTTTCAAGCTTAAAAAGAAAACAGAAACGGTTTTTATCGAATTCATTTATTTAGCTTAATCATCAGGAAAACTTTTTGATGTCTGCCAAAAAGGCGAACTGATTAGTCCTGACTTTAAGTATCTATTCAAGCATATCCGAGTACAAATTTACGCCGACATAAGCGCAGTCGTTATCCATGCAGCCACCTACCTTGAAAATGCTGCTGTCAAACCTTACATAGTTATATGGAATGTCAAAGAGAGTTACAGCCTTGATTGAAGTGAGTGTCCCTAATGATGAAGGTCTGAACAGAGCTGAAAGGGAGAATCAGACCAAATATCAAGGTCTCATGTATCATATGAAAAGAAACTGGAATCTTTGAGAGATATCAATCATACCAATTATTGTAGGTTCCATAAGGCTTATGAAGAAGAACCTACCTGAATAATATTCCTGGTGAACCAAGTGCAAAAGATCCAGACAATTGCACTTAAGGGGGCAACGAGGATACTAAAAAGAGCTCTCGGCTGGTTTCAATAAAAAGCAGGGCAATGTTGGCAGCATTACAATCTTCAAAGGAAGAAAATATAAAAAAGAGGTTTTCCACCTGTTCTTGAACAATTGAAAACAGGACGGATCTTTGTTGTACACTGTAAGTTTTGTTTAAACGCTGGACGATATTCAAGGTACAAATCCCTTTCAGATAATTTTAGAGAAACACGATCTAACACTAACAGGGCTACCTGGTAGTTAGAGGGTATTGTACTTAGTTTATCCTTGTTCCAGGGTAGAGTTATATAATAACAGTTGTTGACAAAGCTAATAGAAGAACGAAAGGCTTTTTCTTCTTATCATAGTCAGTGAACTCATTTTCTCCGACACCCTAAACTATACAACCTATCAACGGTTCTATCAACAGAAAGCTCTTTGTAACCCAAATTTCAGCACAAAGTACACATGAGTAATATTACAAGAAGAATTGAAAACCCATTCTTCTGTCTGAGGAGATCTAAAGTCAGATATATTTCCGAACAAAACCTTGCCTTGAGGGAACTCCCAAACGTGTCCCCTTTAAATCTGCTTAAATTCATAGGTCCTTGGAATTTAATCACATCAACTCACAATAAGCTATGGACGAGCAACGTGTTGTCGTTGAACTCAGAATAATCAGCAGCTAGCTCAACTTTTATAAGATCTTCAATTACAGAAGTCAATCCATTAATATGGAAAGTAATATCTAAATTCTCATCAATCAAGAAAAACACGGAACGAATTCCTTGAGGGAACTTCATGTTAGTGCAGCACCGGATGGGTGACAATTTGGGAATACTAGTTGCTGTATGTACTGTGCCAGTATGCAGAAATTTCTAGGTTTGTATCTAAGGTTGCATTTAAAAACCACTGACATAAAGCTAGAAGAAGGAAAACCCAGAAATAAAAAACCTGTCTATTGTCTGCTCTTCTTGTATTTAATTGCATCGACTACAGCTGTTTTAAAAAGTGTGGATGGTTTTACAGAAGCCTTAACCACTATAAACAATTCATCTGTGTTGATTTCGGACAGTTTAATAGTTGTATGAACCTCATACGTTTAAATTGGTGAGAGAATTCTTTTCTTTTTCAATATATATATATATAAAAGTGAACGTGTCTGTCTGTCTGTCTGTCTGTCTGTGTACATTTCCCTACGCAATAACTCTGTCAATTTTTAGTCTATAGACTCGAAATTTGAAATACCGGGTACTGAGATTTGGGAAAATCGATGTGACGGGTGTCAGCCAGAAATTTGGCTGTTAAGGGGTCAAATTTTAACGATTTGACCTTTAAGAACTCTACCAAACTCCTCCGACAATTTTGGGTCTAGACACTTGAAATTTTAGATATAGGTTACTTGAACCTGGATCTAATTTAATAAAGTGATAAATTTTCAGGGGTCATAATAGGGGTCAAATTAAAAAAAAGTTTACTCTTTTTTTTTTTTTTTTTTGCTGAGCAGACACCTCCAAACACCCGGGCAACGCCGGGCTGAAATGCTAGTATATATATATATATATATATATATATATATATATATATATATATATATATATATATAAGTGAAAGTGTCTGTGTGTCTGTGTACATTTCCCTACGCAATAAATCTGTCAATTTTTAGTCTACATACTCGAAATTTTATATACAGGGTACTGAGATTTGGGAAAATCGATGTGATTGGTTTTCGGACAGAAATTTGGCGATTAAGGGGTCAAAGTTCAACGATTTGACCTTTGAGAACTCTACCAAACTCCTCCGACAATTTTCGATCTAAACACTTGAAATTTTAGATATAGGTTCATGGACATGGATCTAACTTAATAACTTGATTTGAGCCAAAAAAATAGTAAATTTTAAGGGGTCATAATAGGGGTCAAAGTTAAAAAAATTGACCACTTTTTTTTTGCTCAACATACATCTCCAAATACCCGGGCAACGCCGGGCACCCATGCTAGTATATATATATATATATATATATATATATATATATATATATATATATATATATATATATATATATATATATGCACGTTTCATTAAATAGCACAGATAACTCTTGCTTGTTTTTCTTGTAATCCTCCTTTTCTCTTTATCGGACCATTTTCCGAACGTTTTTTCCGAGTGAAAAAAGAAATTCCCCATAATAGCGAACGTTTTCGACCTCCATTGGTCATCCTCAGGCGAGTAGTAAAAAATAAAAAATGAAATTGAAAAATGAAAGTAGCGAGATGAAATGAAAAGGCGATTAAAAGACAAGTAAAATCGATTAAAATCATTAAAATACTCAAAAGCATTTAAGCGTGCCCTCCGTTTCGTTTTGAGTCTGGTTAATCGTTGGTTTATTAATGTGGATTAACAATGTCTCAAAGATCTGGAGGCGCACCTCACAATATGAGACAGTTAAAATGGCCGTGTTATTTATTAATATGTCTCTAAACTCATTTTTAGGGGTGTGGTGTGCTATGAGGTGCTGATAGATTGCATTCGGAAAAAACGTTCGGGAAATGGTCCGACAAAGAGAAAAGGAGGATTACAAGAAAAACAAGCAAGAGTTATCTGTGCTATTTAATGAAACGTGCATAAAAGAAAAATGCTGCCTAAGTATACTGACATATATATATATATATATATATATATATATTTACCAGTGGTGAAATAACCAGACTAGAGTGCTCAATGTGTAGCCAGAGCAGTATATAGAAAGTTTATTACTGTGAGTCCATTCTTATTTTTTTAACTCCCCTTCATCTACGATTTTTCCATTCTTATTTGATATTATAACTTAGTCCATCTATGAATTCTGACGATGCCAGTTGGATATTTCCTCTTTTTGAGGATCTTCCTCTAGCTTAAACAATATGTAAACTCATTCTGAACTCACAGTAATAAACATTACTATAATTATTATAGTAAAAAAATAATTATATATATATATATATATATATATATATATATATAGTACAAGACTTTGTTGAAATTCAAAGACTTACATTTATCCTTTTATATAACTCTTGTTTATCTCACCTTGGATTTCTTCATTACAGCCGTTGGGATGACAATTCTATGATTTTAGGTTTTTATAGAAATTTTCCTCTTATCACCTCGTCAGATGCGTTAATTTGTACATGATAAAACCTGGTGCGTACGTTTGTGGAAAAGAAATTCCATCCCATGTTATTACAGGTCGGCCATCCAACATATATATGTGTGTATATGTATATGTGTGTGTGTATGTGTGTGTGAGTATTAGAATAACCAGGTATCATTGAGAGGCGAAAGTGACCTCGTGCGCCACTGTGATCAGACTCCCTCAGCCAATCAGGCAACTAAATGCCACGCATGTAAGCGTCGTAACACTTGAGTAGCCTTTTTATCATCGTTATGACCAGGTCACAAAGAACTTGACCAGTTAGCCGTAGTGTCCTCACTGATAACTCACTGACATATGCTTCACCAAAGAATGCGGACCGACACCAGGCATCAGTGATTGTAACACTCCATTGAGCAGGTGAAAATCGTACTTAGCAACCTTTCTCGTATTACTAGATTCTAAGGCGTTCTCACCGACAACTGTCAGTTCTAGGACTCATATGATTTCCTGCATAGATAACTGAATTATTCCGTGTCTTGGTTTTTCATTGAGAATTCTGTTTGGATCATTGTAATAATGTTTTTAAATCCTTGATATTTTTATGTAATTAATTTTATTAGTGATTATAGCGGTCGTTGTTATTTTGCTCACTAATATTAGTGAGCAAAATAACAACGACCGCTATAATCATCAATAAAATTAATTACATAAAAATACATAAAATATTAACTACACAAGAATCAATTTTTTGAATTCATAGTAATATATTACAAATACAATATAGAATTTTTATATATATATATATATATATATATATATATATATATATATATATATATATATCTTTTAATAGACTTATTTTCCATGACTAAATTAATTCTATGACGCGCGTATAATCTTCTATTTATTTTTCTATCTTTTCCCTTCTCTTTCTCTGAGAGTCTAGACTAAATTAAACCATATGACAGGCAGCGGATGGTCACTCTCTTCCTTCTTTTTTCTTCCTTCTTCTCTTTCCTTTACGCTCAGCCGATTGTCAGTTTATTCCCTCTTCTTCCTAGGTTAGTAAACGCGTGTCAAGTCATTTACGGGTAAGAACGTGCATATTTAGGTGTGTGTGTGTGTGTGTGTGTGTGTGTGTGTGTGTGTGTGTGTGTGTGTGTGTGTGTGTGTGTGTGTGTGTGTGTGCATGTGTGTGTGTGCGTGTGTGTGGTTGTGTGTGTCTGTGTGTGTCTGTTGTTACGTCGGGTTACCGGACAGTTCGTTAAGTGTCATGATGTTATTGTTGTTTTTTAAAAAAATCCCTCCCCTACTAACTTAATTCCCACCCTCTCTATAAAATTTATTAAGTGGATTGCTACTACCACCCCCTCTGGTTTTTGACGGTCGGGGCCCGATTCTTTTTCTTTATTTATTTCAGTATCAAAAATGTAATTGTCTAGTTTAGATGCTTGAAAATATCATAAGGTTGAAATAAATTATTGCATCGACAATTATGTAATTTCCGTGTTATATTTTTATGTTATTGCTCTGTTTACCACATTGAGCTCTCATAGCCGGATTTCCTCCTGGAATTATTCCATTATAAAACTATATATATATATATATATATATATATATATATATATATATATAGATAGATAGATAGATAGATAGATAGATAGATGTATATATATATATGTGTAGATAGATAGATAGATAGATAGATAATTTTTTATACCTCCATTTTCCTTTATTATTTACTTCTAAATAAGATCCAAAAAAATTCTCTTGAGCTTTGTATTATCCTGATCAGTTACCTCTTAAAGAATTCCTTTTTTAGCCTTTGAGACTTTACACGACCGATCACCACAGTCGGTTGAAAATTGCTTTGAGCGACTAAAAGTCATAAATCACTCGCCTGCCAGTCGATAAAATTTCTTTAAATAAAGAAACGGGAAAAACTCATTTATTTTGCGACCCTCAAATATGCGGTGACTTAGAATGACCTATGTCTCATCATTTGTGAGTTCTTTCATCTCTAGCTGTGAGACCGTTGGAATATCGTATTGAAAAAAGAATGGTCACGCTAAAGATCAACAAGAGGTCAAATTTACACATTCGACGTGTAGTCAAAATGTCGCCTTCATTTAGCTCTCTGATTTTGAAATTCATTTGAATAGAAAATTCTTCGGCGCTACAACTACATACACTTCATGCTTACAAAAGTAAAGACGAACATTTGAAAGAGGAAAAAAAACGCATCGTTCCGTCAAGCACGCACCGAAAATTAAATTATACAACAAGAAGTAATCATATTTTCTCAATCATATAAATTCAGATATTTGCATGCTCTTTTTTGCGCAACTTTCCAAAAATTATAGAATGTTGTTCCGAGGTAAATTCTTTGTTTTAATACAAACAAAAGAGACCAATTTCTGTTCTATATCAAAGTTATTTTTCCCCATAAATTACAAAGAAAAATTGACCGTTTAAATTATAAAAAGATATTGCACCATTCCGATTTTCTAAGAAATCTAGTTCATTTCAGCTAAATGGCATTTTTTTTTTTAATATCGGAGATTTCGGGACACGGACATCTCGTACCAGGAGATTTCAGTTCACATCATGAATACCCGGAGATTTTGTAACACTTTTGTTTTTCAACATCCACGGTTTAGGCTAGATATTTTAATTTTTGTATGAAATTTTACGGCATAATTTGGGTATCGGAAGAATAGTTTGTTAATATTTTTATTAAGAATAAAGAAGAAAAATATAATTGAATTGTTGTAAAAGTATTTAGTATTATTGACTGAAACAAAGACATAAAGTCGAACGAGTAAAAATATTTTGGGGCAAGTAAATTTTCCGGCGGTCGAGTGATTTTTCTTCCAAATCTCAAAGGCTGTATATATATATATATATATATATATATATATATATATATATATATATATATATATATATATATATATAATATTTCATATATCTACATAAATACTTGAGTACAGTGAGGTAATAAGTTCAGAAAAAATCATCAAACTTGTCCCAAACAGCACACACACACACTTATATATATATATATATATATATATATATATATATATATATATATATATATATATATATAGCTATGAAACAATCGCATTCCTATTCGTATCTTATTTTTGAATATCACTTTCTTATATTTACGTAATCATATCATCATATCCGGTTTTAACGTGTTGGGCGGCTTGTATTGACTGAATCGAGATGTAGTTGCTCGAATAGTTACTCTCCTTGTTTCTTTGCTTTAATAAGATTCTCTTCTATTTTCGCTTTTTTTTTTTTTTTTTTTTTTTTAATTACATTTTTCACCCCAAACAAGGCACATTGCCACTTTGGTGTAGGGGGCTACTATCAGGGGAAACATCTACTGGGGTACTATGTAGGGATTAGGGCAGCGAGATGTTGGTTCACGTTGCACTTGAACTTATGCATGTCAGTACAGTTGGGGAAGCAGTGACCCGGAATGGAATTCCAAAGTCTAGCAGTTCTGGGGAAGAAACTACTGGAGTAGAAGGATCTTTTACATCTAGGGATCTCTACAGTGTGGGGGTCGGATTTTGCAGCTTGTCGGGTCTGTCGAGGGTGTTCACGTCGTGGGGGCACAAGTGCTTGCAGTTCTTCAGAGCATTCACCATTATAATACTTGTAGAACAGGCAGAGGGATGCAACGTTTCGACGATGGGACAGAGGCTGAAGTTTTGATGCCAGTTTAGGGCCTATCAGATTTGCGACTCTCTTTTGAACCCTGTCAAGGAGCGAGAGACTAGTAGCCGATGCACCGGCCCAAATATGACAGCAATACTCCATACATGGGCGAATAGTGGCCTTATAGAGGTACAGGATACTTTCGGGTGTTAAAAGTTTTCTAGCACGGTAGAGAGAGCCCACCTTCCTTGCAGCGGCCCTGGCAATGCCCTCGATGTAACTGTTCCAACTCATGTTTCCAGTGAACGTTAGGCCAAGGAGCTTGAGAGACGTACTCTCAGATAAAGAGTCGTTGGCCATTGCTATAAGTGGTAGAGAAGGTTTCTTGTAATTATTGAATGAAACCAGTTTTGTCTTGGTGGCATTGAACGTTACCATCCATTTTTGTCCCCATTCCACTACTGATTTGAGGTCATCCTCTAGTGTTTCTGCCATTACTTTAGATATATGTTCGTTTGTTTTCCTGTCGTGCCTGCTATAGAGTGTGGTGTCATCAGCATATATCCCCATCTCAGAGGCAATCTTGTCGGGGAGGTCATTTATGAATATCAGGAACAGCAGAGGTCCCAGGATAGATCCTTGGGGCACTCCCGCATTTATATCATATTGTTTAGATGTACGACCGTCGAGGACAACCTGGATTTTTCTCTTATCTAAGAAGGATTTAATTACGTTAAGTATTCTACCAGTGATACCGTAAGATCTAATCTTCCTGAGGAGACCCTCATGCCATACTCTGTCAAAAGCCTTAGATATATCTAGAGCTACCGCTTTTCCCTCTCCCGCTTTGTCCAGTGAATGGTATATGCGTTCAGAGATTACAGTGAGGATGTCTGCCGTGGAACGGGCTTGTCTAAATCCATATTGACGGTCGGTCAGAAGTTTAGCATCTGTAAGGTGCTGGACTAGAGCATGGTTAATTAAGGTCTCAAATATTTTGGCAAAAAGTGGGAGGAGGCTAATAGGGCGATAATTTAATGGGTCAGTTCTTTCGCCAGAATTCTTGAATACTGGTACCACAGAAGCAGTTTTCCAACAGCTCGGAAAGCAAGATTCATTAAGGCATTTGTTGTAGAGTTTGGAGAGAACTGGAGCTACTTCGGCTGAGCACTTTTTTAATAGCACAGCTGGGATGAGGTCGGGTCCACATGCTTTGGAAGTGTCAAGGTTTTTTATGATTGCATGCACCTGAGCAGGGGTGATTTTCAGGTCGTCTAGCGTGGCGTCTGTCCGCATAGGAAATTGAGGTAGGGGGTGGTTTAGAGGGTCCAGTGTGGAGTTTGAGGCAAACCGACTGGCAAGCATGTTAGCCTTCTCGGTTGCTGAGCAAAGAACCTCGTGATTGTTGGTTAGTGGGGGAATTGTTGATTGCCCATTATTTACTACACTGTTGTAGATTTTCCAGAAGTCACGAGTTCCTAGTTTTTGTGCTTCGATGCGTTTTTTCGTGGTTTCCGTAAATTCCCTCTTAGCTGTCGCTATTTCTTTCTTAACGTTACTTCTAGCTTCTATGTACTTCTGTCTGTTTGAACTGGACTTATGTCGATTAAATCTGCGGAATGCATGCTGCCTTTGAGCAATGGCAGTTGCGCAAGTCGAAGTAAACCATTGGGGAGAGTAGGGCTTGCTATAGAATTTCCGCATGGGAACATGCGCTTCGATTGCAGTTTTGAACCATTCAGTGGTCTCGGTTGCACACTGTTCAGCAGGAAGAGAAAAAATATTTCCCCATGGGGAGTCTCTGATAAGATCTCTGATAGCTTCCCAGTCAGCCTTTTTATAATATCTCGTTGTTTTGAGCACTGGCTCTTCAGTTTTGGGTCTAGAGTTTAGGGCGATTTCAACCATTATCACCGCATGATCAGCGTTCCCAAGTGGGCTGTCGGCTTTCGTTACACAATCATCAGGAACTGTGGTCAAAAACAGATTAATAGTGATGCGTGTTGTTCTTCCTGATCAGGGAAGCGGGTTGGAAAAGTAACAATTTGCGCTAGGGAGTGAGATACAGAGAAGCTATGAGTTGCGCTGCCTGCTGCATCTGTGTAAGTAGAGAATCCAAGCCAGTTTTTGTGATGGACATTAAAGTCGCCAAATACATGTACTTGGGCGCTAGTGTCGAAGGAGAGTGCTGTGTCTATGCTGTCAGATACTTTGTTTATTATGGTGCAGTCTTGGGTCGAGGGAGAGCGGTAGAGAAAGTAAAAGTAGCTAATGTTGTGTTGCATGATTAGTCTAAAGCACATAAAGGCTTGATCATCCGTTTCCAAAAGCAAATTAATTTTCACAGGAACGTGTTAGTTCAAAATACTTTTACTAATGAAAATCATTTTAAACCTCAAAAGTAATAATCCTGTATCAAATTAACCAAGCCTCTAAAACAGTGACTCAATAAAAATCAGAGTTCTTCCAGATGACATAAGTGATGTGCCTTGATCCTCACCATCAACAAAGCTCATCCTAGAACGAGAGTGTCCAATGCTGAAATTTCTCTAAGCCTGCTGCTATTTCTCCAGTGAAATTAACCACCTAGAATGCATGCACGCACACACATTCACACACACATGCAGAAACACATGGATGCACACACACACACACATGCACAACCAAACTCATGCACACACGCACAAAGTCATGCATACACATAAACACACACACACACAGGAAACCACACACACATGCAACAACACACGCACACACTTAGAAAATAGTAAGGAGTGGACAGTTTAAAGGATTTAAAATCACACATAAGGATATTTTGAAGTACATAAAATGTCAATTTATAGTTATGGTTAAATGTTAGAGTTAAGTATTATAGTTTACTGTGTAAAAAAAAGAAACAATGCTTAACGTAAATGCTATTTTTTTTTCAGAGATTGTATTTTTTAGGGTGGGTACTGGAAAGAATTCAAAGTAAAAAATAAAAAAATAAAAAAAAATTTTTTCAACCGGAAAAGTGAACGACCCGTTACAAAACAAACTAAAAATAAATAAAAATAGCATCGTTCACTGTTTGGGACGGAGAATCGAAGAAAAAAACAATACCAATCATAAATGTTAATTATATTTGTATCAGGGATATTTTTAAGAGGGTTAGTTTTATGGTTTATTGTCTGTATAGGTAACGATAAGGTATTAATGCGTTAAATTACGATTATGAGCGGTTAAAATTTACTGTAGTTGGTTTAATGTTAATAAAACGATTGCTTCCTGAAGAGAGACGTAATGTTTGTAAAGGTCTGACACGTTCGATTTTTGTATAAGTTGTTTATTCCTTAATAATTGATCTGTCAGTTCTCAGTCAATGACAAAAGTCGAAAATTTCGAAGGGAGAAATTATTTTGTAATTGGTAACTGGAAAGATAATGGTATGTATATGAGTTACGAAGGCTGCCGAGGAAAATAGTTATAAGGTGTGTATATAGTTCCAGTGATGAGTGGAGGCGGTAAGAGGACTGTAGATTTAGAGGAAAAATAGGAACTACCTTGTAAAAAGACGTTGCGATTGTGATGTTGCTCCTAGGTTGTAATGTAGGATTTTATAATAACGACCAAATGTGTCTAAAATGGCGTTCTAAAGTTACATAAGATAGTGGCTAATAATCTAGACATAATAAATTTGTATGTGGCATCTGCTGTTGGAAACGGTATTTTGGTCTAGAGGGGAATTTCTGCAATCATTTGATTATATAGTAGATGAGTACCAAACACATTCATCGCTTTTGAATTCGATTTTATAGCATTTCAAATTTTCATGAAGAAATTTGTTTCGATTCATTTTGATTTTTTATATGATGTGTTTTTTTTATGATTTCTTGTTTAAATTAAGATAAATATTTAGTTTGTTCGTTAAACCAATGCAAATTAATGTTTTTCTTGCTGCGATTTCATTGGCTCAGTATTTCAACATCTTTTGATGTTTTACGTCAATTCTGCCCAGCGATAGCAAGGTCCTTATTTTGCATAAGTATCAAACAAATTCATCGATTTTTGATTCGATTTTATAGCAACTTAAATCTCAATGACTGAATTGTGATGAGAAATTTGTTTCAATTCATTTTGAATTTTCAGAAATTCATTTCAGAAATTCCAGAATCTAAAAACATTTTCTCCATAATATTTGGATTCTTTAGACTACTCTTCTAATCGGGAGTGTTATTTTCACAACGTTTCGCACTAAGTAATCTCTGACCTTCTTCAGGTATCTTGTCGGACTCGGGAATCTTTCTGTCAAACTCGGAATCTGCACGCTATTTCAGACGGAACTCTTTTTTTTTTTTTTTTTTTTTTTTATTACATTTTCACCCCAAACAAGGCACATTGCCACTTTAATGTAGGGGGCTACTATCAGGGGAAACATCTACTGGGGTACTATGTAGGGATTAGGGCAGCGAGATGTTGGTTCACGTTGCACTTGAACTTATGCATGTCAGTACAGTTGGGGAAGCAGTGACCTGGAATGGAATTCCAAAGTCTAGCAGTTCTGGGGAAGAAACTACTGGAGTAGAAAGATCTTTTACATCTAGGGATCTCTACAGTGTGGGGGTGGGATTTTGTAGCTTGTTGGGTCTGTCGAGGGTGTTCACGTCGTGGGGGCACAAGTGCTTGCAGTTCTTCAGAGCATTCACCATTATAATACTTGTAGAACAGGCAGAGGGATGCAACGTTTCGACGATGGAACAGAGGCTGAAGTTTTGATGCCAGTTTAGGGCCTATCAGATTTGCGACTCTCTTTTGACCCCTGTCAAGGAGCGAGAGACTAGTAGCCGATGCACCAGCCCAAATATGACAGCAATACTCCATACATGGGCGAATAGTGGCCTTATAGAGGTACAGGATACTTTCGGGTGTTAGAAGTTTTCTAGCACGGTAGAGAGAGCCCACCTTCCTCGCAGCGGCCCTGGCAATGCCCTCGATGTAATTGTTCCAGCTCATGTTTCCTGTGAACGTTAGGCCAAGGAGCTTGAGAGACGTACTCTCAGATAAAGAGTTGTTGGCCATTGCTATAGGTGGTAGAGAAGGTTTCTTGTAATTATTGAATGAAACCAGTTTTGTCTTGGTGGCATTGAACGTTACCATCCATTTTTGTCCCCATTCCACTACTGATTTGAGGTCATCCTCTAGTGTTTCTGCCATTACTTTAGATATATGTTCATTTGTTTTCCTGTCGTGCCTGCTATAGAGTGTGGTGTCATCAGCATATATCCCCATCTCAGAGGCAATCTTGTCGGGGAGGTCATTTATGAATATCAGGAACAATAGAGGTCCAAGGATAGATCCCTGGGGCACTCCCGCATTTATATTATATTGTTTAGACGTACGACCGTCGAGGACAACCTGGATTTTTCTCTTATCTAAGAAGGATTTAATTATGTTAAGTATTCTACCAGTGATACTGTAAGATCTAATCTTCCTGAGGAGACCCTCATGCCATACCCTGTCAAAAGCCTTAGATATATCTAGAGCTACCGCTCTGCCCTCTCCCGCTTTGTCCAGTGAATGGTATATGCGTTCAGAGATTACAGTGAGGATGTCTGCCGTGGAACGGGCTTGTCTAAATCCATATTGATGGTCGGTCAGAAGTTTAGCATCTGTAAGGTGCTGGACTAGAGCATGGTTAATTAAGGTCTCAAATATTTTGGCGAAAAGTGGGAGGAGGCTAATAGGGCGATAATTTAATGGGTCAGTTCTTTCGCCAGAATTCTTGAATACTGGTACCACAGAAGCAGTTTTCCAACAGCTCGGAAAGCAAGATTCATTAAGGCATTTGTTGTAGAGTTTGGAGAGAACTGGAGCTACTTCGGCTGAGCACTTTTTTAATAGCACAGCTGGGATGAGGTCGGGTCCACATGCTTTGGATTTAATCCATGAGGATAACATGCTCTCGTTTCGTTGGATAGAAGTCCCAAGTAATTCGCTATTGGATTTTGAGTGTTGCTCCCACTGATGATTGAACCCTCAACCTCCAGAAGAATATAAATTTACAACAAAATTTTACAAAATATTCTAACCATAAAATAACACTCAAGATGAAAGCTGTAGTTTAAAGAATCTAAACAATACGAATAATCAATCCTCATCTCAAAATCCTTTTATTTGCGATTTTCATCAACAATTTGCAAGTAAACATGTTGAGTTCATGTTAAATAACCATGAAAACAAATTCCAAGATTTTTAGCTTCAAACATGTCTTTTAATGAGATTGCTGCCAATTCTCATCTGATAGAAACGAATGTCATTGAATTTCTCAAGTGTCTGCTGTGAACCAATCACCAAAAGGAAATTAATGAGGAGACCAGCGACAGATGCGTGTTAAAGATGTCAGCCACATTTAGAAAAACTCCATTAGTCAACTAAACACTTGTATATGATTAATAGTGCAAGCATGAATAAATGCAATACTATGAAAATTGAAAAAGGGTTTTATTCATATAAAACTTTGAAATAATAAATGTTTCTAAAAGAAAATAAAGAGGATTTTTTTAACCGCAACAGATAATAGTTTTGTTGTTTGTTTGTTTTTTTTTAGCCCTTTTCTAACCTCAAACACGGCATACTGCCACTTGGAACGTTAGGACGTATTATTTGGGATCGTGTCTAACAGGGGACTGTGAGGGGTTGAGTAACGAGATGTTTGTTCACATTACATTTAAACTTCTACAGGTTAGTAGAGTCAAGAAAGCAGGAAACATAGAGGGAATTCCGAAATTTAGCAGTTCAAGTGAATAAAATATTATAGTAGAAGGCTTTCCAGTATCTAGAAAACTCAACAAAGAGGGGGGTTTGGATTTTGCTGCTTGTTGGGTTAGTCTGTACTGACGTTTTTGATGCTTTTTCTGTCAACGAGTCCTTGTTGATCAGTAATTGACTGACCGGCAGTGATGCGTGAAGTTGGTATGAGGTATCAACTGAATAGAATGCTGAAAACGGCAAATCACTGAGTTGATGCCTTAGTTTTTGCATTTATAGTGACAAAACATAAAGGAAAAATTCCTTAGAGAGACAAACGTTGATTAACTCAGCTATAACGTGTGGGAAGTTTGTTTATATTGCATATCAATGTTTATTTTTACGGCACATCAGCCCTTTTGAGGATTTATAAAAACGAAGCAGAATGTACCTTTTATATCTTCTTTCGTACCTCCTTGAGTTGTTTGTGTCCTGGCGTTCGGCACACCTAGAACAAATGCTCTCATGCATACCAACAGGCACAACTCTCATTTATCTGGACAATTAGATCTTTATTCAGTTCCCATGGTCGAAGTCGTGTGTCTGTTCATCTGCGTCATTTTCAGAAAGTGGGTAGGGATTTTGCTATCGCTTTATCTGCCCCCCCCCCGCCTATCTTCTCGCCCTCAGAAGAAGTCTTTCATCTTCTCAGAATCAGAGACAGATTAATTCCTGAAACAGACTCTTCATGAATCTCCTGTTCTGACTGCAATTCCCCAACTAATTAGAAACGCATGTGCGTCATCTATTTATTTTAAGGTGTATATATGTGTTGCTAAAATCACATTAACCGGTTTACACTCAAAATCCATTGCCCTGCCTCGTGACCCCTACTAACACACAGGTGAAATGCGTCATCAATGGAAATAAATGATTTTGAAGCCTGTCAGTCTTTAACCTTCCGACCTCTCTGCACTTAACTTGAACACAAGCAAGTTGGTTCAAGCTAGGACCACGTTTACCGACACACAACAGTATAATAATAATAATAATAATAATAATAATAATAATAATAATAATAATGATAATAATAATCCACCCCAAAAGTGGTGATATTAGAATCGACCGGCACCACACCAAATTATAGTGAAAGGTCTAGGAGGATTGAAAGACTGAGGAGGAAGAGTGCTAACCAGGTCTCCTCTGGAAGAGTCCGGAAAACATTGGGTTTTGGGGAGGCTTTTTCCATTAAAACCCTAGGGAATACAAGTGTTCTTTGTAAGTATCTGTTGCGATAACACAAAGTAATTTTCAATGATTATCGAAAGAGGTGGACAATACTGGAAATCTGAGGAGACTTCTTGTCACTCAGACTCCCAGGAACATCACAAGTTATTACCAGTGAATGATCGTTGATGATGGTCAGCATGAGAATTCATAGTGAGTAAATATTAATAAGAAGAACAAAAACACATCGTCATTAGTTGTGGGAAGTTCAAAACAGAACAAGAGACGCCATGACAATATTGAAAAAATGGTTCATTGAAGGATATGTGAGAAAAGAAGGTTGAAATGTAGTGAAAATGGGACGAGCATATTCATGAAGGGGTCGTGGAGAGTGATAATATGAAGTTATTGTGGGATATGATTATCTAATGTGACAATTTGATTGAAGCAAGAAGCAAAAAAGAACACAATAATCATTGATATAACAGTGTGAATGTGGAGGAAAAAGAAAAGGAAAAGGAAAAGGTTGAAAATTACCAAAAGTTGGAAAGGGAGATAAAATGATTGTGGAAGTTGAAGAATGTATAAGTTGTATCTAGTTGGAATACTTCAGAAGAATGCTTTGTTGAGAACTCGCAGAATCCTGACCCGAGAAAAGAAGATGCTGATAAACTATAGTCATTTGTTATGATCTGCCTATCAGCATAAAATCACAATAACAACAGCCAGACGCAAAATGTGACAACAGAAATACCGATGGTCGCTGCCACGAAGAAGTCAACAACAAACAACTGTTGTGATAACACAAATTAATTTGCAAAAGTTATCGAAAGAGGTAGTGAGTAGTGGAAATCTGGGGAAACTTTTAACTCAGACTCCAGGAAACATCACAGGTGGTTCTTAAAGATAAATCTTTGATCGTCTGTGTGAAAACTCCTAGTGAGTTAATGATGATGATCATGATGATGATGATGATGATGATGATGATGATGACGACGACGACGATGACGATGATGATGATGATGATACTCGCCAGCGGAAAACGAAAACGATACATGGAAATTGAAATGTTGTGGCTAAGAATTTTATAAGTTTGAAGGACTAGAAATCCATCAAGGGAAGAAGTAGAAAAAGAAAGTATATCAATAACGCAAGTCCAACGACCATGGGGTACGTAACAGGACCCTCGATTAGATAGAAAAGAGTGAGGAATAGTCTAGAGTTGGGACAGAAAAGCAAAAACGGAAACACGTGCATTAGAAATCGAAGATAAATTGGCCGGAAGGCAAAGATGTAAAGAGTTACCCAACTTTTGATGTAGAAGTCAAAAACATGTCAGCAAAAAATGTAAAAGGAAGCACCGATGTGAAAGTAGAGGATTTATGAACAAAGAAAAGAAAGATTTGAAGTTGATGAAAAAGTATTGACAAAATAAAGGAAAGCTACTTAACCATCAAAGAAAGAAATAAAATCGCAGGAACAAAGAAAGAGAAAGGATATTAGGAAGTAAGTAGATAAACACAGCTGCAGAAATAAATGTTTGGCCGAAACAACTGTATGAAGATTGAAATAGAAAACATAAGGATGAAATGAAATTCAGTCGAACAAAAAGAAAAATAGAAAAGTGTAGGAAACGGCTTGTAAAGAAATACAAAACGATAGAAGTCAAGGAACAGATATACAATAGCAGAAGAAGGATTAAAGGTAATCGATATGCTTGAGTTGCATAAAAAGTACAAATGTTGATTTTTTTTTTACAAAGGAGTCACCACTTATCAAGGTCCGGAGGCCACTCGAGGATAAGCGTTAATAAGTGTACAGTAGTCAATGGACAATATCATAGTAATCGTTAGTAGTGGAAATTTGGTAAATTGGATTACTTAAGAGGATGGCTTATCAAGAACTTGTTTACGTTGGACTTGAAGACGAACATATTGTATCCAGCTTGAAAGCAGGGAGATGGAAGAGAGTTCTACAGGCGTGCAGTTCTAAGAAAGAAGCTTTGTTTATGGAATCTACATTTAGGTTTAGGCACAGATAAAGATTGAGGGAAATTATTGATAGTGGTTTCACTAAAGTGTTTTCCATGAAAGTTTGGCGAGGGAGGACTATAGATTGGAGCTAAGACAAGCACTTGCCATGAAAATAACGATAAAGCAGAGACAGGCTCGCAATGTCTCATCTGTGGGAAAGAGGTTGCAGGGAAGAGAAAAGGGCATCCCCCACTAGGTTACGAAGTCTATTTTGAACTTTGTCAAAGCAGGATAAGCTGCTTCTAGCCGCTTCTGCCCACTTGTGGCAACGTCTCCTGTGCATCACGAGTAGGTTGCTGGAATCTGTGTTAAATAAAGAAGTAGTCAACACCTCAGAAAAAATAACCTTCTTAGTTACATGCAATATGATTCGGTTCTGCTAGATCTACAGTAAATGTGCTAATGGTTATATCTCATAGGATTAGTGAATCTCTCGATGGAGGAATCCTTTCTTTGATAGGATATGACATAAAGGTCTACTCCACAAGATCTCCAGCTACAGTATTACTTGAAATGTCTTTAGGACCATGCTTAGGGAAGCAGATAGCAGGAAGGGAGTTACAAAGTCTAGCTATTTAAAAGAAGAAATTATTAGAGTAAAAAATTTTCTTGCATTTAAGAGCCTGAATAGTGAAGGTGTGTGATTTTGTTGCTAAGCGAGTTTGTCACTGATATGTTCGTCAAGGGGGCACGAGTGCAATGAGTTCATCAGAGCACATTCCATTAAAATTCTTGTCAAACAGGCACAGGGTTGCAACATTACAGCGATGGAACAGGGATTGGAGCTTAGTTGATGAAGCGGGACCTATTAGATTGGAGAGGAAGAGATGTTGTTGATACACCAGCCCAGATGTGGCAACAATACTCCAAGCATAAGCGAATGGTAATTTTGTAGTGGTACAGGATACGCTCAGGTGTGAATAGTCTTCTAGCACGATAAAATGAGCTCGCCTTCTTCGCAATGTCCTCACTGTATTTGTTCCAGTTCATCAAAAATGTACCCAGTGAACCAAGTGCAAGAGAAACGCAAACAATTGGATTTAAAAGGACAGTAAGAATCTTTAAAAGATCTCTCGTTTGAAGTGTGTCAAATAGTGGGTGAGTGTCTGGCATCGAGTAAGATGTCCCATTTCTAGCAAAAACAAAATAAGAAATTTAAAGAATGTATTTGTACTAGCAAACATAAACCTTTTTTTACATGTGTAACATATTAATATATTGAAATCGTATCAGTATCTGACATTGTAAAATGTCTCATGTGTTTTGTTATATTGTTGATAAATTGTTGTTCCAGAAGACTGGATTAATTAAGTATTTTTAATATTCGTCGGATTTCCTTTCAACTAAAGAAACCACAAGAGATTAATGAAAACATAATATATGCGGATATAAGACATTTAATAATCATGCAAATATCATGTCTCTTCAACTGCTTAATTGAATGCATTTGTTTGAAGCAGATTTCTTCCTTTCATACTCGTACCGTATTAATGAGTAATGAGAGAAATATACATAATTGCAGCGTAGGCAGATATCAACCACCTGTCGATTGCGTTTCAACTGATTGGATCACCGTAGAAACGAGTGCAGCAATAAGCGCTGACGTCCTCAATAGCCTTGATTTGTTAATGACAAACAACATTGGTGATAATGTGATTTGAACCCACGATTTCGAATTATAAAGTAGAGAAATTCTACTAAAATTTGGAAGAGCCTATTTCTAAAACGTTACAAGAAAATTTTATTAGCTAAAACAAACAAAATCTACAACACCACGTCTATTCGTTGTGAGAAACCTTTAAGTAGAAAAATGCGAAGCTATCATTAGTTAATTCAGTAATTAAGCAAACCAAATAGCAACCAAACGAATATTTAATGTAATACCTACTCAATCAATCTCCCAAATATATGTGTAATCAAAACGTATTAATTCTTCTAAAAATAAAGTAAAATTGCAGATAATAATATATGTTCTAGATCGAGGAACTATTTTTTCTTATTTTAAACTGAAACCCAGAGGTATTTTGCTTGGTTTAGAAGGAAGATATTACTAACGGAGATAATCCTAAGTAAGCATTATGAATTATCTCCCTTACAAATTAGCTTATTTTTGTCTATCAATATCCCTAAGTATTAAAATGCAAAAAAGTAACATTTATATGTCTATAAAAGTGAGAATGGGTATGTGAGAACACTTCTCAGTCTATATACTCAACGAATTTTAGATCTACAAACTTGAAATTCAAGCATGCGGCAAACTTGTTAATCCGTTTTTATCCGGAAAAAAGATGCTAAGGGGGTCAAAATTGAAAAAAAAAATCGGAGTCATTGGATTTTTCTGTTTGCTGTTTCACAAATGCGCATGCTTAAATAGTTCAGATTACAGATAACTTATGTAACGTAGTTTGGAAACACCTTTTAAAGATTATGTCACGCTGGTCTAATGGTTATCGTACTTGACTCACTGTCTTTAGATTTTGGTTTTGATCTCAGTCCGAGTATGTTTTTTTTTTACTTACAATAAATGAACTCTTTAGAAAAAAACATAATACTCGCATGCACGTGTCTCAGTTTTTGAATGAATTAAAATACAATGCTTATGTGTGTTTTATGACCGGGGAACGCTGATAAAATAATAAACCTTACTTATATCTTCTCGCATTCGAAATCCAAACATGAGAGTCGCCCGATCATATACCAAATGCCTCTTTCCTTAAAGCAATTCCCTAGCTAGAAAAATACATGTTTGCTATGAAATGTCTCTAGTTCAAACCATCTATTTTATAAATGACTTCTTCCATAACTAACCTGAATCATTCAGACTGACGTGTTAAACATCTAAATAAATTGAATTAAATCATCCTTATAGTTTATATATATATATATATATATATATATACACTAGTGGGGATAGGTGACAGACTTTACCCAGGCATAAAATACGTTTAAGCATATTTTAATTTGTCCAGATTTATATTATAGAGCTGTGATTTCAAAAGTAAAAAAAAAAGAAATTATTTCGGTGCCATCAGCTGAAATCGAAACCGAAATTGTAGCATTCAAAACTGGTGACGTCACCACTGCACGAGATGAATGTATAAAATGTATAACGATTTTCTTTTCAATTTTGACCCTATAAAAACTATTTTAACCGGCTAAAGATCCATAAATGGACGGTCTGTAAAAAATCCAATCATTTGAGGCCCCTAGTTCCGCTCTGTGACTTTTAGTTTCAGAGGAGATAGAGTTTGAAAATATGGAGACAGATAAACATATAGCCTTTTATATATTAGATAATATAAATTATAAAAATGATTCATATATATATATATATATATATATATATATATATATATATATTGCCTCCTGTCCCCCTTACCTCACCCTTTTTAAAAAATTTTTTTTTTAACCAAGTAAGATCTGGTACTTACTTGTAGTTTCATTAAATACTTTTATATGCAAAATCCGATCCCGCATTTTGCTAATTCCTGCCCTCTGATGAGAAGGAGAGTATTTCTTCGAAACTCCGCGGATTAAGGACTATCCACTTATCTTGTGTTTCCTTTTTTAAAATTAAATATGTTCTTAACTCTTTTTCAAGATGTCTTTTAACATATTTTATTAATCATTTGTTCATATTATAAGTTCTATTTCCTTTTCGGTTTTATTGAGCTTTTACATCTGGCTGAGTTTATTTTACTTGTAAATATTAACTCTTTAATATTTATAATATATTTTAAGTTTACCATTTTGATTACCTTGGTAAACTTATTGTAACTTTTATTATATATATATATATATATCGCCAAGAATGAGAGTTCATATAGAAACGTTGTTTTAATTTGAATAAAATAAAAACGCATCAAGTGCCCTTGAAACCAAATCACAACGTAATATTAGGAAAATAAACATATATTTTATTTGTTTAAAATTTATCACAAATATATTTCGGAGGTAGACTCCATCTTCAGTATGTTTTGTTTCTTTTCCCCTTTTTCTTCTTCCTTGCCATGTTGTAAATTTGGAGAAAGAAGTCTGCTTGTATAGAGCCGTGAAGTGAGCAGGAAGAGAGTTCCACAATCTTACAGTTTTTGGAAAGAAGCTATTGGAATAAGAAGCTGTATTATAATGAGGTATTAAAACAGTGAAGTCATGGAGACCACTAGACCAACGAGTCAAACGAACTGGAACAAAGGAGGCAGGGAATATATCAACCAATTCTTAAGAACACATGCCATAATAGTTATTTATAGAAAAAACTGAGACTAAAATCACGTCTATGAAAAAAGGGTTGCAGCGAAGAAGAAGGGGGGGCGCAATCAAATTTCAGATACGTTTCTGCAATTTATCAAGTATCTTCAATTGCAACAAAGATTCACCAGCCTAAATATGGCAGCAGTGTTCCATAGAAGACTTGACAGTGAATCTTTAGAGATAGAGAATAACTTCCGATGTGAGATAGTGTTTAGAGCGATAAAGACTACGGCTTTTATGAAAAGCAGAAAGAGCAATGGATTTCATATAAGAAAGATTTGATGAGAAAGAAAGACCAAGAAGTTGATTTCTTATCAGGTTTTGGTATTGGATCTCCTAGAACTACATAGGACTATCTAAGAACGGTAATGCATCATTAAATAGCAACATACCGCGGTCAACAAGGAAAAGGTCATTTCAGAAATGGACCAGATTCTATTGACTTTAGTTACAAGGGAAACATCCGTCAGATGCCAACAAATGCGTTCGTTTTCGTCCCTAAACAAATTCTTTCTTACTTGGTCATCTTATCTATGACTTCAGCAAGTTCTACCATGCATGTGAAATTTGAACTTCTTAACTTACATTTTATCTTTTTCCTATCCAGGTCTATTTCAATATATGAAAGCTAACTCCAAAAAAACTTAAACTCTTTTCCCTTTGAGCGCCAATGAATACACAAATTTAAGACAATGGCAGAATCGTTAGAAAATGACCTCCAGACCGAAGTGGAATGCGGCCGTAAATAGATGGTAACATTTAATACTAGCAAGACTAAGCTGCTTTCTATTCTAATAGTTTCTTCCCTCGAACAGGTAGACTTTGGAATTCCCTTCCTGCTACCTGCTTCCCTAACTATACTGATATGAAATTCAAGTTCAGTTGTATTGTAAACCAACATCTTGTTAATCTTTCCTAGGCACATTCCCAAATAGTAGCCCCTTATGTCCAAGTGGTGATGTGCCTTGTTAGGGGTGAACGTGTGTAAAACCAAATTAATCAGGGATCTCATTTTGGAGTACAATTCCATCAATAGCCTTTATGATATTTAAACTACTATGCCAAAAAGAGGTCTACACTAACACTACCAGAAACTGATTCACCACAAATTTAGAACTGGAGGAAAATCGTTTTCTCAATTAGTACCCTGAGCCTTGGAATAGACTTTCAAGTGAGATAATAAATATAGCAATAACACAACAATTCAAGGTTTATATATTATATTTATATTATATTGTTTAGACGTACGACCGTCGAGGACAACCTGGATTTTTCTGAGGTAAGAGAAAAATCCAGGTTGTCCTCGACGGTCGTACGTCTAAACAATATAATATAAATGCCGGAGTGCCCCAGGGATCTATCCTTGGTCCTCTGCTGTTCCTGATATTCATAAATGACCTCCCCGACAAAATTGCCTCTGAGATGGGTATATATGCTGATGACACCACACTCTATAGCAGGCACGACAGGAAAACAAATGAACATATATCTAAAGTAATGGCAGAAACACTAGAGGATGACCTCAAATCAGTAGTGGAATGGGGACAAAAATGGATGGTAACGTTCAATGCCACCAAGACAAAACTGGTTTCATTCAATAATTACAAGAAACCTTCTCTACCACCTATAGCAATGGCCAACAACTCTTTAGCTGAGAGTACATCTTTCAAGCTCCTTGGCCTAACATTCACAGGAAACATGAGCTGGAACAGTTACATCGAGGGCATTGCCAGGGCCGCTGCAAGGAAGGTGGGCTCTCTCTACCGTGCTGGAAAACTTCTAACACCCGAAAGTATCCTGTACCTCTATAAGGCCACTATTCGCCCATGTATGGAGTATTGCTGTCATCGGCTACTAGTCTCTCGCAACTTGACAGGGTTCAAAAGAGAGTCGCAAATCTGATAGGCCCTAAACTGGCATCTAAACTTCAGCCTCTGTCCCATCGTCGAAACGTTGCATCCCTCTGCCTGTTCTACAAATATTATAATGGTGAATGCTCTGAAGAACTGCAAGCACTTGTGCCCCCACGACGTGAACACCCTCGACAGACCCGACAAGCTACAAAATCCCACCCCCACACTGTAGAGATCCCTAGATGTAAAAGATCTTTCTACTCCAGTAGTTTCTTCCCCAGAACTGCTAGACTTTGGAATTCCATTCCAGGTCACTGCTTCCCCAACTGTACTGACATGCATAAGTTCAAGTGCAACGTGAACCAACATCTCGCTGCCCTAATCCCTACATAGTACCCCAGTAGATGTTTCCCCTGATAGTAGCCCCCTACACCAAAGTGGCAATGTGCCTTGTTTGGGGTAAAAATGTAATAAAAAAAAAAATAAAAAAAAAAAAAGGTTAATTTGGACAGGTGTTGGGCTACTGTATCCTCTTTTGTGTAAATTTCTTCCGTCATTTTCCTACATGGCATTCGAAGCCCGATAGTTTTATTTTTGGCCATATAAATTTAATTAAATAACGAATATGGAAAAGAAAATGCCAGCATTTCCCCACCAAACATAGTGGAAGGATTTATTTAAGTGAAAAAAAGAAAGCAATTATCACTCACCATGTACCCGTTGTAGTGCTCGTTTTTCGTCAGCACTGCTTTCTCCTCTCCATATGTAAAGCAGGAAGTTAAGTTGTAGACACCATAAAGCCTCAAGAGGAAGCCGATGCCCACGGCCACGATGCAGATGATGAAGATAACCAACAGTGCAACTCCCCACTCACTCATTTTGAATGTTGATTAACTAGGATGAAAAGATGTACAGCGGTGATAACACCTGGGAGGGAAAGATGAGTGAGGATCCGAAATAAGAGAAAAAAAAATGGACGGATGGTCAAAGCAATCAATGTTTGGAAGAATGAAGATGCTTTGGCAGATTAAGTGAACAGGATCTGAAAAATATAGATGGAAAAATATATAAATAAATATATCAAAGAAAATCATAAGATTACACACACACACACACACACACACACACACACACATACACATATATATATATATATATATATATATATATATATATATATATATACACATAACTACTTCATTTAATCACATAAATTAATATATGAAAATATAATTTTATGCGTAAATTTTTAGTATTTACTTCAACAGTACTCAATACATAGGAAGAGCTAGGTAGTAAATTATAAAAATGTATATGGCAATGAGGCTACACAGAATATTCCTCGTTTCATTCTCGTGAGAAATCGTCAGGCTTATGCAAAGAGTTATAGTTATCTCGCGTTTTTTATATACGCACAGTCTATTGAATTTTTAGTTAGCCAATCAGCTTCCTAGTTTTCACCCTGCCCATCTTAATCAGATAATGAGCGGGCACTTTCAAGACAAAGGTACAATTGACCTTAGGTTCACCCCTTCCTTTGTACGTGTTTTTCATGGGAAGAGTAGCTATCTAAGTAAGCTGACCTATTTTCAACCTCGGTGTAGTTAAGATATTAAAAAACTGACGACAACGTTAGATATGTGATTTATTTTCTATAATTCTGAAAAACAAAAAACACAATGTGTCTACCAAAGAGTGCTCAATGTTTAGACAGAGCACTATGAACATGTTGAATATGAAAACTAGCGGAGATATTCTTGGCCTGATGATGTGATTTTCCCTAGCAGGGTGGTCACTGAAACATATTTGCATATGTGTAGCCACTAGTTTTCATATTCAACATATTCATATATATATATATATATATATATATATATATATATATATACATATATATATATATATATATAGTTATTTATGTATATGTATGTTTATTTATTTTAAAAAAAAATTTTTTCTATTGTTATTGTCAATTTTTACGTTTATCCTGTGCACACAGTTGTTTGCTATTTCTCTCCTACAGTTTAATAGATGTCGGGGTTCTTTAAAATATAGGATAGCAAATTTTTCATTCAGGCATGGATCCTGTAGGTTTGTTTGTCTTACTATTTTCCATTCGACTATCGGCGAACGTCCGCTTTCTTTTAGTTCCCAGTATTGGTTTGCTAGTGCTGTTTTCATTCAGTAATATTTCTTGTTATTCAGGTTTTCTTTTGCAAATATTGTGGCCTGGTAAACTATGCTTTTGGTTAGACATTTATTTTAAGTGGGCAGAGTGTGCGGGATCTACA